>NC_083725.1:31835315-32135315 GCF_028564815.1 Eubalaena glacialis
TCCTCACTGCCAGCATGGTTCTGAGAAGAAAATGAGTTTTCTCCTAAGAAACCTTGGGTTTCCAGTTCCTTGTTGGAAGCTCACCCTGCTCT
The DNA here is from genome assembly GCF_028564815.1 of Eubalaena glacialis. Taxonomy (NCBI): domain Eukaryota; kingdom Metazoa; phylum Chordata; class Mammalia; order Artiodactyla; family Balaenidae; genus Eubalaena; species Eubalaena glacialis. Next base: position 31,835,408 of record NC_083725.1, read on the forward strand.
GCGCTATACCTAAAGTGAAAGTCAACGTGAGCCCAAGCTTCGAAGTAAGGCCCTGATTATCCTTGCAAAACGAGAGGCGTGCAGCAGCTCCATGAGGCCTTCATCGTTGTTCTGCTTTAGTTTCAAGGTAGTAAGCTTTTCAACACTCCTAGGGGCCTTGCTTCAGCACCCGTTTCAGTACCAGAACACTGCGTAGAACCAGGAAGCTCTGCTCCTGCGTGTATGCTGCGTGTCAACCTAGAAATTAGAGACTGATGGCACAAGGCTTGTTTTCCCGTTTTGAAAGCTCCATTCATGCGGCCTCGAAGCTACCTGAAAAGCACCGTTGTTACCGTGCTTTTACTTACAGCCGGCATGGCACATAGAAGAAAATGAGTTTTCTCGAAAGAAACCTTGTGCTTCCAGTTCCTAGTTGGAAGCTCACCCGGCTCTGCTCTATACCAAACGTGAAAGTCAATGTGAGCACTAGCCTCGAAGTAAGGCCCTGATTATGCTGGCAAAACGGGAGGCGTGCAGCAGCTCCATGAGGCCTTCATCGCTGTTCTGCTTTAGTTTCACGGTAGTAGCTTTCCAACATTCCTAGGGACTTTGCTTAAGCAACCGTTTCGGTACCAGAACACTGCGTAGAGACAGTAAGCTCTGGTCCTGCGTGTATGCTGCGAGTCAACCTAGAAATTGGAGACTGATGGCATAAGGCTTCTTTTGCCATTATGAAAGCTCCGTTCATGCGGCCTCGAAGCTACCTGAAAAGCATTGTTGGTGCCGGGGTTTTCCTCACTGCCGGCATGGTTCTGAGGAGAAAATGAGTTTTCTCCTAAGAAACCTTGGGTTGCCAGTTCTTTGTTGGAAGCTCACCCTGCTCTGCGCTATACCTAAAGTGAAAGTCAACGTGAGCCCAAGCTTCGAAGTAAGGCCCTGATTATCCTTGCAAAACGAGAGGCGTGCAGCAGCTCCATGAGGCCTTCATCGTTGTTCTGCTTTAGTTTCAAGGTAGTAAGCTTTTCAACACTCCTAGGGGCCTTGCTTCAGCACCCGTTTCAGTACCAGAACACTGCGTAGAACCAGGAAGTTCTGCTCCTGCGTGTATGCTGCGTGTCAACCTAGAAATTAGAGGCTGACGGCACAAGGCTAGTTTTCCCATTATGAAAGCTCCGTTGATGCGGCCCCGAAGCTACCTGAAAAGCACTGTTGTTACCGTGCTTTTACTACAGCCGGCATGGCACATAGAAGAAAATGAGTTTTCTCGAAAGAAACCTTGTGCTTCCAGTTCCTAGTTGGAAGCTCACCCGGCTCTGCTCTATACCAAACGTGAAAGTCAATGTGAGCACTAGTCTCGAAGTAAGGCCCTGATTATCCTGGCAAAACGGGAGGCGTGCAGCAGCTCCATGAGGCCTTCATCGCTGTTCTGCTTTAGTTTCACGGTAGTAAGCTTTCCAAGACTCCTAGGGACTTTGCTTAAGCAACCGTTTCGGTACCAGAACACTGCGTAGAGACAGTAAGCTCTGGTCCTGCGTGTATGCTGCGTGTCAACCTAGAAATTGGAGACTGATGGCATAAGGCTTCTTTTCCCATTATGAAAGCTCCGTTCATGCGGCCTCGAAGCTACCTGAAAAGCATTGTTGTTGCCGGGGTTTTCCTCACTGCCAGCATGGTTCTGAGAAGAAAATGAGTTTTCTCCTAAGAAACCTTGGGTTTCCAGTTCCTTGTTGGAAGCTCACCCTGCTCTGCGCTATACCTAAAGTGAAAGTCAACGTGAGCCCAAGCTTCGAAGTAAGGCCCTGATTATCCTTGCAAAACGAGAGGCGTGCAGCAGCTCCATGAGGCCTTCATCGTTGTTCTGCTTTAGTTTCAAGGTAGTAAGCTTTTCAACACTCCTAGGGGCCTTGCTTCAGCACCCGTTTCAGTACCAGAACACTGCGTAGAACCAGGAAGCTCTGCTCCTGCGTGTATGCTGCGTGTCAACCTAGAAATTAGAGACTGACGGCACAAGGCTTGTTTTCCCGTTTTGAAAGCTCCGTTCATGCGGCCCCGAAGCTACCTGAAAAGCACTGTAGTTACCGTGCTTTTACTTACAGCTGGCATGGTTCATAGAAGAAAATGAGTTTTCTCGAAAGAAACCTTGTGCTTCCAGTTCCTAGTTGGAAGCTCACCCGGCTCTGCTCTATACCAAACGTGAAAGTCAATGTGAGCACTAGCCTCGAAGTAAGGCCCTGATTATGCTGGCAAAACGGGAGGCGTGCAGCAGCTCCATGAGGCCTTCATCGCTGTTCTGCTTTAGTTTCACGGTAGTAGCTTTCCAACATTCCTAGGGACTTTGCTTAAGCAACCGTTTCGGTACCAGAACACTGCGTAGAGACAGTAAGCTCTGGTCCTGCGTGTATGCTGCGAGTCAACCTAGAAATTGGAGACTGATGGCATAAGGCTTCTTTTCCCATTATGAAAGCTCCGTTCATGCGGCCTCGAAGCTACCTGAAAAGCATTGTTGTTGCCGGGGTTTTCCTCACTGCCGGCATGGTTCTGAGGAGAAAATGAGTTTTCTCCTAAGAAACCTTGGGTTTCCAGTTCTTTGTTGGAAGCTCACCCTGTTCTGCGCTATACCTAAAGTGAAAGTCAACGTGAGCCCAAGCTTCGAAGTAAGGCCCTGATTATCCTTGCAAAACGAGAGGCGTGCAGCAGCTCCATGAGCCCTTCATCGTTTTCTGCTTTAGTTTCAAGGTAGTGAGCTTTTCAACACTCCTAAGGGCCTTGCTTCAGCACCCGTTTCAGTACCAGAACACTGCGTAGAACCAGGAAGCTCTGCTCCTGCGTGTATGCTGCGTGTCAACCTAGAAATTAGAGGCTGACGGCACAAGGCTAGTTTTCCCATTATGAAAGCTCCGTTGATGCGGCCCCGAAGCTACCTGAAAAGCACTGTTGTTACCGTGCTTTTACTACAGCCGGCATGGCACATAGAAGAAAATGAGTTTTCTCGAAAGAAACCTTGTGCTTCCAGTTCCTAGTTGGAAGCTCACCCGGCTCTGCTCTATACCAAACGTGAAAGTCAATGTGAGCACTAGCCTCGAAGTAAGGCCCTGATTATCCTGGCAAAACGGGAGGCGTGCAGCAGCTCCATGAGGCCTTCATCGCTGTTCTGCTTTAGTTTCACGGTAGTAAGCTTTCCAAGACTCCTAGGGACTTTGCTTAAGCAACCGTTTCGGTACCAGAACACTGCGTAGAGACAGTAAGCTCTGGTCCTGCGTGTATGCTGCGTGTCAACCTAGAAATTGGAGACTGATGGCATAAGGCTTCTTTTCCCATTATGAAAGCTCCGTTCATGCGGCCTCGAAGCTACCTGAAAAGCATTGTTGTTGCCGGGGTTTTCCTCACTGCCAGCATGGTTCTGAGAAGAAAATGAGTTTTCTCCTAAGAAACCTTGGGTTTCCAGTTCCTTGTTGGAAGCTCACCCTGCTCTGCGCTATACCTAAAGTGAAAGTCAACGTGAGCCCAAGCTTCGAAGTAAGGCCCTGATTATCCTTGCAAAACGAGAGGCGTGCAGCAGCTCCATGAGGCCTTCATCGTTGTTCTGCTTTAGTTTCAAGGTAGTAAGCTTTTCAACACTCCTAGGGGCCTTGCTTCAGCACCCGTTTCAGTACCAGAACACTGCGTAGAACCAGGAAGCTCTGCTCCTGCGTGTATGCTGCGTGTCAACCTAGAAATTAGAGACTGATGGCACAAGGCTTGTTTTCCCGTTTTGAAAGCTCCATTCATGCGGCCTCGAAGCTACCTGAAAAGCACCGTTGTTACCGTGCTTTTACTTACAGCCGGCATGGCACATAGAAGAAAATGAGTTTTCTCGAAAGAAACCTTGTGCTTCCAGTTCCTAGTTGGAAGCTCACCCGGCTCTGCTCTATACCAAACGTGAAAGTCAATGTGAGCACTAGCCTCGAAGTAAGGCCCTGATTATGCTGGCAAAACGGGAGGCGTGCAGCAGCTCCATGAGGCCTTCATCGCTGTTCTGCTTTAGTTTCACGGTAGTAGCTTTCCAACATTCCTAGGGACTTTGCTTAAGCAACCGTTTCGGTACCAGAACACTGCGTAGAGACAGTAAGCTCTGGTCCTGCGTGTATGCTGCGAGTCAACCTAGAAATTGGAGACTGATGGCATAAGGCTTCTTTTGCCATTATGAAAGCTCCGTTCATGCGGCCTCGAAGCTACCTGAAAAGCATTGTTGTTGCCGGGGTTTTCCTCACTGCCGGCATGGTTCTGAGGAGAAAATGAGTTTTCTCCTAAGAAACCTTGGGTTGCCAGTTCTTTGTTGGAAGCTCACCCTGCTCTGCGCTATACCTAAAGTGAAAGTCAACGTGAGCCCAAGCTTCGAAGTAAGGCCCTGATTATCCTTGCAAAACGAGAGGCGTGCAGCAGCTCCATGAGGCCTTCATCGTTGTTCTGCTTTAGTTTCAAGGTAGTAAGCTTTTCAACACTCCTAGGGGCCTTGCTTCAGCACCCGTTTCAGTACCAGAACACTGCGTAGAACCAGGAAGTTCTGCTCCTGCGTGTATGCTGCGTGTCAACCTAGAAATTAGAGGCTGACGGCACAAGGCTAGTTTTCCCATTATGAAAGCTCCGTTGATGCGGCCCCGAAGCTACCTGAAAAGCACTGTTGTTACCGTGCTTTTACTACAGCCGGCATGGCACATAGAAGAAAATGAGTTTTCTCGAAAGAAACCTTGTGCTTCCAGTTCCTAGTTGGAAGCTCACCCGGCTCTGCTCTATACCAAACGTGAAAGTCAATGTGAGCACTAGACTCGAAGTAAGGCCCTGATTATCCTGGCAAAACGGGAGGCGTGCAGCAGCTCCATGAGGCCTTCATCGCTGTTCTGCTTTAGTTTCACGGTAGTAAGCTTTCCAAGACTCCTAGGGACTTTGCTTAAGCAACCGTTTCGGTACCAGAACACTGCGTAGAGACAGTAAGCTCTGGTCCTGCGTGTATGCTGCGTGTCAACCTAGAAATTGGAGACTGATGGCATAAGGCTTCTTTTCCCATTATGAAAGCTCCGTTCATGCGGCCTCGAAGCTACCTGAAAAGCATTGTTGTTGCCGGGGTTTTCCTCACTGCCAGCATGGTTCTGAGAAGAAAATGAGTTTTCTCCTAAGAAACCTTGGGTTTCCAGTTCCTTGTTGGAAGCTCACCCTGCTCTGCGCTATACCTAAAGTGAAAGTCAACGTGAGCCCAAGCTTCGAAGTAAGGCCCTGATTATCCTTGCAAAACGAGAGGCGTGCAGCAGCTCCATGAGGCCTTCATCGTTGTTCTGCTTTAGTTTCAAGGTAGTAAGCTTTGCAACACTCCTAGGGGCCTTGCTTCAGCACCCGTTTCAGTACCAGAACACTGCGTAGAACCAGGAAGCTCTGCTCCTGCGTGTATGCTGCGTGTCAACCTAGAAATTAGAGACTGACGGCACAAGGCTTGTTTTCCCGTTTTGAAAGCTCCGTTCATGCGGCCCCGAAGCTACCTGAAAAGCACTGTAGTTACCGTGCTTTTACTTACAGCTGGCATGGTTCATAGAAGAAAATGAGTTTTCTCGAAAGAAACCTTGTGCTTCCGTTCCTAGTTGGAAGCTCACCCGGCTCTGCTCTATACCAAACGTGAAAGTCAATGTGAGCACTAGCCTCGAAGTAAGGCCCTGATTATGCTGGCAAAACGGGAGGCGTGCAGCAGCTCCATGAGGCCTTCATCGCTGTTCTGCTTTAGTTTCACGGTAGTAGCTTTCCAACATTCCTAGGGACTTTGCTTAAGCAACCGTTTCGGTACCAGAACACTGCGTAGAGACAGTAAGCTCTGGTCCTGCGTGTATGCTGCGAGTCAACCTAGAAATTGGAGACTGATGGCATAAGGCTTCTTTTCCCATTATGAAAGCTCCGTTCATGCGGCCTCGAAGCTACCTGAAAAGCATTGTTGTTGCCGGGGTTTTCCTCACTGCCGGCATGGTTCTGAGGAGAAAATGAGTTTTCTCCTAAGAAACCTTGGGTTTCCAGTTCTTTGTTGGAAGCTCACCCTGTTCTGCGCTATACCTAAAGTGAAAGTCAACGTGAGCCCAAGCTTCGAAGTAAGGCCCTGATTATCCTTGCAAAACGAGAGGCGTGCAGCAGCTCCATGAGCCCTTCATCGTTTTCTGCTTTAGTTTCAAGGTAGTGAGCTTTTCAACACTCCTAAGGGCCTTGCTTCAGCACCCGTTTCAGTACCAGAACACTGCGTAGAACCAGGAAGCTCTGCTCCTGCGTGTATGCTGCGTGTCAACCTAGAAATTAGAGGCTGACGGCACAAGGCTAGTTTTCCCATTATGAAAGCTCCGTTGATGCGGCCCCGAAGCTACCTGAAAAGCACTGTTGTTACCGTGCTTTTACTTACAGCCGGCATGGCACATAGAAGAAAATGAGTTTTCTCGAAAGAAACCTTGTGCTTCCAGTTCCTAGTTGGAAGCTCACCCGGCTCTGCTCTATACCAAACGTGAAAGTCAATGTGAGCACTAGCCTCGAAGTAAGGCCCTGATTATCCTGGCAAAACGGGAGGCGTGCAGCAGCTCCATGAGGCCTTCATCGTTGTTCTGCTTTAGTTTCAAGGTAGTAAGCTTTTCAACACTCCTAGGGGCCTTGCTTCAGCACCCGTTTCAGTACCAGAACACTGCGTAGAACCAGGAAGTTCTGCTCCTGCGTGTATGCTGCGTGTCAACCTAGAAATTAGAAGCTGACGGCACAAGGCTAGTTTTCCCATTATGAAAGCTCCGTTGATGCGGCCCCGAAGCTACCTGAAAAGCACTGTTGTTACCGTGCTTTTACTTACAGCCGGCATGGCACATAGAAGAAAATGAGTTTTCTCGAAAGAAACCTTGTGCTTCCAGTTCCTAGTTGGAAGCTCACCCGGCTCTGCTCTATACCAAACGTGAAAGTCAATGTGAGCACTAGCCTCGAAGTAAGGCCCTGATTATCCTGGCAAAACGGGAGGCGTGCAGCAGCTCCATGAGGCCTTCATCGCTGTTCTGCTTTAGTTTCACGGTAGTAAGCTTTCCAAGACTCCTAGGGACTTTGCTTAAGCAACCGTTTCGGTACCAGAACACTGCGTAGAGACAGTAAGCTCTGGTCCTGCGTGTATGCTGCGTGTCAACCTAGAAATTGGAGACTGATGGCATAAGGCTTCTTTTCCCATTATGAAAGCTCCGTTCATGCGGCCTCGAAGCTACCTGAAAAGCATTGTTGTTGCCGGGGTTTTCCTCACTGCCAGCATGGTTCTGAGAAGAAAATGAGTTTTCTCCTAAGAAACCTTGGGTTTCCAGTTCCTTGTTGGAAGCTCACCCTGCTCTGCGCTATACCTAAAGTGAAAGTCAACGTGAGCCCAAGCTTCGAAGTAAGGCCCTGATTATCCTTGCAAAACGAGAGGCGTGCAGCAGCTCCATGAGGCCTTCATCGTTGTTCTGCTTTAGTTTCAAGGTAGTAAGCTTTTCAACACTCCTAGGGGCCTTGCTTCAGCACCCGTTTCAGTACCAGAACACTGCGTAGAACCAGGAAGCTCTGCTCCTGCGTGTATGCTGCGTGTCAACCTAGAAATTAGAGACTGATGGCACAAGGCTTGTTTTCCCGTTTTGAAAGCTCCATTCATGCGGCCTCGAAGCTACCTGAAAAGCACTGTTGTTACCGTGCTTTTACTTACAGCCGGCATGGCACATAGAAGAAAATGAGTTTTCTCGAAAGAAACCTTGTGCTTCCAGTTCCTAGTTGGAAGCTCACCCGGCTCTGCTCTATACCAAACGTGAAAGTCAATGTGAGCACTAGCCTCGAAGTAAGGCCCTGATTATGCTGGCAAAACGGGAGGCGTGCAGCAGCTCCATGAGGCCTTCATCGCTGTTCTGCTTTAGTTTCACGGTAGTAGCTTTCCAACATTCCTAGGGACTTTGCTTAAGCAACCGTTTCGGTACAAGAACACTGCGTAGAGACAGTAAGCTCTGGTCCTGCGTGTATGCTGCGAGTCAACCTAGAAATTGGAGACTGATGGCATAAGGCTTCTTTTGCCATTATGAAAGCTCCGTTCATGCAGCCTCGAAGCTACCTGAAAAGCATTGTTGTTGCCGGGGTTTTCCTCACTGCCGGCATGGTTCTGAGAAGAAAATGAGTTTTCTCCTAAGAAACCTTGGGTTTCCAGTTCCTTGTTGGAAGCTCACCCTGCTCTGCGCTATACCTAAAGTGAAAGTCAACGTGAGCCCAAGCTTCGAAGTAAGGCCCTGATTATCCTTGCAAAACGAGAGGCGTGCAGCAGCTCCATGAGCCCTTCATCGTTTTCTGCTTTAGTTTCAAGGTAGTGAGCTTTTCAACACTCCTAAGGGCCTTGCTTCAGCACCCGTTTCAGTACCAGAACACTGCGTAGAACCAGGAAGCTCTGCTCCTGCGTGTATGCTGCGTGTCAACCTAGAAATTAGAGGCTGACGGCACAAGGCTAGTTTTCCCATTATGAAAGCTCCGTTGATGCGGCCCCGAAGCTACCTGAAAAGCACTGTTGTTACCGTGCTTTTACTTACAGCCGGCATGGCACATAGAAGAAAATGAGTTTTCTCGAAAGAAACCTTGTGCTTCCAGTTCCTAGTTGGAAGCTCACCCGGCTCTGCTCTATACCAAACGTGAAAGTCAATGTGAGCACTAGCCTCGAAGTAAGGCCCTGATTATCCTGGCAAAACGGGAGGCGTGCAGCAGCTCCATGAGGCCTTCATCGTTGTTCTGCTTTAGTTTCAAGGTAGTAAGCTTTTCAACACTCCTAGGGGCCTTGCTTCAGCACCCGTTTCAGTACCAGAACACTGCGTAGAACCAGGAAGTTCTGCTCCTGCGTGTATGCTGCGTGTCAACCTAGAAATTAGAAGCTGACGGCACAAGGCTAGTTTTCCCATTATGAAAGCTCCGTTGATGCGGCCCCGAAGCTACCTGAAAAGCACTGTTGTTACCGTGCTTTTACTTACAGCCGGCATGGCACATAGAAGAAAATGAGTTTTCTCGAAAGAAACCTTGTGCTTCCAGTTCCTAGTTGGAAGCTCACCCGGCTCTGCTCTATACCAAACGTGAAAGTCAATGTGAGCACTAGCCTCGAAGTAAGGCCCTGATTATCCTGGCAAAACGGGAGGCGTGCAGCAGCTCCATGAGGCCTTCATCGCTGTTCTGCTTTAGTTTCACGGTAGTAAGCTTTCCAAGACTCCTAGGGACTTTGCTTAAGCAACCGTTTCGGTACCAGAACACTGCGTAGAGACAGTAAGCTCTGGTCCTGCGTGTATGCTGCGTGTCAACCTAGAAATTGGAGACTGATGGCATAAGGCTTCTTTTCCCATTATGAAAGCTCCGTTCATGCGGCCTCGAAGCTACCTGAAAAGCATTGTTGTTGCCGGGGTTTTCCTCACTGCCAGCATGGTTCTGAGAAGAAAATGAGTTTTCTCCTAAGAAACCTTGGGTTTCCAGTTCCTTGTTGGAAGCTCACCCTGCTCTGCGCTATACCTAAAGTGAAAGTCAACGTGAGCCCAAGCTTCGAAGTAAGGCCCTGATTATCCTTGCAAAACGAGAGGCGTGCAGCAGCTCCATGAGGCCTTCATCGTTGTTCTGCTTTAGTTTCAAGGTAGTAAGCTTTTCAACACTCCTAGGGGCCTTGCTTCAGCACCCGTTTCAGTACCAGAACACTGCGTAGAACCAGGAAGCTCTGCTCCTGCGTGTATGCTGCGTGTCAACCTAGAAATTAGAGACTGATGGCACAAGGCTTGTTTTCCCGTTTTGAAAGCTCCATTCATGCGGCCTCGAAGCTACCTGAAAAGCACTGTTGTTACCGTGCTTTTACTTACAGCCGGCATGGCACATAGAAGAAAATGAGTTTTCTCGAAAGAAACCTTGTGCTTCCAGTTCCTAGTTGGAAGCTCACCCGGCTCTGCTCTATACCAAACGTGAAAGTCAATGTGAGCACTAGCCTCGAAGTAAGGCCCTGATTATGCTGGCAAAACGGGAGGCGTGCAGCAGCTCCATGAGGCCTTCATCGCTGTTCTGCTTTAGTTTCACGGTAGTAGCTTTCCAACATTCCTAGGGACTTTGCTTAAGCAACCGTTTCGGTACAAGAACACTGCGTAGAGACAGTAAGCTCTGGTCCTGCGTGTATGCTGCGAGTCAACCTAGAAATTGGAGACTGATGGCATAAGGCTTCTTTTGCCATTATGAAAGCTCCGTTCATGCAGCCTCGAAGCTACCTGAAAAGCATTGTTGTTGCCGGGGTTTTCCTCACTGCCGGCATGGTTCTGAGAAGAAAATGAGTTTTCTCCTAAGAAACCTTGGGTTTCCAGTTCCTTGTTGGAAGCTCACCCTGCTCTGCGCTATACCTAAAGTGAAAGTCAACGTGAGCCCAAGCTTCGAAGTAAGGCCCTGATTATCCTTGCAAAACGAGAGGCGTGCAGCAGCTCCATGAGGCCTTCATCGTTGTTCTGCTTTAGTTTCAAGGTAGTAAGCTTTTCAACACTCCTAGGGGCCTTGCTTCAGCACCCGTTTCAGTACCAGAACACTGCGTAGAACCAGGAAGTTCTGCTCCTGCGTGTATGCTGCGTGTCAACCTAGAAATTAGAGACTGATGGCACAAGGCTTGTTTTCCCATTATGAAAGCTCCGTTGATGCGGCCCCGAAGCTACCTGAAAAGCACTGTTGTTACCGTGCTTTTACTTACAGCCGGCATGGCACATAGAAGAAAATGAGTTTTCTCGAAAGAAACCTTGTGCTTCCAGTTCCTAGTTGGAAGCTCACCCGGCTCTGCTCTATACCAAACGTGAAAGTCAATGTGAGCACTAGCCTCGAAGTAAGGCCCTGATTATCCTGGCAAAACGGGAGGCGTGCAGCAGCTCCATGAGGCCTTCATCGCTGTTCTGCTTTAGTTTCACGGTAGTAAGCTTTCCAAGACTCCTAGGGACTTTGCTTAAGCAACCGTTTCGGTACCAGAACACTGCGTAGAGACAGTAAGCTCTGGTCCTGCGTGTATGCTGCGTGTCAACCTAGAAATTGGAGACTGATGGCATAAGGCTTCTTTTCCCATTATGAAAGCTCCGTTCATGCGGCCTCGAAGCTACCTGAAAAGCATTGTTGTTGCCGGGGTTTTCCTCACTGCCAGCATGGTTCTGAGAAGAAAATGAGTTTTCTCCTAAGAAACCTTGGGTTTCCAGTTCCTTGTTGGAAGCTCACCCTGCTCTGCGCTATACCTAAAGTGAAAGTCAACGTGAGCCCAAGCTTCGAAGTAAGGCCCTGATTATCCTTGCAAAACGAGAGGCGTGCAGCAGCTCCATGAGGCCTTCATCGTTGTTCTGCTTTAGTTTCAAGGTAGTAAGCTTTTCAACACTCCTAGGGGCCTTGCTTCAGCACCCGTTTCAGTACCAGAACACTGCGTAGAACCAGGAAGCTCTGCTCCTGCGTGTATGCTGCGTGTCAACCTAGAAATTAGAGACTGATGGCACAAGGCTTGTTTTCCCGTTTTGAAAGCTCCATTCATGCGGCCTCGAAGCTACCTGAAAAGCACCGTTGTTACCGTGCTTTTACTTACAGCCGGCATGGCACATAGAAGAAAATGAGTTTTCTCGAAAGAAACCTTGTGCTTCCAGTTCCTAGTTGGAAGCTCACCCGGCTCTGCTCTATACCAAACGTGAAAGTCAATGTGAGCACTAGCCTCGAAGTAAGGCCCTGATTATGCTGGCAAAACGGGAGGCGTGCAGCAGCTCCATGAGGCCTTCATCGCTGTTCTGCTTTAGTTTCACGGTAGTAGCTTTCCAACATTCCTAGGGACTTTGCTTAAGCAACCGTTTCGGTACCAGAACACTGCGTAGAGACAGTAAGCTCTGGTCCTGCGTGTATGCTGCGAGTCAACCTAGAAATTGGAGACTGATGGCATAAGGCTTCTTTTCCCATTATGAAAGCTCCGTTCATGCGGCCTCGAAGCTACCTGAAAAGCATTGTTGTTGCCGGGGTTTTACTCACTGCCGGCATGGTTCTGAGAAGAAACTGAGTTTTCTCCTAAGAAACCTTGGGTTTCCAGTTCCTTGTTGGAAGCTCACCCTGCTCTGCGCTATACCTAAAGTGAAAGTCAACGTGAGCCCAAGCTTCGAAGTAAGGCCCTGATTATCCTTGCAAAACGAGAGGCGTGCAGCAGCTCCATGAGGCCTTCATCGTTGTTCTGCTTTAGTTTCAAGGTAGTAAGCTTTTCAACACTCCTAGGGGCCTTGCTTCAGCACCCGTTTCAGTACCAGAACACTGCGTAGAACCAGGAAGTTCTGCTCCTGCGTGTATGCTGCGTGTCAACCTAGAAATTAGAAGCTGACGGCACAAGGCTAGTTTTCCCATTATGAAAGCTCCGTTGATGCGGCCCCGAAGCTACCTGAAAAGCACTGTTGTTACCGTGCTTTTACTTAGAGCCGGCATGGCACATAGAAGAAAATGAGTTTTCTCGAAAGAAACCTTGTGCTTCCAGTTCCTAGTTGGAAGCTCACCCGGCTCTGCTCTATACCAAACGTGAAAGTCAATGTGAGCACTAGCCTCGAAGTAAGGCCCTGATTATGCTGGCAAAACGGGAGGCGTGCAGCAGCTCCATGAGGCCTTCATCGCTGTTCTGCTTTAGTTTCACGGTAGTAGCTTTCCAACATTCCTAGGGACTTTGCTTAAGCAACCGTTTCGGTACCAGAACACTGCGTAGAGACAGTAAGCTCTGGTCCTGCGTGTATGCTGCGAGTCAACCTAGAAATTGGAGACTGATGGCATAAGGCTTCTTTTCCCATTATGAAAGCTCCGTTCATGCGGCCTCGAAGCTACCTGAAAAGCATTGTTGTTGCCGGGGTTTTCCTCACTGCCGGCATGGTTCTGAGGAGAAAATGAGTTTTCTCCTAAGAAACCTTGGGTTGCCAGTTCTTTGTTGGAAGCTCACCCTGCTCTGCGCTATACCTAAAGTGAAAGTCAACGTGAGCCCAAGCTTCGAAGTAAGGCCCTGATTATCCTTGCAAAACGAGAGGCGTGCAGCAGCTCCATGAGCCCTTCATCGTTTTCTGCTTTAGTTTCAAGGTAGTGAGCTTTTCAACACTCCTAAGGGCCTTGCTTCAGCACCCGTTTCAGTACCAGAACACTGCGTAGAACCAGGAAGCTCTGCTCCTGCGTGTATGCTGCGTGTCAACCTAGAAATTAGAGGCTGACGGCACAAGGCTAGTTTTCCCATTATGAAAGCTCCGTTGATGCGGCCCCGAAGCTACCTGAAAAGCACTGTTGTTACCGTGCTTTTACTTACAGCCGGCATGGCACATAGAAGAAAATGAGTTTTCTCGAAAGAAACCTTGTGCTTCCAGTTCCTAGTTGGAAGCTCACCCGGCTCTGCTCTATACCAAACGTGAAAGTCAATGTGAGCACTAGCCTCGAAGTAAGGCCCTGATTATCCTGGCAAAACGGGAGGCGTGCAGCAGCTCCATGAGGCCTTCATCGTTGTTCTGCTTTAGTTTCAAGGTAGTAAGCTTTTCAACACTCCTAGGGGCCTTGCTTCAGCACCCGTTTCAGTACCAGAACACTGCGTAGAACCAGGAAGTTCTGCTCCTGCGTGTATGCTGCGTGTCAACCTAGAAATTAGAAGCTGACGGCACAAGGCTAGTTTTCCCATTATGAAAGCTCCGTTGATGCGGCCCCGAAGCTACCTGAAAAGCACTGTTGTTACCGTGCTTTTACTTACAGCCGGCATGGCACATAGAAGAAAATGAGTTTTCTCGAAAGAAACCTTGTGCTTCCAGTTCCTAGTTGGAAGCTCACCCGGCTCTGCTCTATACCAAACGTGAAAGTCAATGTGAGCACTAGCCTCGAAGTAAGGCCCTGATTATCCTGGCAAAACGGGAGGCGTGCAGCAGCTCCATGAGGCCTTCATCGCTGTTCTGCTTTAGTTTCACGGTAGTAAGCTTTCCAAGACTCCTAGGGACTTTGCTTAAGCAACCGTTTCGGTACCAGAACACTGCGTAGAGACAGTAAGCTCTGGTCCTGCGTGTATGCTGCGTGTCAACCTAGAAATTGGAGACTGATGGCATAAGGCTTCTTTTCCCATTATGAAAGCTCCGTTCATGCGGCCTCGAAGCTACCTGAAAAGCATTGTTGTTGCCGGGGTTTTCCTCACTGCCAGCATGGTTCTGAGAAGAAAATGAGTTTTCTCCTAAGAAACCTTGGGTTTCCAGTTCCTTGTTGGAAGCTCACCCTGCTCTGCGCTATACCTAAAGTGAAAGTCAACGTGAGCCCAAGCTTCGAAGTAAGGCCCTGATTATCCTTGCAAAACGAGAGGCGTGCAGCAGCTCCATGAGGCCTTCATCGTTGTTCTGCTTTAGTTTCAAGGTAGTAAGCTTTTCAACACTCCTAGGGGCCTTGCTTCAGCACCCGTTTCAGTACCAGAACACTGCGTAGAACCAGGAAGCTCTGCTCCTGCGTGTATGCTGCGTGTCAACCTAGAAATTAGAGACTGATGGCACAAGGCTTGTTTTCCCGTTTTGAAAGCTCCATTCATGCGGCCTCGAAGCTACCTGAAAAGCACTGTTGTTACCGTGCTTTTACTTACAGCCGGCATGGCACATAGAAGAAAATGAGTTTTCTCGAAAGAAACCTTGTGCTTCCAGTTCCTAGTTGGAAGCTCACCCGGCTCTGCTCTATACCAAACGTGAAAGTCAATGTGAGCACTAGCCTCGAAGTAAGGCCCTGATTATGCTGGCAAAACGGGAGGCGTGCAGCAGCTCCATGAGGCCTTCATCGCTGTTCTGCTTTAGTTTCACGGTAGTAGCTTTCCAACATTCCTAGGGACTTTGCTTAAGCAACCGTTTCGGTACAAGAACACTGCGTAGAGACAGTAAGCTCTGGTCCTGCGTGTATGCTGCGAGTCAACCTAGAAATTGGAGACTGATGGCATAAGGCTTCTTTTGCCATTATGAAAGCTCCGTTCATGCAGCCTCGAAGCTACCTGAAAAGCATTGTTGTTGCCGGGGTTTTCCTCACTGCCGGCATGGTTCTGAGAAGAAAATGAGTTTTCTCCTAAGAAACCTTGGGTTTCCAGTTCCTTGTTGGAAGCTCACCCTGCTCTGCGCTATACCTAAAGTGAAAGTCAACGTGAGCCCAAGCTTCGAAGTAAGGCCCTGATTATCCTTGCAAAACGAGAGGCGTGCAGCAGCTCCATGAGGCCTTCATCGTTGTTCTGCTTTAGTTTCAAGGTAGTAAGCTTTTCAACACTCCTAGGGGCCTTGCTTCAGCACCCGTTTCAGTACCAGAACACTGCGTAGAACCAGGAAGTTCTGCTCCTGCGTGTATGCTGCGTGTCAACCTAGAAATTAGAGACTGATGGCACAAGGCTTGTTTTCCCATTATGAAAGCTCCGTTGATGCGGCCCCGAAGCTACCTGAAAAGCACTGTTGTTACCGTGCTTTTACTTACAGCCGGCATGGCACATAGAAGAAAATGAGTTTTCTCGAAAGAAACCTTGTGCTTCCAGTTCCTAGTTGGAAGCTCACCCGGCTCTGCTCTATACCAAACGTGAAAGTCAATGTGAGCACTAGCCTCGAAGTAAGGCCCTGATTATCCTGGCAAAACGGGAGGCGTGCAGCAGCTCCATGAGGCCTTCATCGCTGTTCTGCTTTAGTTTCACGGTAGTAAGCTTTCCAAGACTCCTAGGGACTTTGCTTAAGCAACCGTTTCGGTACCAGAACACTGCGTAGAGACAGTAAGCTCTGGTCCTGCGTGTATGCTGCGTGTCAACCTAGAAATTGGAGACTGATGGCATAAGGCTTCTTTTCCCATTATGAAAGCTCCGTTCATGCGGCCTCGAAGCTACCTGAAAAGCATTGTTGTTGCCGGGGTTTTCCTCACTGCCAGCATGGTTCTGAGAAGAAAATGAGTTTTCTCCTAAGAAACCTTGGGTTTCCAGTTCCTTGTTGGAAGCTCACCCTGCTCTGCGCTATACCTAAAGTGAAAGTCAACGTGAGCCCAAGCTTCGAAGTAAGGCCCTGATTATCCTTGCAAAACGAGAGGCGTGCAGCAGCTCCATGAGGCCTTCATCGTTGTTCTGCTTTAGTTTCAAGGTAGTAAGCTTTTCAACACTCCTAGGGGCCTTGCTTCAGCACCCGTTTCAGTACCAGAACACTGCGTAGAACCAGGAAGCTCTGCTCCTGCGTGTATGCTGCGTGTCAACCTAGAAATTAGAGACTGATGGCACAAGGCTTGTTTTCCCGTTTTGAAAGCTCCATTCATGCGGCCTCGAAGCTACCTGAAAAGCACCGTTGTTACCGTGCTTTTACTTACAGCCGGCATGGCACATAGAAGAAAATGAGTTTTCTCGAAAGAAACCTTGTGCTTCCAGTTCCTAGTTGGAAGCTCACCCGGCTCTGCTCTATACCAAACGTGAAAGTCAATGTGAGCACTAGCCTCGAAGTAAGGCCCTGATTATGCTGGCAAAACGGGAGGCGTGCAGCAGCTCCATGAGGCCTTCATCGCTGTTCTGCTTTAGTTTCACGGTAGTAGCTTTCCAACATTCCTAGGGACTTTGCTTAAGCAACCGTTTCGGTACCAGAACACTGCGTAGAGACAGTAAGCTCTGGTCCTGCGTGTATGCTGCGAGTCAACCTAGAAATTGGAGACTGATGGCATAAGGCTTCTTTTCCCATTATGAAAGCTCCGTTCATGCGGCCTCGAAGCTACCTGAAAAGCATTGTTGTTGCCGGGGTTTTACTCACTGCCGGCATGGTTCTGAGAAGAAACTGAGTTTTCTCCTAAGAAACCTTGGGTTTCCAGTTCCTTGTTGGAAGCTCACCCTGCTCTGCGCTATACCTAAAGTGAAAGTCAACGTGAGCCCAAGCTTCGAAGTAAGGCCCTGATTATCCTTGCAAAACGAGAGGCGTGCAGCAGCTCCATGAGGCCTTCATCGTTGTTCTGCTTTAGTTTCAAGGTAGTAAGCTTTTCAACACTCCTAGGGGCCTTGCTTCAGCACCCGTTTCAGTACCAGAACACTGCGTAGAACCAGGAAGTTCTGCTCCTGCGTGTATGCTGCGTGTCAACCTAGAAATTAGAAGCTGACGGCACAAGGCTAGTTTTCCCATTATGAAAGCTCCGTTGATGCGGCCCCGAAGCTACCTGAAAAGCACTGTTGTTACCGTGCTTTTACTTAGAGCCGGCATGGCACATAGAAGAAAATGAGTTTTCTCGAAAGAAACCTTGTGCTTCCAGTTCCTAGTTGGAAGCTCACCCGGCTCTGCTCTATACCAAACGTGAAAGTCAATGTGAGCACTAGCCTCGAAGTAAGGCCCTGATTATGCTGGCAAAACGGGAGGCGTGCAGCAGCTCCATGAGGCCTTCATCGCTGTTCTGCTTTAGTTTCACGGTAGTAGCTTTCCAACATTCCTAGGGACTTTGCTTAAGCAACCGTTTCGGTACCAGAACACTGCGTAGAGACAGTAAGCTCTGGTCCTGCGTGTATGCTGCGAGTCAACCTAGAAATTGGAGACTGATGGCATAAGGCTTCTTTTCCCATTATGAAAGCTCCGTTCATGCGGCCTCGAAGCTACCTGAAAAGCATTGTTGTTGCCGGGGTTTTCCTCACTGCCGGCATGGTTCTGAGGAGAAAATGAGTTTTCTCCTAAGAAACCTTGGGTTGCCAGTTCTTTGTTGGAAGCTCACCCTGCTCTGCGCTATACCTAAAGTGAAAGTCAACGTGAGCCCAAGCTTCGAAGTAAGGCCCTGATTATCCTTGCAAAACGAGAGGCGTGCAGCAGCTCCATGAGGCCTTCATCGTTGTTCTGCTTTAGTTTCAAGGTAGTAAGCTTTTCAACACTCCTAGGGGCCTTGCTTCAGCACCCGTTTCAGTACCAGAACACTGCGTAGAACCAGGAAGTTCTGCTCCTGCGTGTATGCTGCGTGTCAACCTAGAAATTAGAGACTGACGGCACAAGGCTAGTTTTCCCATTATGAAAGCTCCGTTGATGCGGCCCCGAAGCTACCTGAAAAGCACTGTTGTTACCGTGCTTTTACTTACAGCCGGCATGGCACATAGAAGAAAATGAGTTTTCTCGAAAGAAACCTTGTGCTTCCAGTTCCTAGTTGGAAGCTCACCCGGCTCTGCTCTATACCAAACGTGAAAGTCAATGTGAGCACTAGCCTCGAAGTAAGGCCCTGATTATCCTGGCAAAACGGGAGGCGTGCAGCAGCTCCATGAGGCCTTCATCGCTGTTCTGCTTTAGTTTCACGGTAGTAAGCTTTCCAAGACTCCTAGTGACTTTGCTTAAGCAACCGTTTCGGTACCAGAACACTGCGTAGAGACAGTAAGCTCTGGTCCTGCGTGTATGCTGCGTGTCAACCTAGAAATTGGAGACTGATGGCATAAGGCTTCTTTTCCCATTATGAAAGCTCCGTTCATGCGGCCTCGAAGCTACCTGAAAAGCATTGTTGTTGCCGGGGTTTTCCTCACTGCCAGCATGGTTCTGAGAAGAAAATGAGTTTTCTCCTAAGAAACCTTGGGTTTCCAGTTCCTTGTTGGAAGCTCACCCTGCTCTGCGCTATACCTAAAGTGAAAGTCAACGTGAGCCCAAGCTTCGAAGTAAGGCCCTGATTATCCTTGCAAAACGAGAGGCGTGCAGCAGCTCCATGAGGCCTTCATCGTTGTTCTGCTTTAGTTTCAAGGTAGTAAGCTTTTCAACACTCCTAGGGGCCTTGCTTCAGCACCCGTTTCAGTACCAGAACACTGCGTAGAACCAGGAAGTTCTGCTCCTGCGTGTATGCTGCGTGTCAACCTAGAAATTAGAGGCTGACGGCACAAGGCTAGTTTTCCCATTATGAAAGCTCCGTTGATGCGGCCCCGAAGCTACCTGAAAAGCACTGTTGTTACCGTGCTTTTACTTACAGCCGGCATGGCACATAGAAGAAAATGAGTTTTCTCGAAAGAAACCTTGTGCTTCCAGTTCCTAGTTGGAAGCTCACCCGGCTCTGCTCTATACCAAACGTGAAAGTCAATGTGAGCACTAGCCTCGAAGTAAGGCCCTGATTATCCTGGCAAAACGGGAGGCGTGCAGCAGCTCCATGAGGCCTTCATCGCTGTTCTGCTTTAGTTTCACGGTAGTAAGCTTTCCAAGACTCCTAGGGACTTTGCTTAAGCAACCGTTTCGGTACCAGAACACTGCGTAGAGACAGGAAGCTCTGGTCCTGCGTGTATGCTGCGTGTCAACCTAGAAATTGGAGACTGATGGCATAAGGCTTCTTTTCCCATTATGAAAGCTCCGTTCATGCGGCCTCGAAGCTACCTGAAAAGCATTGTTGTTGCCGGGGTTTTCCTCACTGCCGGCATGGTTCTGAGAAGAAAATGAGTTTTCTCCTAAGAAACCTTGGGTTTCCAGTTCCTTGTTGGAAGCTCACCCTGCTCTGCGCTATACCTAAAGTGAATGTCAACCTGAGCCCAAGCTTCGAAGTAAGGCCCTGATTATCCTTGCAAAACGAGAGGCATGCAGCAGCTCCATGAGGCCTTCATCGTTGTTCTGCTTTAGTTTCAAGGTAGTAAGCTTTTCAACACTCCTAGGGGCCTTGCTTCAGCACCCGTTTCAGTACCAGAACACTGCGTAGAACCAGGAAGCTCTGCTCCTGCGTGTATGCTGCGTGTCAACCTAGAAATTAGAGACTGATGGCACAAGGCTTGTTTTCCCGTTTTGAAAGCTCCATTCATGCGGCCTCGAAGCTACCTGAAAAGCACTGTTGTTACCGTGCTTTTACTTACAGCCGGCATGGCACATAGAAGAAAATGAGTTTTCTCGAAAGAAACCTTGTGCTTCCAGTTCCTAGTTGGAAGCTCACCCGGCTCTGCTCTATACCAAACGTGAAAGTCAATGTGAGCACTAGCCTCGAAGTAAGGCCCTGATTATGCTGGCAAAACGGGAGGCGTGCAGCAGCTCCATGAGGCCTTCATCGCTGTTCTGCTTTAGTTTCACGGTAGTAAGCTTTCCAACATTCCTAGGGACTTTGCTTAAGCAACCGTTTCGGTACCAGAAGACTGCGTAGAGACAGTAAGCTCTGGTCCTGCGTGTATGCTGGGTGTCAACCTAGAAATTGGAGACTGATGGCATAAGGCTTCTTTTGCCATTATGAAAGCTCCGTTCATGCGGCCTCGAAGCTACCTGAAAAGCACTGTTGTTGCCGGGGTTTTCCTCACTGCCGGCATGGTTCTGAGGAGAAAATGAGTTTTCTCCTAAGAAACCTTGGGTTGCCAGTTCTTTGTTGGAAGCTCACCCTGCTCTGCGCTATACCTAAAGTGAAAGTCAACGTGAGCCCAAGCTTCGAAGTAAGGCCCTGATTATCCTTGCAAAACGAGAGGCGTGCAGCAGCTCCATGAGGCCTTCATCGTTGTTCTGCTTTAGTTTCAAGGTAGTAAGCTTTTCAACACTCCTAGGGGCCTTGCTTCAGCACCCGTTTCAGTACCAGAACACTGCGTAGAACCAGGAAGCTCTGCTCCTGCGTGTATGCTGCGTGTCAACCTAGAAATTAGAGACTGACGGCACAAGGCTAGTTTTCCCATTATGAAAGATCCGTTGATGCGGCCCCGAAGCTACCTGAAAAGCACTGTTGTTACCGTGCTTTTACTTAGAGCCGGCATGGCACATAGAAGAAAATGAGTTTTCTCGAAAGAAACCTTGTGCTTCCAGTTCCTAGTTGGAAGCTCACCCGGCTCTGCTCTATACCAAACGTGAAAGTCAATGTGAGCACTAGCCTCGAAGTAAGGCCCTGATTATCCTGGCAAAACGGGAGGCGTGCAGCAGCTCCATGAGGCCTTCATCGCTGTTCTGCTTTAGTTTCACGGTAGTAAGCTTTCCAAGACTCCTAGGGACTTTGCTTAAGCAACCGTTTCGGTACCAGAACACTGCGTAGAGACAGTAAGCTCTGGTCCTGCGTGTATGCTGCGTGTCAACCTAGAAATTGGAGACTGATGGCATAAGGCTTCTTTTCCCATTATGAAAGCTCCGTTCATGCGGCCTCGAAGCTACCTGAAAAGCATTGTTGTTGCCGGGGTTTTCCTCACTGCCGGCATGGTTCTGAGAAGAAAATGAGTTTTCTCCTAAGAAACCTTGGGTTTCCAGTTCCTTGTTGGAAGCTCACCCTGCTCTGCGCTATACCTAAAGTGAATGTCAACCTGAGCCCAAGCTTCGAAGTAAGGCCCTGATTATCCTTGCAAAACGAGAGGCATGCAGCAGCTCCATGAGGCCTTCATCGTTGTTCTGCTTTAGTTTCAAGGTAGTAAGCTTTTCAACACTCCTAGGGGCCTTGCTTCAGCACCCGTTTCAGTACCAGAACACTGCGTAGAACCAGGAAGCTCTGCTCCTGCGTGTATGCTGCGTGTCAACCTAGAAATTAGAGACTGATGGCACAAGGCTTGTTTTCCCGTTTTGAAAGCTCCATTCATGCGGCCTCGAAGCTACCTGAAAAACACCGTTGTTACCGTGCTTTTACTTACAGCCGGCATGGCACATAGAAGAAAATGAGTTTTCTCGAAAGAAACCTTGTGCTTCCAGTTCCTAGTTGGAAGCTCACCCGGCTCTGCTCTATACCAAACGTGAAAGTCAATGTGAGCACTAGCCTCGAAGTAAGGCCCTGATTATGCTGGCAATACGGGAGGCGTGCAGCAGCTCCATGAGGCCTTCATCGCTGTTCTGCTTTAGTTTCACGGTAGTAAGCTTTCCAACATTCCTAGGGACTTTGCTTAAGCAACCGTTTCGGTACCAGAAGACTGCGTAGAGACAGTAAGCTCTGGTCCTGCGTGTATGCTGCGTGTCAACCTAGAAATTGGAGACTGATGGCATAAGGCTTCTTTTGCCATTATGAAAGCTCCGTTCATGCGGCCTCGAAGCTACCTGAAAAGCATTGTTGTTGCCGGGGTTTTCCTCACTGCCGGCATGGTTCTGAGAAGAAAATGAGTTTTCTCCTAAGAAACCTTGGGTTTCCAGTTCCTTGTTGGAAGCTCACCCTGCTCTGCGCTATACCTAAAGTGAAAGTCAACGTGAGCCCAAGCTTCGAAGTAAGGCCCTGATTATCCTTGCAAAACGAGAGGCGTGCAGCAGCTCCATGAGGCCTTCATCGTTGTTCTGCTTTAGTTTCAAGGTAGTAAGCTTTTCAACACTCCTAGGGGCCTTGCTTCAGCACCCGTTTCAGTACCAGAACACTGCGTAGAACCAGGAAGCTCTGCTCCTGCGTGTATGCTGCGTGTCAACCTAGAAATTAGAGACTGACGGCACAAGGCTAGTTTTCCCATTATGAAAGCTCCGTTGATGCGGCCCCGAAGCTACCTGAAAAGCACTGTTGTTACCGTGCTTTTACTTAGAGCCGGCATGGCACATAGAAGAAAATGAGTTTTCTCGAAAGAAACCTTGTGCTTCCAGTTCCTAGTTGGAAGCTCACCCGGCTCTGCTCTATACCAAACGTGAAAGTCAATGTGAGCACTAGCCTCGAAGTAAGGCCCTGATTATCCTGGCAAAACGGGAGGCGTGCAGCAGCTCCATGAGGCCTTCATCGCTGTTCTGCTTTAGTTTCACGGTAGTAAGCTTTCCAAGACTCCTAGGGACTTTGCTTAAGCAACCGTTTCGGTACCAGAACACTGCGTAGAGACAGTAAGCTCTGGTCCTGCGTGTATGCTACGAGTCAACCTAGAAACTGGAGACTGATGGCATAAGGCTTCTTTTCCCATTATGAAAGCTCCGTTCATGCGGCCTCGAAGCTACCTGAAAAGCATTGTTGTTGCCGGGGTTTTCCTCACTGCCAGCATGGTTCTGAGAAGAAAATGAGTTTTCTCCTAAGAAACCTTGGGTTTCCAGTTCCTTGTTGGAAGCTCACCCTGCTCTGCGCTATACCTAAAGTGAAAGTCAACGTGAGCCCAAGCTTCGAAGTAAGGCCCTGATTATCCTTGCAAAACGAGAGGCGTGCAGCAGCTCCATGAGGCCTTCATCGTTGTTCTGCTTTAGTTTCAAGGTAGTAAGCTTTTCAACACTCCTAGGGGCCTTGCTTCAGCACCCGTTTCAGTACCAGAACACTGCGTAGAACCAGGAAGCTCTGCTCCTGCGTGTATGCTGCGTGTCAACCTAGAAATTAGAGACTGATGGCACAAGGCTTGTTTTCCCGTTTTGAAAGCTCCATTCATGCGGCCTCGAAGCTACCTGAAAAGCACTGTTGTTACCGTGCTTTTACTTACAGCCGGCATGGCACATAGAAGAAAATGAGTTTTGTCGAAAGAAACCTTGTGCTTCCAGTTCCTAGTTGGAAGCTCACCCGGCTCTGCTCTATACCAAACGTGAAAGTCAATGTGAGCACTAGCCTCGAAGTAAGGCCCTGATTATGCTGGCAAAACGGGAGGCGTGCAGCAGCTCCATGAGGCCTTCATCGCTGTTCTGCTTTAGTTTCACGGTAGTAGCTTTCCAACATTCCTAGGGACTTTGCTTAAGCAACCGTTTCGGTACCAGAACACTGCGTAGAGACAGTAAGCTCTGGTCCTGCGTGTATGCTGCGAGTCAACCTAGAAATTGGAGACTGATGGCATAAGGCTTCTGTTGCCATTATGAAAGCTCCGTTCATGCGGCCTCGAAGCTACCTGAAAAGCATTGTTGTTGCCGGGGTTTTCCTCACTGCCGGCATGGTTCTGAGGAGAAAATGAGTTTTCTCCTAAGAAACCTTGGGTTTCCAGTTCTTTGTTGGAAGCTCACCCTGCTCTGCGCTATACCTAAAGTGAAAGTCAACGTGAGCCCAAGCTTCGAAGTAAGGCCCTGATTATCCTTGCAAAACGAGAGGCGTGCAGCAGCTCCATGAGGCCTTCATCGTTGTTCTGCTTTAGTTTCAAGGTAGTAAGCTTTTCAACACTCCTAGGGGCCTTGCTTCAGCACCCGTTTCAGTACCAGAACACTGCGTAGAACCAGGAAGTTCTGCTCCTGCGTGTATGCTGCGTGTCAACCTAGAAATTAGAGGCTGACGGCACAAGGCTAGTTTTCCCATTATGAAAGCTCCGTTGATGCGGCCCCGAAGCTACCTGAAAAGCACTGTTGTTACCGTGCTTTTACTTACAGCCGGCATGGCACATACAATAAAATGAGTTTTCTCGAAAGAAACCTTGTGCTTCCAGTTCCTAGTTGGAAGCTCACCCGGCTCTGCTCTATACCAAACGTGAAAGTCAATGTGAGCACTAGCCTCGAAGTAAGGCCCTGATTATCCTGGCAAAACGGGAGGCGTGCAGCAGCTCCATGAGGCCTTCATCGCTGTTCTGCTTTAGTTTCACGGTAGTAAGCTTTCCAAGACTCCTAGGGACTTTGCTTAAGCAACCGGTTCGGTACCAGAACACTGCGTAGAGACAGTAAGCTCTGGTCCTGCGTGTATGCTGCGTGTCAACCTAGAAATTGGAGACTGATGGCATAAGGCTTCTTTTGCCATTATGAAAGCTCCGTTCATGCGGCCTCGAAGCTACCTGAAAAGCATTGTTGTTGCCGGGGTTTTCCTCACTGCCAGCATGGTTCTGAGAAGAAAATGAGTTTTCTCCTAAGAAACCTTGGGTTTCCAGTTCCTTGTTGGAAGCTCACCCTGCTCTGCGCTATACCTAAAGTGAAAGTCAACGTGAGCCCAAGCTTCGAAGTAAGGCCCTGATTATCCTTGCAAAACGAGAGGCGTGCAGCAGCTCCATGAGGCCTTCATCGTTGTTCTGCTTTAGTTTCAAGGTAGTAAGCTTTTCAACACTCCTAGGGGCCTTGCTTCAGCACCCGTTTCAGTACCAGAACACTGCGTAGAACCAGGAAGCTCTGCTCTTGCGTGTATGCTGCGTGTCAACCTAGAAATTAGAGACTGATGGCACAAGGCTTGTTTTCCCGTTTTGAAAGCTCCATTCATGCGGCCTCGAAGCTACCTGAAAAGCACTGTTGTTACCGTGCTTTTACTTACAGCCGGCATGGCACATAGAAGAAAATGAGTTTTCTCGAAAGAAACCTTGTGCTTCCAGTTCCTAGTTGGAAGCTCACCCGGCTCTGCTCTATACCAAACGTGAAAGTCAATGTGAGCACTAGCCTCGAAGTAAGGCCCTGATTATGCTGGCAAAACGGGAGGCGTGCAGCAGCTCCATGAGGCCTTCATCGCTGTTCTGCTTTAGTTTCACGGTAGTAGCTTTCCAACATTCCTAGGGACTTTGCTTAAGCAACCGTTTCGGTACCAGAACACTGCGTAGAGACAGTAAGCTCTGGTCCTGCGTGTATGCTGCGAGTCAACCTAGAAATTGGAGACTGATGGCATAAGGCTTCTTTTCCCATTATGAAAGCTCCGTTCATGCGGCCTCGAAGCTACCTGAAAAGCATTGTTGTTGCCGGGGTTTTCCTCACTGCCGGCATGGTTCTGAGGAGAAAATGAGTTTTCTCCTAAGAAACCTTGGGTTGCCAGTTCTTTGTTGGAAGCTCACCCTGCTCTGCGCTATACCTAAAGTGAAAGTCAACGTGAGCCCAAGCTTCGAAGTAAGGCCCTGATTATCCTTGCAAAACGAGAGGCGTGCAGCAGCTCCATGAGGCCTTCATCGTTGTTCTGGTTTAGTTTCAAGGTAGTAAGCTTTTCAACACTCCTAGGGGCCTTGCTTCAGCACCCGTTTCAGTACCAGAACACTGCGTAGAACCAGGAAGTTCTGCTCCTGCGTGTATGCTGCGTGTCAACCTAGAAATTAGAGGCTGACGGCACAAGGCTAGTTTTCCCATTATGAAAGCTCCGTTGATGCGGCCCCGAAGCTACCTGAAAAGCACTGTTGTTACCGTGCTTTTACTTAGAGCCGGCATGGCACATAGAAGAAAATGAGTTTTCTCGAAAGAAACCTTGTGCTTCCAGTTCCTAGTTGGAAGCTCACCCGGCTCTGCTCTATACCAAACGTGAAAGTCAATGTGAGCACTAGCCTCGAAGTAAGGCCCTGATTATGCTGGCAAAACGGGAGGCGTGCAGCAGCTCCATGAGGCCTTCATCGCTGTTCTGCTTTAGTTTCACGGTAGTAAGCTTTCCAAGACTCCTAGGGACTTTGCTTAAGCAACCGTTTCGGTACCAGAACACTGCGTAGAGACAGTAAGCTCTGGTCCTGCGTGTATGCTGCGTGTCAACCTAGAAATTGGAGACTGATGGCATAAGGCTTCTTTTGCCATTATGAAAGCTCCGTTCATGCGGCCTCGAAGCTACCTGAAAAGCATTGTTGTTGCCGGGGTTTTCCTCACTGCCGGCATGGTTCTGAGAAGAAAATGAGTTTTCTCCTAAGAAACCTTGGGTTTCCAGTTCCTTGTTGGAAGCTCACCCTGCTCTGCGCTATACCTAAAGTGAAAGTCAACGTGAGCCCAAGCTTCGAAGTAAGGCCCTGATTATCCTTGCAAAACGAGAGGCGTGCAGCAGCTCCATGAGGCCTTCATCGTTGTTCTGCTTTAGTTTCAAGGTAGTAAGCTTTTCAACACTCCTAGGGGCCTTGCTTCAGCACCCGT
The DNA here is from genome assembly GCF_028564815.1 of Eubalaena glacialis. Classification (NCBI taxonomy): domain Eukaryota; kingdom Metazoa; phylum Chordata; class Mammalia; order Artiodactyla; family Balaenidae; genus Eubalaena; species Eubalaena glacialis. The sequence continues at coordinate 31,861,912 of NC_083725.1, forward strand.
TTCAGTACCAGAACACTGCGTAGAACCAGGAAGCTCTGCTCCTGCGTGTATGCTGCGTGTCAACCTAGAAATTAGAGACTGATGGCACAAGGCTTGTTTTCCCGTTTTGAAAGCTCCATTCATGCGGCCTCGAAGCTACCTGAAAAGCACTGTTGTTACCGTGCTTTTACTTACAGCCGGCATGGCACATAGAAGAAAATGAGTTTTCTCGAAAGAAACCTTGTGCTTCCAGTTCCTAGTTGGAAGCTCACCCGGCTCTGCTCTATACCAAACGTGAAAGTCAATGTGAGCACTAGCCTCGAAGTAAGGCCCTGATTATGCTGGCAAAACGGGAGGCGTGCAGCAGCTCCATGAGGCCTTCATCGCTGTTCTGCTTTAGTTTCACGGTAGTAGCTTTCCAACATTCCTAGGGACTTTGCTTAAGCAACCGTTTCGGTACCAGAACACTGCGTAGAGACAGTAAGCTCTGGTCCTGCGTGTATGCTGCGAGTCAACCTAGAAATTGGAGACTGATGGCATAAGGCTTCTTTTCCCATTATGAAAGCTCCGTTCATGCGGCCTCGAAGCTACCTGAAAAGCATTGTTGTTGCCGGGGTTTTCCTCACTGCCGGCATGGTTCTGAGGAGAAAATGAGTTTTCTCCTAAGAAACCTTGGGTTGCCAGTTCTTTGTTGGAAGCTCACCCTGCTCTGCGCTATACCTAAAGTGAAAGTCAACGTGAGCCCAAGCTTCGAAGTAAGGCCCTGATTATCCTTGCAAAACGAGAGGCGTGCAGCAGCTCCATGAGGCCTTCATCGTTGTTCTGCTTTAGTTTCAAGGTAGTAAGCTTTTCAACACTCCTAGGGGCCTTGCTTCAGCACCCGTTTCAGTACCAGAACACTGCGTAGAACCAGGAAGTTCTGCTCCTGCGTGTATGCTGCGTGTCAACCTAGAAATTAGAGGCTGACGGCACAAGGCTAGTTTTCCCATTATGAAAGCTCCGTTGATGCGGCCCCGAAGCTACCTGAAAAGCACTGTTGTTACCGTGCTTTTACTTAGAGCCGGCATGGCACATAGAAGAAAATGAGTTTTCTCGAAAGAAACCTTGTGCTTCCAGTTCCTAGTTGGAAGCTCACCCGGCTCTGCTCTATACCAAACGTGAAAGTCAATGTGAGCACTAGCCTCGAAGTAAGGCCCTGATTATGCTGGCAAAACGGGAGGCGTGCAGCAGCTCCATGAGGCCTTCATCGCTGTTCTGCTTTAGTTTCACGGTAGTAAGCTTTCCAAGACTCCTAGGGACTTTGCTTAAGCAACCGTTTCGGTACCAGAACACTGCGTAGAGACAGTAAGCTCTGGTCCTGCGTGTATGCTGCGTGTCAACCTAGAAATTGGAGACTGATGGCATAAGGCTTCTTTTGCCATTATGAAAGCTCCGTTCATGCGGCCTCGAAGCTACCTGAAAAGCATTGTTGTTGCCGGGGTTTTCCTCACTGCCGGCATTGTTCTGAGAAGAAAATGAGTTTAATCCTAAGAAACCTTGGGTTTCCAGTTCCTTGTTGGAAGCTCACCCTGCTCTGCGCTATACCTAAAGTGAATGTCAACCTGAGCCCAAGCTTCGAAGTAAGGCCCTGATTATCCTTGCAAAACGAGAGGCATGCAGCAGCTCCATGAGGCCTTCTTCGTTGTTCTGCTTTAGTTTCAAGGTAGTAAGCTTTTCAACACTCCTAGGGGCCTTGCTTCAGCACCCGTTTCAGTACCAGAACACTGCGTAGAACCAGGAAGCTCTGCTCCTGCGTGTATGCTGCGTGTCAACCTAGAAATTAGAGACTGATGGCACAAGGCTTGTTTTCCCGTTTTGAAAGCTCCATTCATGCGGCCTCGAAGCTACCTGAAAAGCACTGTTGTTACCGTGCTTTTACTTACAGCCGGCATGGCACATAGAAGAAAATGAGTTTTCTCGAAAGAAACCTTGTGCTTCCAGTTCCTAGTTGGAAGCTCACCCGGCTCTGCTCTATACCAAACGTGAAAGTCAATGTGAGCACTAGCCTCGAAGTAAGGCCCTGATTATGCTGGCAATACGGGAGGCGTGCAGCAGCTCCATGAGGCCTTCATCGCTGTTCTGCTTTAGTTTCACGGTAGTAAGCTTTCCAACATTCCTAGGGACTTTGCTTAAGCAACCGTTTCGGTACCAGAACACTGCGTAGAGACAGTAAGCTCTGGTCCTGCGTGTATGCTGCGTGTCAACCTAGAAATTGGAGACTGATGGCATAAGGCTTCTTTTGCCATTATGAAAGCTCCGTTCATGCGGCCTCGAAGCTACCTGAAAAGCATTGTTGTTGCCGGGGTTTTCCTCACTGCCGGCATGGTTCTGAGAAGAAAATGAGTTTTCTCCTAAGAAACCTTGGGTTTCCAGTTCCTTGTTGGAAGCTCACCCTGCTCTGCGCTATACCTAAAGTGAAAGTCAACGTGAGCCCAAGCTTCGAAGTAAGGCCCTGATTATCCTTGCAAAACGAGAGGCGTGCAGCAGCTCCATGAGGCCTTCATCGTTGTTCTGCTTTAGTTTCAAGGTAGTAAGCTTTTCAACACTCCTAGGGGCCTTGCTTCAGCACCCGTTTCAGTACCAGAACACTGCGTAGAACCAGGAAGCTCTGCTCCTGCGTGTATGCTGCGTGTCAACCTAGAAATTAGAGACTGACGGCACAAGGCTAGTTTTCCCATTATGAAAGCTCCGTTGATGCGGCCCCGAAGCTACCTGAAAAGCACTGTTGTTACCGTGCTTTTACTTACAGCCGGCATGGCACATAGAAGAAAATGAGTTTTCTCGAAAGAAACCTTGTGCTTCCAGTTCCTAGTTGGAAGCTCACCCGGCTCTGCTCTATACCAAACGTGAAAGTCAATGTGAGCACTAGCCTCGAAGTAAGGCCCTGATTATCCTGGCAAAACGGGAGGCGTGCAGCAGCTCCATGAGGCCTTCATCGCTGTTCCGCTTTAGTTTCACGGTAGTAAGCTTTCCAAGACTCCTAGGGACTTTGCTTAAGCAACCGTTTCGGTACCAGAACACTGCGTAGAGACAGTAAGCTCTGGTCCTGCGTGTATGCTGCGTGTCAACCTAGAAATTGGAGACTGATGGCATAAGGCTTCTTTTCCCATTATGAAAGCTCCGTTCATGCGGCCTCGAAGCTACCTGAAAAGCATTGTTGTTGCCGGGGTTTTCCTCACTGCCGGCATGGTTCTGAGGAGAAAATGAGTTTTCTCCTAAGAAACCTTGGGTTTCCAGTTCTTTGTTGGAAGCTCACCCTGCTCTGCGCTATACCTAAAGTGAAAGTCAACGTGAGCCCAAGCTTCGAAGTAAGGCCCTGATTATCCTTGCAAAACGAGAGGCATGCAGCAGCTCCATGAGGCCTTCATCGTTGTTCTGCTTTAGTTTCAAGGTAGTAAGCTTTTCAACACTCCTAGGGGCCTTGCTTCAGCACCCGTTTCAGTACCAGAACACTGCGTAGAACCAGGAAGTTCTGCTCCTGCGTGTATGCTGCGTGTCAACCTAGAAATTAGAGGCTGACGGCACAAGGCTAGTTTTCCCATTATGAAAGCTCCGTTGATGCGGCCCCGAAGCTACCTGAAAAGCACTGTTGTTACCGTGCTTTTACTTACAGCCGGCATGGCACATAGAAGAAAATGAGTTTTCTCGAAAGAAACCTTGTGCTTCCAGTTCCTAGTTGGAAGCTCACCCGGCTCTGCTCTATACCAAACGTGAAAGTCAATGTGAGCACTAGCCTCGAAGTAAGGCCCTGATTATCCTGGCAAAACGGGAGGCGTGCAGCAGCTCCATGAGGCCTTCATCGCTGTTCTGCTTTAGTTTCACGGTAGTAAGCTTTCCAAGACTCCTAGGGACTTTGCTTAAGCAACCGTTTCGGTACCAGAACACTGCGTAGAGACAGTAAGCTCTGGTCCTGCGTGTATGCTGCGTGTCAACCTAGAAATTGGAGACTGATGGCATAAGGCTTCTTTTCCCATTATGAAAGCTCCGTTCATGCGGCCTCGAAGCTACCTGAAAAGCATTGTTGTTGCCGGGGTTTTCCTCACTGCCAGCATGGTTCTGAGAAGAAAATGAGTTTTCTCCTAAGAAACCTTGGGTTTCCAGTTCCTTGTTGGAAGCTCACCCTGCTCTGCGCTATACCTAAAGTGAAAGTCAACGTGAGCCCAAGCTTCGAAGTAAGGCCCTGATTATCCTTGCAAAACGAGAGGCGTGCAGCAGCTCCATGAGGCCTTCATCGTTGTTCTGCTTTAGTTTCAAGGTAGTAAGCTTTTCAACACTCCTAGGGGCCTTGCTTCAGCACCCGTTTCAGTACCAGAACACTGCGTAGAACCAGGAAGCTCTGCTCCTGCGTGTATGCTGCGTGTCAACCTAGAAATTAGAGACTGATGGCACAAGGCTTGTTTTCCCGTTTTGAAAGCTCCATTCATGCGGCCTCGAAGCTACCTGAAAAGCACTGTTGTTACCGTGCTTTTACTTACAGCCGGCATGGCACATAGAAGAAAATGAGTTTTCTCGAAAGAAACCTTGTGCTTCCAGTTCCTAGTTGGAAGCTCACCCGGCTCTGCTCTATACCAAACGTGAAAGTCAATGTGAGCACTAGCCTCGAAGTAAGGCCCTGATTATGCTGGCAAAACGGGAGGCGTGCAGCAGCTCCATGAGGCCTTCATCGCTGTTCTGCTTTAGTTTCACGGTAGTAAGCTTTCCAAGACTCCTAGGGACTTTGCTTAAGCAACCGTTTCGGTACCAGAACACTGCGTAGAGGCAGTAAGCTCTGGTCCTGCGTGTATGCTGCGTGTCAACCTAGAAATTGGAGACTGATGGCATAAGGCTTCTTTTCCCATTATGAAAGCTCCGTTCATGCGGCCTCGAAGCTACCTGAAAAGCATTGTTGTTGCCGGGGTTTTCCTCACTGCCGGCATGGTTCTGAGGAGAAAATGAGTTTTCTCCTAAGAAACCTTGGGTTTCCAGTTCTTTGTTGGAAGCTCACCCTGCTCTGCGCTATACCTAAAGTGAAAGTCAACGTGAGCCCAAGCTTCGAAGTAAGGCCCTGATTATCCTTGCAAAACGAGAGGCGTGCAGCAGCTCCATGAGGCCTTCATCGTTGTTCTGCTTTAGTTTCAAGGTAGTAAGCTTTTCAACACTCCTAGGGGCCTTGCTTCAGCACCCGTTTCAGTACCAGAACACTGCGTAGAACCAGGAAGCTCTGCTCCTGCGTGTATGCTGCGTGTCAACCTAGAAATTAGAGACTGACGGCACAAGGCTAGTTTTCCCATTATGAAAGCTCCGTTGATGCGGCCCCGAAGCTACCTGAAAAGCACTGTTGTTACCGTGCTTTTACTTACAGCCGGCATGGCACATAGAAGAAAATGAGTTTTCTCGAAAGAAACCTTGTGCTTCCAGTTCCTAGTTGGAAGCTCACCCGGCTCTGCTCTATACCAAACGTGAAAGTCAATGTGAGCACTAGCCTCGAAGTAAGGCCCTGATTATCCTGGCAAAACGGGAGGCGTGCAGCAGCTCCATGAGGCCTTCATCGCTGTTCTGCTTTAGTTTCACGGTAGTAAGCTTTCCAACATTCCTAGGGACTTTGCTTAAGCAACCGTTTCGGTACCAGAACACTGCGTAGAGACAGTAAGCTCTGGTCCTGCGTGTATGCTGCGTGTCAACCTAGAAATTGGAGACTGATGGCATAAGGCTTCTTTTCCCATTATGAAAGCTCCGTTCATGCGGCCTCGAAGCTACCTGAAAAGCATTGTTGTTGCCGGGGTTTTCCTCACTGCCAGCATGGTTCTGAGAAGAAACTGAGTTTTCTCCTAAGAAACCTTGGGTTTCCAGTTCCTTGTTGGAAGCTCACCCTGCTCTGCGCTATACCTAAAGTGAAAGTCAACGTGAGCCCAAGCTTCGAAGTAAGGCCCTGATTATCCTTGCAAAACGAGAGGCGTGCAGCAGCTCCATGAGGCCTTCATCGTTGTTCTGCTTTAGTTTCAAGGTAGTAAGCTTTTCAACACTCCTAGGGGCCTTGCTTCAGCACCCGTTTCAGTACCAGAACACTGCGTAGAACCAGGAAGCTCTGCTCCTGCGTGTATGCTGCGTGTCAACCTAGAAATTAGAGGCTGACGGCACAAGGCTAGTTTTCCCATTATGAAAGCTCCGTTGATGCGGCCCCGAAGCTACCTGAAAAGCACTGTTGTTACCGTGCTTTTACTTACAGCCGGCATGGCACATAGAAGAAAATGAGTTTTCTCGAAAGAAACCTTGTGCTTCCAGTTCCTAGTTGGAAGCTCACCCGGCTCTGCTCTATACCAAACGTGAAAGTCAATGTGAGCACTAGCCTCGAAGTAAGGCCCTGATTATCCTGGCAAAACGGGAGGCGTGCAGCAGCTCCATGAGGCCTTCATCGCTGTTCTGCTTTAGTTTCACGGTAGTAAGCTTTCCAAGACTCCTAGGGACTTTGCTTAAGCAACCGGTTCGGTACCAGAACACTGCGTAGAGACAGTAAGCTCTGGTCCTGCGTGTATGCTGCGTGTCAACCTAGAAATTGGAGAGTGATGGCATAAGGCTTCTTTTGCCATTATGAAAGCTCCGTTCATGCGGCCTCGAAGCTACCTGAAAAGCATTGTTGTTGCCGGGGTTTTCCTCACTGCCAGCATGGTTCTGAGAAGAAAATGAGTTTTCTCCTAAGAAACCTTGGGTTTCCAGTTCCTTGTTGGAAGCTCACCCTGCTCTGCGCTATACCTAAAGTGAAAGTCAACGTGAGCCCAAGCTTCGAAGTAAGGCCCTGATTATCCTTGCAAAACGAGAGGCGTGCAGCAGCTCCATGAGGCCTTCATCGTTGTTCTGCTTTAGTTTCAAGGTAGTAAGCTTTTCAACACTCCTAGGGGCCTTGCTTCAGCACCCGTTTCAGTACCAGAACACTGCGTAGAACCAGGAAGCTCTGCTCTTGCGTGTATGCTGCGTGTCAACCTAGAAATTAGAGACTGATGGCACAAGGCTTGTTTTCCCGTTTTGAAAGCTCCATTCATGCGGCCTCGAAGCTACCTGAAAAGCACTGTTGTTACCGTGCTTTTACTTACAGCCGGCATGGCACATAGAAGAAAATGAGTTTTCTCGAAAGAAACCTTGTGCTTCCAGTTCCTAGTTGGAAGCTCACCCGGCTCTGCTCTATACCAAACGTGAAAGTCAATGTGAGCACTAGCCTCGAAGTAAGGCCCTGATTATGCTGGCAAAACGGGAGGCGTGCAGCAGCTCCATGAGGCCTTCATCGCTGTTCTGCTTTAGTTTCACGGTAGTAGCTTTCCAACATTCCTAGGGACTTTGCTTAAGCAACCGTTTCGGTACCAGAACACTGCGTAGAGACAGTAAGCTCTGGTCCTGCGTGTATGCTGCGAGTCAACCTAGAAATTGGAGACTGATGGCATAAGGCTTCTTTTCCCATTATGAAAGCTCCGTTCATGCGGCCTCGAAGCTACCTGAAAAGCATTGTTGTTGCCGGGGTTTTCCTCACTGCCGGCATGGTTCTGAGGAGAAAATGAGTTTTCTCCTAAGAAACCTTGGGTTGCCAGTTCTTTGTTGGAAGCTCACCCTGCTCTGCGCTATACCTAAAGTGAAAGTCAACGTGAGCCCAAGCTTCGAAGTAAGGCCCTGATTATCCTTGCAAAACGAGAGGCGTGCAGCAGCTCCATGAGGCCTTCATCGTTGTTCTGCTTTAGTTTCAAGGTAGTAAGCTTTTCAACACTCCTAGGGGCCTTGCTTCAGCACCCGTTTCAGTACCAGAACACTGCGTAGAACCAGGAAGTTCTGCTCCTGCGTGTATGCTGCGTGTCAACCTAGAAATTAGAGGCTGACGGCACAAGGCTAGTTTTCCCATTATGAAAGCTCCGTTGATGCGGCCCCGAAGCTACCTGAAAAGCACTGTTGTTACCGTGCTTTTACTTAGAGCCGGCATGGCACATAGAAGAAAATGAGTTTTCTCGAAAGAAACCTTGTGCTTCCAGTTCCTAGTTGGAAGCTCACCCGGCTCTGCTCTATACCAAACGTGAAAGTCAATGTGAGCACTAGCCTCGAAGTAAGGCCCTGATTATGCTGGCAAAACGGGAGGCGTGCAGCAGCTCCATGAGGCCTTCATCGCTGTTCTGCTTTAGTTTCACGGTAGTAAGCTTTCCAAGACTCCTAGGGACTTTGCTTAAGCAACCGTTTCGGTACCAGAACACTGCGTAGAGACAGTAAGCTCTGGTCCTACGTGTATGCTGCGTGTCAACCTAGAAATTGGAGACTGATGGCATAAGGCTTCTTTTCCCATTATGAAAGCTCCGTTCATGCGGCCTCGAAGCTACCTGAAAAGCATTGTTGTTGCCGGGGTTTTCCTCACTGCCAGCATGGTTCTGAGAAGAAAATGAGTTTTCTCCTAAGAAACCTTGGGTTTCCAGTTCCTTGTTGGAAGCTCACCCTGCTCTGCGCTATACCTAAAGTGAAAGTCAACGTGAGCCCAAGCTTCGAAGTAAGGCCCTGATTATCCTTGCAAAACGAGAGGCGTGCAGCAGCTCCATGAGGCCTTCATCGTTGTTCTGCTTTAGTTTCAAGGTAGTAAGCTTTTCAACACTCCTAGGGGCCTTGCTTCAGCACCCGTTTCAGTACCAGAACACTGCGTAGAACCAGGAAGCTCTGCTCCTGCGTGTATGCTGCGTGTCAACCTAGAAATTAGAGACTGATGGCACAAGGCTTGTTTTCCCGTTTTGAAAGCTCCATTCATGCGGCCTCGAAGCTACCTGAAAAGCACTGTTGTTACCGTGCTTTTACTTAGAGCCGGCATGGCACATAGAAGAAAATGAGTTTTCTCGAAAGAAACCTTGTGCTTCCAGTTCCTAGTTGGAAGCTCACCCGGCTCTGCTCTATACCAAACGTGAAAGTCAATGTGAGCACTAGCCTCGAAGTAAGGCCCTGATTATGCTGGCAAAACGGGAGGCGTGCAGCAGCTCCATGAGGCCTTCATCGCTGTTCTGCTTTAGTTTCACGGTAGTAGCTTTCCAACATTCCTAGGGACTTTGCTTAAGCAACCGTTTCGGTACCAGAACACTGCGTAGAGACAGTAAGCTCTGGTCCTGCGTGTATGCTGCGAGTCAACCTAGAAATTGGAGACTGATGGCATAAGGCTTCTTTTCCCATTATGAAAGCTCCGTTCATGCGGCCTCGAAGCTACCTGAAAAGCATTGTTGTTGCCGGGGTTTTCCTCACTGCCGGCATGGTTCTGAGGAGAAAATGAGTTTTCTCCTAAGAAACCTTGGGTTGCCAGTTCTTTGTTGGAAGCTCACCCTGCTCTGCGCTATACCTAAAGTGAAAGTCAACGTGAGCCCAAGCTTCGAAGTAAGGCCCTGATTATCCTTGCAAAACGAGAGGCGTGCAGCAGCTCCATGAGGCCTTCATCGTTGTTCTGCTTTAGTTTCAAGGTAGTAAGCTTTTCAACACTCCTAGGGGCCTTGCTTCAGCACCCGTTTCAGTACCAGAACACTGCGTAGAACCAGGAAGTTCTGCTCCTGCGTGTATGCTGCGTGTCAACCTAGAAATTAGAGGCTGACGGCACAAGGCTAGTTTTCCCATTATGAAAGCTCCGTTGATGCGGCCCCGAAGCTACCTGAAAAGCACTGTTGTTACCGTGCTTTTACTTAGAGCCGGCATGGCACATAGAAGAAAATGAGTTTTCTCGAAAGAAACCTTGTGCTTCCAGTTCCTAGTTGGAAGCTCACCCGGCTCTGCTCTATACCAAACGTGAAAGTCAATGTGAGCACTAGCCTCGAAGTAAGGCCCTGATTATGCTGGCAAAACGGGAGGCGTGCAGCAGCTCCATGAGGCCTTCATCGCTGTTCTGCTTTAGTTTCACGGTAGTAAGCTTTCCAAGACTCCTAGGGACTTTGCTTAAGCAACCGTTTCGGTACCAGAACACTGCGTAGAGACAGTAAGCTCTGGTCCTGCGTGTATGCTGCGTGTCAACCTAGAAATTGGAGACTGATGGCATAAGGCTTCTTTTGCCATTATGAAAGCTCCGTTCATGCGGCCTCGAAGCTACCTGAAAAGCATTGTTGTTGCCGGGGTTTTCCTCACTGCCGGCATTGTTCTGAGAAGAAAATGAGTTTTCTCCTAAGAAACCTTGGGTTTCCAGTTCCTTGTTGGAAGCTCACCCTGCTCTGCGCTATACCTAAAGTGAATGTCAACCTGAGCCCAAGCTTCGAAGTAAGGCCCTGATTATCCTTGCAAAACGAGAGGCATGCAGCAGCTCCATGAGGCCTTCATCGTTGTTCTGCTTTAGTTTCAAGGTAGTAAGCTTTTCAACACTCCTAGGGGCCTTGCTTCAGCACCCGTTTCAGTACCAGAACACTGCGTAGAACCAGGAAGCTCTGCTCCTGCGTGTATGCTGCGTGTCAACCTAGAAATTAGAGACTGATGGCACAAGGCTTGTTTTCCCGTTTTGAAAGCTCCATTCATGCGGCCTCGAAGCTACCTGAAAAGCACTGTTGTTACCGTGCTTTTACTTACAGCCGGCATGGCACATAGAAGAAAATGAGTTTTCTCGAAAGAAACCTTGTGCTTCCAGTTCCTAGTTGGAAGCTCACCCGGCTCTGCTCTATACCAAACGTGAAAGTCAATGTGAGCACTAGCCTCGAAGTAAGGCCCTGATTATGCTGGCAATACGGGAGGCGTGCAGCAGCTCCATGAGGCCTTCATCGCTGTTCTGCTTTAGTTTCACGGTAGTAAGCTTTCCAACATTCCTAGGGACTTTGCTTAAGCAACCGTTTCGGTACCAGAACACTGCGTAGAGACAGTAAGCTCTGGTCCTGCGTGTATGCTGCGTGTCAACCTAGAAATTGGAGACTGATGGCATAAGGCTTCTTTTGCCATTATGAAAGCTCCGTTCATGCGGCCTCGAAGCTACCTGAAAAGCATTGTTGTTGCCGGGGTTTTCCTCACTGCCGGCATGGTTCTGAGAAGAAAATGAGTTTTCTCCTAAGAAACCTTGGGTTTCCAGTTCCTTGTTGGAAGCTCACCCTGCTCTGCGCTATACCTAAAGTGAAAGTCAACGTGAGCCCAAGCTTCGAAGTAAGGCCCTGATTATCCTTGCAAAACGAGAGGCGTGCAGCAGCTCCATGAGGCCTTCATCGTTGTTCTGCTTTAGTTTCAAGGTAGTAAGCTTTTCAACACTCCTAGGGGCCTTGCTTCAGCACCCGTTTCAGTACCAGAACACTGCGTAGAACCAGGAAGCTCTGCTCCTGCGTGTATGCTGCGTGTCAACCTAGAAATTAGAGACTGACGGCACAAGGCTAGTTTTCCCATTATGAAAGCTCCGTTGATGCGGCCCCGAAGCTACCTGAAAAGCACTGTTGTTACCGTGCTTTTACTTACAGCCGGCATGGCACATAGAAGAAAATGAGTTTTCTCGAAAGAAACCTTGTGCTTCCAGTTCCTAGTTGGAAGCTCACCCGGCTCTGCTCTATACCAAACGTGAAAGTCAATGTGAGCACTAGCCTCGAAGTAAGGCCCTGATTATCCTGGCAAAACGGGAGGCGTGCAGCAGCTCCATGAGGCCTTCATCGCTGTTCTGCTTTAGTTTCACGGTAGTAAGCTTTCCAAGACTCCTAGGGACTTTGCTTAAGCAACCGTTTCGGTACCAGAACACTGCGTAGAGACAGTAAGCTCTGGTCCTGCGTGTATGCTGCGTGTCAACCTAGAAATTGGAGACTGATGGCATAAGGCTTCTTTTCCCATTATGAAAGCTCCGTTCATGCGGCCTCGAAGCTACCTGAAAAGCATTGTTGTTGCCGGGGTTTTCCTCACTGCCAGCATGGTTCTGAGAAGAAAATGAGTTTTCTCCTAAGAAACCTTGGGTTTCCAGTTCCTTGTTGGAAGCTCACCCTGCTCTGCGCTATACCTAAAGTGAAAGTCAACGTGAGCCCAAGCTTCGAAGTAAGGCCCTGATTATCCTTGCAAAACGAGAGGCGTGCAGCAGCTCCATGAGGCCTTCATCGTTGTTCTGCTTTAGTTTCAAGGTAGTAAGCTTTTCAACACTCCTAGGGGCCTTGCTTCAGCACCCGTTTCAGTACCAGAACACTGCGTAGAACCAGGAAGCTCTGCTCCTGCGTGTATGCTGCGTGTCAACCTAGAAATTAGAGACTGATGGCACAAGGCTTGTTTTCCCGTTTTGAAAGCTCCATTCATGCGGCCTCGAAGCTACCTGAAAAGCACTGTTGTTACCGTGCTTTTACTTACAGCCGGCATGGCACATAGAAGAAAATGAGTTTTCTCGAAAGAAACCTTGTGCTTCCAGTTCCTAGTTGGAAGCTCACCCGGCTCTGCTCTATACCAAACGTGAAAGTCAATGTGAGCACTAGCCTCGAAGTAAGGCCCTGATTATGCTGGCAAAACGGGAGGCGTGCAGCAGCTCCATGAGGCCTTCATCGCTGTTCTGCTTTAGTTTCACGGTAGTAGCTTTCCAACATTCCTAGGGACTTTGCTTAAGCAACCGTTTCGGTACCAGAACACTGCGTAGAGACAGTAAGCTCTGGTCCTGCGTGTATGCTGCGAGTCAACCTAGAAATTGGAGACTGATGGCATAAGGCTTCTTTTCCCATTATGAAAGCTCCGTTCATGCGGCCTCGAAGCTACCTGAAAAGCATTGTTGTTGCCGGGGTTTTCCTCACTGCCGGCATGGTTCTGAGGAGAAAATGAGTTTTCTCCTAAGAAACCTTGGGTTGCCAGTTCTTTGTTGGAAGCTCACCCTGCTCTGCGCTATACCTAAAGTGAAAGTCAACGTGAGCCCAAGCTTCGAAGTAAGGCCCTGATTATCCTTGCAAAACGAGAGGCGTGCAGCAGCTCCATGAGGCCTTCATCGTTGTTCTGCTTTAGTTTCAAGGTAGTAAGCTTTTCAACACTCCTAGGGGCCTTGCTTCAGCACCCGTTTCAGTACCAGAACACTGCGTAGAACTAGGAAGTTCTGCTCCTGCGTGTATGCTGCGTGTCAACCTAGAAATTAGAGGCTGACGGCACAAGGCTAGTTTTCCCATTATGAAAGCTCCGTTGATGCGGCCCCGAAGCTACCTGAAAAGCACTGTTGTTACCGTGCTTTTACTTACAGCCGGCATGGCACATAGAAGAAAATGAGTTTTCTCGAAAGAAACCTTGTGCTTCCAGTTCCTAGTTGGAAGCTCACCCGGCTCTGCTCTATACCAAACGTGAAAGTCAATGTGAGCACTAGCCTCGAAGTAAGGCCCTGATTATCCTGGCAAAACGGGAGGCGTGCAGCAGCTCCATGAGGCCTTCATCGCTGTTCTGCTTTAGTTTCACGGTAGTAAGCTTTCCAAGACTCCTAGGGACTTTGCTTAAGCAACCGTTTCGGTACCAGAACACTGCGTAGAGACAGTAAGCTCTGGTCCTGCGTGTATGCTGCGTGTCAACCTAGAAATTGGAGACTGATGGCATAAGGCTTCTTTTCCCATTATGAAAGCTCCGTTCATGCGGCCTCGAAGCTACCTGAAAAGCATTGTTGTTGCCGGGGTTTTCCTCACTGCCGGCATGGTTCTGAGAAGAAAATGAGTTTTCTCCTAAGAAACCTTGGGTTTCCAGTTCCTTGTTGGAAGCTCACCCTGCTCTGTGCTATACCTAAAGTGAATGTCAACCTGAGCCCAAGCTTCGAAGTAAGGCCCTGATTATCCTTGCAAAACGAGAGGCATGCAGCAGCTCCATGAGGCCTTCATCGTTGTTCTGCTTTAGTTTCAAGGTAGTAAGCTTTTCAACACTCCTAGGGGCCTTGCTTCAGCACCCGTTTCAGTACCAGAACACTGCGTAGAACCAGGAAGCTCTGCTCCTGCGTGTATGCTGCGTGTCAACCTAGAAATTAGAGACTGATGGCACAAGGCTTGTTTTCCCGTTTTGAAAGCTCCATTCATGCGGCCTCGAAGCTACCTGAAAAGCACTGTTGTTACCGTGCTTTTACTTACAGCCGGCATGGCACATAGAAGAAAATGAGTTTTCTCGAAAGAAACCTTGTGCTTCCAGTTCCTAGTTGGAAGCTCACCCGGCTCTGCTCTATACGAAACGTGAAAGTCAATGTGAGCACTAGCCTCGAAGTAAGGCCCTGATTATCCTGGCAAACGGGAGGCGTGCAGCAGCTCCATGAGGCCTTCATCGCTGTTCTGCTTTAGTTTCACGGTAGTAAGCTTTCCAAGACTCCTAGGGACTTTGCTTAAGCAACCGTTTCGGTACCAGAACACTGCGTAGAGGCAGTAAGCTCTGGTCCTGCGTGTATGCTGCGTGTCAACCTAGAAATTGGAGACTGATGGCATAAGGCTTCTTTTCCCATTATGAAAGCTCCGTTCATGCGGCCTCGAAGCTACCTGAAAAGCATTGTTGTTGCCGGGGTTTTCCTCACTGCCGGCATGGTTCTGAGGAGAAAATGAGTTTTCTCCTAAGAAACCTTGGGTTTCCAGTTCTTTGTTGGAAGCTCACCCTGCTCTGCGCTATACCTAAAGTGAAAGTCAACGTGAGCCCAAGCTTCGAAGTAAGGCCCTGATTATCCTTGCAAAACGAGAGGCGTGCAGCAGCTCCATGAGGCCTTCATCGTTGTTCTGCTTTAGTTTCAAGGTAGTAAGCTTTTCAACACTCCTAGGGGCCTTGCTTCAGCACCCGTTTCAGTACCAGAACACTGCGTAGAACCAGGAAGCTCTGCTCCTGCGTGTATGCTGCGTGTCAACCTAGAAATTAGAGACTGACGGCACAAGGCTAGTTTTCCCATTATGAAAGCTCCGTTGATGCGGCCCCGAAGCTACCTGAAAAGCACTGTTGTTACCGTGCTTTTACTTAGAGCCGGCATGGCACATAGAAGAAAATGAGTTTTCTCGAAAGAAACCTTGTGCTTCCAGTTCCTAGTTGGAAGCTCACCCGGCTCTGCTCTATACCAAACGTGAAAGTCAATGTGAGCACTAGCCTCGAAGTAAGGCCCTGATTATCCTGGCAAAACGGGAGGCGTGCAGCAGCTCCATGAGGCCTTCATCGCTGTTCCGCTTTAGTTTCACGGTAGTAAGCTTTCCAAGACTCCTAGGGACTTTGCTTAAGCAACCGTTTCGGTACCAGAACACTGCGTAGAGACAGTAAGCTCTGGTCCTGCGTGTATGCTGCGTGTCAACCTAGAAATTGGAGACTGATGGCATAAGGCTTCTTTTCCCATTATGAAAGCTCCGTTCATGCGGCCTCGAAGCTACCTGAAAAGCATTGTTGTTGCCGGGGTTTTCCTCACTGCCAGCATGGTTCTGAGAAGAAAATGAGTTTTCTCCTAAGAAACCTTGGGTTTCCAGTTCCTTGTTGGAAGCTCACCCTGCTCTGCGCTATACCTAAAGTGAAAGTCAACGTGAGCCCAAGCTTCGAAGTAAGGCCCTGATTATCCTTGCAAAACGAGAGGCGTGCAGCAGCTCCATGAGGCCTTCATCGTTGTTCTGCTTTAGTTTCAAGGTAGTAAGCTTTTCAACACTCCTAGGGGCCTTGCTTCAGCACCCGTTTCAGTACCAGAACACTGCGTAGAACCAGGAAGCTCTGCTCCTGCGTGTATGCTGCGTGTCAACCTAGAAATTAGAGACTGATGGCACAAGGCTTGTTTTCCCGTTTTGAAAGCTCCATTCATGCGGCCTCGAAGCTACCTGAAAAGCACTGTTGTTACCGTGCTTTTACTTACAGCCGGCATGGCACATAGAAGAAAATGAGTTTTCTCGAAAGAAACCTTGTGCTTCCAGTTCCTAGTTGGAAGCTCACCCGGCTCTGCTCTATACCAAACGTGAAAGTCAATGTGAGCACTAGCCTCGAAGTAAGGCCCTGATTATGCTGGCAAAACGGGAGGCGTGCAGCAGCTCCATGAGGCCTTCATCGCTGTTCTGCTTTAGTTTCACGGTAGTAGCTTTCCAACATTCCTAGGGACTTTGCTTAAGCAACCGTTTCGGTACCAGAACACTGCGTAGAGACAGTAAGCTCTGGTCCTGCGTGTATGCTGCGAGTCAACCTAGAAATTGGAGACTGATGGCATAAGGCTTCTTTTCCCATTATGAAAGCTCCGTTCATGCGGCCTCGAAGCTACCTGAAAAGCATTGTTGTTGCCGGGGTTTTCCTCACTGCCGGCATGGTTCTGAGGAGAAAATGAGTTTTCTCCTAAGAAACCTTGGGTTGCCAGTTCTTTGTTGGAAGCTCACCCTGCTCTGCGCTATACCTAAAGTGAAAGTCAACGTGAGCCCAAGCTTCGAAGTAAGGCCCTGATTATCCTTGCAAAACGAGAGGCGTGCAGCAGCTCCATGAGGCCTTCATCGTTGTTCTGCTTTAGTTTCAAGGTAGTAAGCTTTTCAACACTCCTAGGGGCCTTGCTTCAGCACCCGTTTCAGTACCAGAACACTGCGTAGAACCAGGAAGTTCTGCTCCTGCGTGTATGCTGCGTGTCAACCTAGAAATTAGAGGCTGACGGCACAAGGCTAGTTTTCCCATTATGAAAGCTCCGTTGATGCGGCCCCGAAGCTACCTGAAAAGCACTGTTGTTACCGTGCTTTTACTTACAGCCGGCATGGCACATAGAAGAAAATGAGTTTTCTCGAAAGAAACCTTGTGCTTCCAGTTCCTAGTTGGAAGCTCACCCGGCTCTGCTCTATACCAAACGTGAAAGTCAATGTGAGCACTAGCCTCGAAGTAAGGCCCTGATTATCCTGGCAAAACGGGAGGCGTGCAGCAGCTCCATGAGGCCTTCATCGCTGTTCTGCTTTAGTTTCACGGTAGTAAGCTTTCCAAGACTCCTAGGGACTTTGCTTAAGCAACCGTTTCGGTACCAGAACACTGCGTAGAGACAGTAAGCTCTGGTCCTGCGTGTATGCTGCGTGTCAACCTAGAAATTGGAGACTGATGGCATAAGGCTTCTTTTGCCATTATGAAAGCTCCGTTCATGCGGCCTCGAAGCTACCTGAAAAGCATTGTTGTTGCCGGGGTTTTCCTCACTGCCGGCATGGTTCTGAGAAGAAAATGAGTTTTCTCCTAAGAAACCTTGGGTTTCCAGTTCCTTGTTGGAAGCTCACCCTGCTCTGCGCTATACCTAAAGTGAATGTCAACCTGAGCCCAAGCTTCGAAGTAAGGCCCTGATTATCCTTGCAAAACGAGAGGCATGCAGCAGCTCCATGAGGCCTTCATCGTTGTTCTGCTTTAGTTTCAAGGTAGTAAGCTTTTCAACACTCCTAGGGGCCTTGCTTCAGCACCCGTTTCAGTACCAGAACACTGCGTAGAACCAGGAAGCTCTGCTCCTGCGTGTATGCTGCGTGTCAACCTAGAAATTAGAGACTGATGGCACAAGGCTTGTTTTCCCGTTTTGAAAGCTCCATTCATGCGGCCTCGAAGCTACCTGAAAAGCACTGTTGTTACCGTGCTTTTACTTACAGCCGGCATGGCACATAGAAGAAAATGAGTTTTCTCGAAAGAAACCTTGTGCTTCCAGTTCCTAGTTGGAAGCTCACCCGGCTCTGCTCTATACCAAACGTGAAAGTCAATGTGAGCACTAGCCTCGAAGTAAGGCCCTGATTATGCTGGCAAAACGGGAGGCGTGCAGCAGCTCCATGAGGCCTTCATCGCTGTTCTGCTTTAGTTTCACGGTAGTAAGCTTTCCAACATTCCTAGGGACTTTGCTTAAGCAACCGTTTCGGTACCAGAACACTGCGTAGAGACAGTAAGCTCTGGTCCTGCGTGTATGCTGCGTGTCAACCTAGAAATTGGAGACTGATGGCATAAGGCTTCTTTTGCCATTATGAAAGCTCCGTTCATGCGGCCTCGAAGCTACCTGAAAAGCATTGTTGTTGCCGGGGTTTTCCTCACTGCCGGCATGGTTCTGAGAAGAAAATGAGTTTTCTCCTAAGAAACCTTGGGTTTCCAGTTCCTTGTTGGAAGCTCACCCTGCTCTGCGCTATACCTAAAGTGAAAGTCAACGTGAGCCCAAGCTTCGAAGTAAGGCCCTGATTATCCTTGCAAAACGAGAGGCGTGCAGCAGCTCCATGAGGCCTTCATCGTTGTTCTGCTTTAGTTTCAAGGTAGTAAGCTTTTCAACACTCCTAGGGGCCTTGCTTCAGCACCCGTTTCAGTACCAGAACACTGCGTAGAACCAGGAAGCTCTGCTCCTGCGTGTATGCTGCGTGTCAACCTAGAAATTAGAGACTGACGGCACAAGGCTAGTTTTCCCATTATGAAAGCTCCGTTGATGCGGCCCCGAAGCTACCTGAAAAGCACTGTTGTTACCGTGCTTTTACTTACAGCCGGCATGGCACATAGAAGAAAATGAGTTTTCTCGAAAGAAACCTTGTGCTTCCAGTTCCTAGTTGGAAGCTCACCCGGCTCTGCTCTATACCAAACGTGAAAGTCAATGTGAGCACTAGCCTCGAAGTAAGGCCCTGATTATCCTGGCAAAACGGGAGGCGTGCAGCAGCTCCATGAGGCCTTCATCGCTGTTCTGCTTTAGTTTCACGGTAGTAAGCTTTCCAAGACTCCTAGGGACTTTGCTTAAGCAACCGTTTCGGTACCAGAACACTGCGTAGAGACAGTAAGCTCTGGTCCTGCGTGTATGCTGCGTGTCAACCTAGAAATTGGAGACTGATGGCATAAGGCTTCTTTTCCCATTATGAAAGCTCCGTTCATGCGGCCTCGAAGCTACCTGAAAAGCATTGTTGTTGCCGGGGTTTTCCTCACTGCCAGCATGGTTCTGAGAAGAAAATGAGTTTTCTCCTAAGAAACCTTGGGTTTCCAGTTCCTTGTTGGAAGCTCACCCTGCTCTGCGCTATACCTAAAGTGAAAGTCAACGTGAGCCCAAGCTTCGAAGTAAGGCCCTGATTATCCTTGCAAAACGAGAGGCGTGCAGCAGCTCCATGAGGCCTTCATCGTTGTTCTGCTTTAGTTTCAAGGTAGTAAGCTTTTCAACACTCCTAGGGGCCTTGCTTCAGCACCCGTTTCAGTACCAGAACACTGCGTAGAACCAGGAAGCTCTGCTCCTGCGTGTATGCTGCGTGTCAACCTAGAAATTAGAGACTGATGGCACAAGGCTTGTTTTCCCGTTTTGAAAGCTCCATTCATGCGGCCTCGAAGCTACCTGAAAAGCACTGTTGTTACCGTGCTTTTACTTACAGCCGGCATGGCACATAGAAGAAAATGAGTTTTCTCGAAAGAAACCTTGTGCTTCCAGTTCCTAGTTGGAAGCTCACCCGGCTCTGCTCTATACCAAACGTGAAAGTCAATGTGAGCACTAGCCTCGAAGTAAGGCCCTGATTATGCTGGCAAAACGGGAGGCGTGCAGCAGCTCCATGAGGCCTTCATCGCTGTTCTGCTTTAGTTTCACGGTAGTAAGCTTTCCAAGACTCCTAGGGACTTTGCTTAAGCAACCGTTTCGGTACCAGAACACTGCGTAGAGACAGTAAGCTCTGGTCCTGCGTGTATGCTGCGTGTCAACCTAGAAATTGGAGACTGATGGCATAAGGCTTCTTTTGCCATTATGAAAGCTCCGTTCATGCGGCCTCGAAGCTACCTGAAAAGCATTGTTGTTGCCGGGGTTTTCCTCACTGCCGGCATGGTTCTGAGAAGAAAATGAGTTTTCTCCTAAGAAACCTTGGGTTTCCAGTTCCTTGTTGGAAGCTCACCCTGCTCTGCGCTATACCTAAAGTGAAAGTCAACGTGAGCCCAAGCTTCGAAGTAAGGCCCTGATTATCCTTGCAAAACGAGAGGCGTGCAGCAGCTCCATGAGGCCTTCATCGTTGTTCTGCTTTAGTTTCAAGGTAGTAAGCTTTTCAACACTCCTAGGGGCCTTGCTTCAGCACCCGTTTCAGTACCAGAACACTGCGTAGAACCAGGAAGCTCTGCTCCTGCGTGTATGCTGCGTGTCAACCTAGAAATTAGAGACTGATGGCACAAGGCTTGTTTTCCCGTTTTGAAAGCTCCATTCATGCGGCCTCGAAGCTACCTGAAAAGCACTGTTGTTACCGTGCTTTTACTTACAGCCGGCATGGCACATAGAAGAAAATGAGTTTTCTCGAAAGAAACCTTGTGCTTCCAGTTCCTAGTTGGAAGCTCACCCGGCTCTGCTCTATACCAAACGTGAAAGTCAATGTGAGCACTAGCCTCGAAGTAAGGCCCTGATTATGCTGGCAAAACGGGAGGCGTGCAGCAGCTCCATGAGGCCTTCATCGCTGTTCTGCTTTAGTTTCACGGTAGTAAGCTTTCCAACATTCCTAGGGACTTTGCTTAAGCAACCGTTTCGGTACCAGAACACTGCGTAGAGACAGTAAGCTCTGGTCCTGCGTGTATGCTGCGTGTCAACCTAGAAATTGGAGACTGATGGCATAAGGCTTCTTTTGCCATTATGAAAGCTCCGTTCATGCGGCCTCGAAGCTACCTGAAAAGCATTGTTGTTGCCGGGGTTTTCCTCACTGCCAGCATGGTTTTGAGAAGAAAATGAGTTTTCTCCTAAGAAACCTTGGGTTTCCAGTTCCTTGTTGGAAGCTCACCCTGCTCTGCGCTATACCTAAAGTGAAAGTCAACGTGAGCCCAAGCTTCGAAGTAAGGCCCTGATTATCCTTGCAAAACGAGAGGCGTGCAGCAGCTCCATGAGGCCTTCATCGTTGTTCTGCTTTAGTTTCAAGGTAGTAAGCTTTTCAACACTCCTAGGGGCCTTGCTTCAGCACCCGTTTCAGTACCAGAACACTGCGTAGAACCAGGAAGCTCTGCTCCTGCGTGTATGCTGCGTGTCAACCTAGAAATTAGAGACTGATGGCACAAGGCTTGTTTTCCCGTTTTGAAAGCTCCATTCATGCGGCCTCGAAGCTACCTGAAAAGCACTGTTGTTACCGTGCTTTTACTTACAGCCGGCATGGCACATAGAAGAAAATGAGTTTTCTCGAAAGAAACCTTGTGCTTCCAGTTCCTAGTTGGAAGCTCACCCGGCTCTGCTCTATACCAAACGTGAAAGTCAATGTGAGCACTAGCCTCGAAGTAAGGCCCTGATTATGCTGGCAAAACGGGAGGCGTGCAGCAGCTCCATGAGGCCTTCATCGCTGTTCTGCTTTAGTTTCACGGTAGTAGCTTTCCAACATTCCTAGGGACTTTGCTTAAGCAACCGTTTCGGTACCAGAACACTGCGTAGAGACAGTAAGCTCTGGTCCTGCGTGTATGCTGCGTGTCAACCTAGAAATTGGAGACTGATGGCATAAGGCTTCTTTTCCCATTATGAAAGCTCCGTTCATGCGGCCTCGAAGCTACCTGAAAAGCATTGTTGTTGCCGGGGTTTTCCTCACTGCCGGCATGGTTCTGAGGAGAAAATGAGTTTTCTCCTAAGAAACCTTGGGTTTCCAGTTCCTTGTTGGAAGCTCACCCTGCTCTGCGCTATACCTAAAGTGAAAGTCAAAGTGAGCCCAAGCTTCGAAGTAAGGCCCTGATTATCCTTGCAAAACGAGAGGCGTGCAGCAGCTCCATGAGGCCTTCATCGTTGTTCTGCTTTAGTTTCAAGGTAGTAAGCTTTTCAACACTCCTAGGGGCCTTGCTTCAGCACCCGTTTCAGTACCAGAACACTGCGTAGAACCAGGAAGCTCTGCTCCTGCGTGTATGCTGCGTGTCAACCTAGAAATTAGAGACTGATGGCACAAGGCTAGTTTTCCCATTATGAAAGCTCCGTTGATGCGGCCCCGAAGCTACCTGAAAAGCACTGTTGTTACCGTGCTTTTACTTAGAGCCGGCATGGCACATAGAAGAAAATGAGTTTTCTCGAAAGAAACCTTGTGCTTCCAGTTTCTAGTTGGAAGCTCACCCGGCTCTGCTCTATACCAAACGTGAAAGTCAATGTGAGCACTAGCCTCGAAGTAAGGCCCTGATTATCCTGGCAAAACGGGAGGCGTGCAGCAGCTCCATGAGGCCTTCATCGCTGTTCTGCTTTAGTTTCACGGTAGTAAGCTTTCCAAGACTCCTAGGGACTTTGCTTAAGCAACCGTTTCGGTACCAGAACACTGCGTAGAGACAGTAAGCTCTGGTCCTGCGTGTATGCTGCGTGTCAACCTAGAAATTGGAGACTGATGGCATAAGGCTTCTTTTCCCATTATGAAAGCTCCGTTCATGCGGCCTCGAAGCTACCTGAAAAGCATTGTTGTTGCCGGGGTTTTCCTCACTGCCGGCATGGTTCTGAGAAGAAAATGAGTTTTCTCCTAAGAAACCTTGGGTTTCCAGTTCCTTGTTGGAAGCTCACCCTGCTCTGCGCTATACCTAAAGTGAATGTCAACCTGAGCCCAAGCTTCGAAGTAAGGCCCTGATTATCCTTGCAAAACGAGAGGCATGCAGCAGCTCCATGAGGCCTTCATCGTTGTTCTGCTTTAGTTTCAAGGTAGTAAGCTTTTCAACACTCCTAGGGGCCTTGCTTCAGCACCCGTTTCAGTACCAGAACACTGCGTAGAACCAGGAAGCTCTGCTCCTGCGTGTATGCTGCGTGTCAACCTAGAAATTAGAGACTGATGGCACAAGGCTTGTTTTCCCGTTTTGAAAGCTCCATTCATGCGGCCTCGAAGCTACCTGAAAAGCACTGTTGTTACCGTGCTTTTACTTACAGCCGGCATGGCACATAGAAGAAAATGAGTTTTCTCGAAAGAAACCTTGTGCTTCCAGTTCCTAGTTGGAAGCTCACCCTGCTCTGCTCTATACCAAACGTGAAAGTCAATGTGAGCACTAGCCTCGAAGTAAGGCCCTGATTATCCTGGCAAAACGGGAGGCGTGCAGCAGCTCCATGAGGCCTTCATCGCTGTTCTGCTTTAGTTTCACGGTAGTAAGCTTTCCAAGACTCCTAGGGACTTTGCTTAAGCAACCGTTTCGGTACCAGAACACTGCGTAGAGACAGTAAGCTCTGGTCCTGCGTGTATGCTGCGTGTCAACCTAGAAATTGGAGACTGATGGCATAAGGCTTCTTTTCCCATTATGAAAGCTCCGTTCATGCGGCCTCGAAGCTACCTGAAAAGCATTGTTGTTGCCGGGGTTTTCCTCACTGCCGGCATGGTTCTGAGGAGAAAATGAGTTTTCTCCTAAGAAACCTTGGGTTTCCAGTTCCTTGTTGGAAGCTCACCCTGCTCTGCGCTATACCTAAAGTGAAAGTCAACGTGAGCCCAAGCTTCGAAGTAAGGCCCTGATTATCCTTGCAAAACGAGAGGCGTGCAGCAGCTCCATGAGGCCTTCATCGTTGTTCTGCTTTAGTTTCAAGGTAGTAAGCTTTTCAACACTCCTAGGGGCCTTGCTTCAGCACCCGTTTCAGTACCAGAACACTGCGTAGAACCAGGAAGCTCTGCTCCTGCGTGTATGCTGCGTGTCAACCTAGAAATTAGAGACTGACGGCACAAGGCTAGTTTTCCCATTATGAAAGCTCCGTTGATGCGGCCCCGAAGCTACCTGAAAAGCACTGTTGTTACCGTGCTTTTACTTAGAGCCGGCATGGCACATAGAAGAAAATGAGTTTTCTCGAAAGAAACCTTGTGCTTCCAGTTCCTAGTTGGAAGCTCACCCGGCTCTGCTCTATACCAAACGTGAAAGTCAATGTGAGCACTAGCCTCGAAGTAAGGCCCTGATTATCCTGGCAAAACGGGAGGCGTGCAGCAGCTCCATGAGGCCTTCATCGCTGTTCTGCTTTAGTTTCACGGTAGTAAGCTTTCCAAGACTCCTAGGGACTTTGCTTAAGCAACCGTTTCGGTACCAGAACACTGCGTAGAGACAGTAAGCTCTGGTCCTGCGTGTATGCTGCGTGTCAACCTAGAAATTGGAGACTGATGGCATAAGGCTTCTTTTCCCATTATGAAAGCTCCGTTCATGCGGCCTCGAAGCTACCTGAAAAGCATTGTTGTTGCCGGGGTTTTCCTCACTGCCGGCATGGTTCTGAGGAGAAAATGAGTTTTCTCCTAAGAAACCTTGGGTTTCCAGTTCCTTGTTGGAAGCTCACCCTGCTCTGCGCTATACCTAAAGTGAATGTCAACCTGAGCCCAAGCTTCGAAGTAAGGCCCTGATTATCCTTGCAAAACGAGAGGCGTGCAGCAGCTCCATGAGGCCTTCATCGTTGTTCTGCTTTAGTTTCAAGGTAGTAAGCTTTTCAACACTCCTAGGGGCCTTGCTTCAGCACCCGTTTCAGTACCAGAACACTGCGTAGAACCAGGAAGTTCTGCTCCTGCGTGTATGCTGCGTGTCAACCTAGAAATTAGAGGCTGACGGCACAAGGCTAGTTTTCCCATTATGAAAGCTCCGTTGATGCGGCCCCGAAGCTACCTGAAAAGCACTGTTGTTACCGTGCTTTTACTTACAGCCGGCATGGCACATAGAAGAAAATGAGTTTTCTCGAAAGAAACCTTGTGCTTCCAGTTCCTAGTTGGAAGCTCACCCGGCTCTGCTCTATACCAAACGTGAAAGTCAATGTGAGCACTAGCCTCGAAGTAAGGCCCTGATTATCCTGGCAAAACGGGAGGCGTGCAGCAGCTCCATGAGGCCTTCATCGCTGTTCTGCTTTAGTTTCACGGTAGTAAGCTTTCCAAGACTCCTAGGGACTTTGCTTAAGCAACCGTTTCGGTACCAGAACACTGCGTAGAGACAGTAAGCTCTGGTCCTGCGTGTATGCTGCGTGTCAACCTAGAAATTGGAGACTGATGGCATAAGGCTTCTTTTCCCATTATGAAAGCTCCGTTCATGCGGCCTCGAAGCTACCTGAAAAGCATTGTTGTTGCCGGGGTTTTCCTCACTGCCAGCATGGTTCTGAGAAGAAAATGAGTTTTCTCCTAAGAAACCTTGGGTTTCCAGTTCCTTGTTGGAAGCTCACCCTGCTCTGCGCTATACCTAAAGTGAAAGTCAACGTGAGCCCAAGCTTCGAAGTAAGGCCCTGATTATCCTTGCAAAACGAGAGGCGTGCAGCAGCTCCATGAGGCCTTCATCGTTGTTCTGCTTTAGTTTCAAGGTAGTAAGCTTTTCAACACTCCTAGGGGCCTTGCTTCAGCACCCGTTTCAGTACCAGAACACTGCGTAGAACCAGGAAGCTCTGCTCCTGCGTGTATGCTGCGTGTCAACCTAGAAATTAGAGACTGATGGCACAAGGCTTGTTTTCCCGTTTTGAAAGCTCCATTCATGCGGCCTCGAAGCTACCTGAAAAGCACTGTTGTTACCGTGCTTTTACTTACAGCCGGCATGGCACATAGAAGAAAATGAGTTTTCTCGAAAGAAACCTTGTGCTTCCAGTTCCTAGTTGGAAGCTCACCCGGCTCTGCTCTATACCAAACGTGAAAGTCAATGTGAGCACTAGCCTCGAAGTAAGGCCCTGATTATGCTGGCAAAACGGGAGGCGTGCAGCAGCTCCATGAGGCCTTCATCGCTGTTCTGCTTTAGTTTCACGGTAGTAGCTTTCCAACATTCCTAGGGACTTTGCTTAAGCAACCGTTTCGGTACCAGAACACTGCGTAGAGACAGTAAGCTCTGGTCCTGCGTGTATGCTGCGAGTCAACCTACAAATTGGAGACTGATGGCATAAGGCTTCTTTTCCCATTATGAAAGCTCCGTTCATGCGGCCTCGAAGCTACCTGAAAAGCATTGTTGTTGCCGGGGTTTTCCTCACTGCCGGCATGGTTCTGAGGAGAAAATGAGTTTTCTCCTAAGAAACCTTGGGTTTCCAGTTCTTTGTTGGATACTCACCCTGCTCTGCGCTATACCTAAAGTGAAAGTCAACGTGAGCCCAAGCTTCGAAGTAAGGCCCTGATTATCCTTGCAAAACGAGAGGCGTGCAGCAGCTCCATGAGGCCTTCATCGTTGTTCTGCTTTAGTTTCAAGGTAGTAAGCTTTTCAACACTCCTAGGGGCCTTGCTTCAGCACCCGTTTCAGTACCAGAACACTGCGTAGAACCAGGAAGCTCTGCTCCTGCGTGTATGCTGCGTGTCAACCTAGAAATTAGAGACTGACGGCACAAGGCTAGTTTTCCCATTATGAAAGCTCCGTTGATGCGGCCCCGAAGCTACCTGAAAAGCACTGTTGTTACCGTGCTTTTACTTAGAGCCGGCATGGCACATAGAAGAAAATGAGTTTTCTCGAAAGAAACCTTGTGCTTCCAGTTCCTAGTTGGAAGCTCACCCGGCTCTGCTCTATACCAAACGTGAAAGTCAATGTGAGCACTAGCCTCGAAGTAAGGCCCTGATTATCCTGGCAAAACGGGAGGCGTGCAGCAGCTCCATGAGGCCTTCATCGCTGTTCTGCTTTAGTTTCACGGTAGTAAGCTTTCCAAGACTCCTAGGGACTTTGCTTAAGCAACCGTTTCGGTACCAGAACACTGCGTAGAGACAGTAAGCTCTGGTCCTGCGTGTATGCTGCGTGTCAACCTAGAAATTGGAGACTGATGGCATAAGGCTTCTTTTGCCATTATGAAAGCTCCGTTCATGCGGCCTCGAAGCTACCTGAAAAGCATTGTTGTTGCCGGGGTTTTCCTCACTGCCGGCATGGTTCTGAGGAGAAAATGAGTTTTCTCCTAAGAAACCTTGGGTTTCCAGTTCCTTGTTGGAAGCTCACCCTGCTCTGCGCTATACCTAAAGTGAATGTCAACCTGAGCCCAAGCTTCGAAGTAAGGCCCTGATTATCCTTGCAAAACGAGAGGCGTGCAGCAGCTCCATGAGGCCTTCATCGTTGTTCTGCTTTAGTTTCAAGGTAGTAAGCTTTTCAACACTCCTAGGGGCCTTGCTTCAGCACCCGTTTCAGTACCAGAACACTGCGTAGAACCAGGAAGTTCTGCTCCTGCGTGTATGCTGCGTGTCAACCTAGAAATTAGAGGCTGACGGCACAAGGCTAGTTTTCCCATTATGAAAGCTCCGTTGATGCGGCCCCGAAGCTACCTGAAAAGCACTGTTGTTACCGTGCTTTTACTTACAGCCGGCATGGCACATAGAAGAAAATGAGTTTTCTCGAAAGAAACCTTGTGCTTCCAGTTCCTAGTTGGAAGCTCACCCGGCTCTGCTCTATACCAAACGTGAAAGTCAATGTGAGCACTAGCCTCGAAGTAAGGCCCTGATTATCCTGGCAAAACGGGAGGCGTGCAGCAGCTCCATGAGGCCTTCATCGCTGTTCTGCTTTAGTTTCACGGTAGTAAGCTTTCCAAGACTCCTAGGGACTTTGCTTAAGCAACCGTTTCGGTACCAGAACACTGCGTAGAGACAGTAAGCTCTGGTCCTGCGTGTATGCTGCGTGTCAACCTAGAAATTGGAGAGTGATGGCATAAGGCTTCTTTTGCCATTATGAAAGCTCCGTTCATGCGGCCTCGAAGCTACCTGAAAAGCATTGTTGTTGCCGGGGTTTTCCTCACTGCCGGCATGGTTCTGAGAAGAAACTGAGTTTTCTCCTAAGAAACCTTGGGTTTCCAGTTCCTTGTTGGAAGCTCACCCTGCTCTGCGCTATACCTAAAGTGAAAGTCAACGTGAGCCCAAGCTTCGAAGTAAGGCCCTGATTATCCTTGCAAAACGAGAGGCGTGCAGCAGCTCCATGAGGCCTTCATCGTTGTTCTGCTTTAGTTTCAAGGTAGTAAGCTTTTCAACACTCCTAGGGGCCTTGCTTCAGCACCCGTTTCAGTACCAGAACACTGCGTAGAACCAGGAAGTTCTGCTCCTGCGTGTATGCTGCGTGTCAACCTAGAAATTAGAGGCTGACGGCACAAGGCTAGTTTTCCCATTATGAAAGCTCCGTTGATGCGGCCCCGAAGCTACCTGAAAAGCACTGTTGTTACCGTGCTTTTACTTACAGCCGGCATGGCACATAGAAGAAAATGAGTTTTCTCGAAAGAAACCTTGTGCTTCCAGTTCCTATTTGGAAGCTCACCCGGCTCTGCTCTATACCAAACGTGAAAGTCAATGTGAGCACTAGCCTCGAAGTAAGGCCCTGATTATCCTGGCAAAACGGGAGGCGTGCAGCAGCTCCATGAGGCCTTCATCGCTGTTCTGCTTTAGTTTCACGGTAGTAAGCTTTCCAAGACTCCTAGGGACTTTGCTTAAGCAACCGTTTCGGTACCAGAACACTGCGTAGAGACAGTAAGCTCTGGTCCTGCGTGTATGCTGCGTGTCAACCTAGAAATTGGAGACTGATGGCATAAGGCTTCTTTTCCCATTATGAAAGCTCCGTTCATGCGGCCTCGAAGCTACCTGAAAAGCATTGTTGTTGCCGGGGTTTTCCTCACTGCCAGCATGGTTCTGAGAAGAAAATGAGTTTTCTCCTAAGAAACCTTGGGTTTCCAGTTCCTTGTTGGAAGCTCACCCTGCTCTGCGCTATACCTAAAGTGAAAGTCAACGTGAGCCCAAGCTTCGAAGTAAGGCCCTGATTATCCTTGCAAAACGAGAGGCGTGCAGCAGCTCCATGAGGCCTTCATCGTTGTTCTGCTTTAGTTTCAAGGTAGTAAGCTTTTCAACACTCCTAGGGGCCTTGCTTCAGCACCCGTTTCAGTACCAGAACACTGCGTAGAACCAGGAAGCTCTGCTCCTGCGTGTATGCTGCGTGTCAACCTAGAAATTAGAGACTGATGGCACAAGGCTTGTTTTCCCGTTTTGAAAGCTCCATTCATGCGGCCTCGAAGCTACCTGAAAAGCACTGTTGTTACCGTGCTTTTACTTACAGCCGGCATGGCACATAGAAGAAAATGAGTTTTCTCGAAAGAAACCTTGTGCTTCCAGTTCCTAGTTGGAAGCTCACCCGGCTCTGCTCTATACCAAACGTGAAAGTCAATGTGAGCACTAGCCTCGAAGTAAGGCCCTGATTATGCTGGCAAAACGGGAGGCGTGCAGCAGCTCCATGAGGCCTTCATCGCTGTTCTGCTTTAGTTTCACGGTAGTAGCTTTCCAACATTCCTAGGGACTTTGCTTAAGCAACCGTTTCGGTACCAGAACACTGCGTAGAGACAGTAAGCTCTGGTCCTGCGTGTATGCTGCGAGTCAACCTAGAAATTGGAGACTGATGGCATAAGGCTTCTTTTCCCATTATGAAAGCTCCGTTCATGCGGCCTCGAAGCTACCTGAAAAGCATTGTTGTTGCCGGGGTTTTCCTCACTGCCGGCATGGTTCTGAGGAGAAAATGAGTTTTCTCCTAAGAAACCTTGGGTTTCCAGTTCTTTGTTGGATACTCACCCTGCTCTGCGCTATACCTAAAGTGAAAGTCAACGTGAGCCCAAGCTTCGAAGTAAGGCCCTGATTATCCTTGCAAAACGAGAGGCGTGCAGCAGCTCCATGAGGCCTTCATCGTTGTTCTGCTTTAGTTTCAAGGTAGTAAGCTTTTCAACACTCCTAGGGGCCTTGCTTCAGCACCCGTTTCAGTACCAGAACACTGCGTAGAACCAGGAAGCTCTGCTCCTGCGTGTATGCTGCGTGTCAACCTAGAAATTAGAGACTGACGGCACAAGGCTAGTTTTCCCATTATGAAAGCTCCGTTGATGCGGCCCCGAAGCTACCTGAAAAGCACTGTTGTTACCGTGCTTTTACTTAGAGCCGGCATGGCACATAGAAGAAAATGAGTTTTCTCGAAAGAAACCTTGTGCTTCCAGTTCCTAGTTGGAAGCTCACCCGGCTCTGCTCTATACCAAACGTGAAAGTCAATGTGAGCACTAGCCTCGAAGTAAGGCCCTGATTATCCTGGCAAAACGGGAGGCGTGCAGCAGCTCCATGAGGCCTTCATCGCTGTTCTGCTTTAGTTTCACGGTAGTAAGCTTTCCAAGACTCCTAGGG
Organism: Eubalaena glacialis; assembly: GCF_028564815.1. NCBI lineage: Eukaryota > Metazoa > Chordata > Mammalia > Artiodactyla > Balaenidae > Eubalaena > Eubalaena glacialis. The sequence continues at coordinate 31,891,692 of NC_083725.1, forward strand.
ACTTTGCTTAAGCAACCGTTTCGGTACCAGAACACTGCGTAGAGACAGTAAGCTCTGGTCCTGCGTGTATGCTGCGTGTCAACCTAGAAATTGGAGACTGATGGCATAAGGCTTCTTTTCCCATTATGAAAGCTCCGTTCATGCGGCCTCGAAGCTACCTGAAAAGCATTGTTGTTGCCGGGGTTTTCCTCACTGCCGGCATGGTTCTGAGGAGAAAATGAGTTTTCTCCTAAGAAACCTTGGGTTTCCAGTTCCTTGTTGGAAGCTCACCCTGCTCTGCGCTATACCTAAAGTGAATGTCAACCTGAGCCCAAGCTTCGAAGTAAGGCCCTGATTATCCTTGCAAAATGAGAGGCGTGCAGCAGCTCCATGAGGCCTTCATCGTTGTTCTGCTTTAGTTTCAAGGTAGTAAGCTTTTCAACACTCCTAGGGGCCTTGCTTCAGCACCCGTTTCAGTACCAGAACACTGCGTAGAACCAGGAAGTTCTGCTCCTGCGTGTATGCTGCGTGTCAACCTAGAAATTAGAGGCTGACGGCACAAGGCTAGTTTTCCCATTATGAAAGCTCCGTTGATGCGGCCCCGAAGCTACCTGAAAAGCACTGTTGTTACCGTGCTTTTACTTACAGCCGGCATGGCACATAGAAGAAAATGAGTTTTCTCGAAAGAAACCTTGTGCTTCCAGTTCCTAGTTGGAAGCTCACCCGGCTCTGCTCTATACCAAACGTGAAAGTCAATGTGAGCACTAGCCTCGAAGTAAGGCCCTGATTATCCTGGCAAAACGGGAGGCGTGCAGCAGCTCCATGAGGCCTTCATCGCTGTTCTGCTTTAGTTTCACGGTAGTAAGCTTTCCAAGACTCCTAGGGACTTTGCTTAAGCAACCGTTTCGGTACCAGAACACTGCGTAGAGACAGTAAGCTCTGGTCCTGCGTGTATGCTGCGTGTCAACCTAGAAATTGGAGACTGATGGCATAAGGCTTCTTTTCCCATTATGAAAGCTCCGTTCATGCGGCCTCGAAGCTACCTGAAAAGCATTGTTGTTGCCGGGGTTTTCCTCACTGCCAGCATGGTTCTGAGAAGAAAATGAGTTTTCTCCTAAGAAACCTTGGGTTTCCAGTTCCTTGTTGGAAGCTCACCCTGCTCTGCGCTATACCTAAAGTGAAAGTCAACGTGAGCCCAAGCTTCGAAGTAAGGCCCTGATTATCCTTGCAAAACGAGAGGCGTGCAGCAGCTCCATGAGGCCTTCATCGTTGTTCTGCTTTAGTTTCAAGGTAGTAAGCTTTTCAACACTCCTAGGGGCCTTGCTTCAGCACCCGTTTCAGTACCAGAACACTGCGTAGAACCAGGAAGCTCTGCTCCTGCGTGTATGCTGCGTGTCAACCTAGAAATTAGAGACTGATGGCACAAGGCTTGTTTTCCCGTTTTGAAAGCTCCATTCATGCGGCCTCGAAGCTACCTGAAAAGCACTGTTGTTACCGTGCTTTTACTTACAGCCGGCATGGCACATAGAAGAAAATGAGTTTTCTCGAAAGAAACCTTGTGCTTCCAGTTCCTAGTTGGAAGCTCACCCGGCTCTGCTCTATACCAAACGTGAAAGTCAATGTGAGCACTAGCCTCGAAGTAAGGCCCTGATTATGCTGGCAAAACGGGAGGCGTGCAGCAGCTCCATGAGGCCTTCATCGCTGTTCTGCTTTAGTTTCACGGTAGTAGCTTTCCAACATTCCTAGGGACTTTGCTTAAGCAACCGTTTCGGTACCAGAACACTGCGTAGAGACAGTAAGCTCTGGTCCTGCGTGTATGCTGCGAGTCAACCTACAAATTGGAGACTGATGGCATAAGGCTTCTTTTCCCATTATGAAAGCTCCGTTCATGCGGCCTCGAAGCTACCTGAAAAGCATTGTTGTTGCCGGGGTTTTCCTCACTGCCGGCATGGTTCTGAGGAGAAAATGAGTTTTCTCCTAAGAAACCTTGGGTTTCCAGTTCTTTGTTGGATACTCACCCTGCTCTGCGCTATACCTAAAGTGAAAGTCAACGTGAGCCCAAGCTTCGAAGTAAGGCCCTGATTATCCTTGCAAAACGAGAGGCGTGCAGCAGCTCCATGAGGCCTTCATCGTTGTTCTGCTTTAGTTTCAAGGTAGTAAGCTTTTCAACACTCCTAGGGGCCTTGCTTCAGCACCCGTTTCAGTACCAGAACACTGCGTAGAACCAGGAAGCTCTGCTCCTGCGTGTATGCTGCGTGTCAACCTAGAAATTAGAGACTGACGGCACAAGGCTAGTTTTCCCATTATGAAAGCTCCGTTGATGCGGCCCCGAAGCTACCTGAAAAGCACTGTTGTTACCGTGCTTTTACTTAGAGCCGGCATGGCACATAGAAGAAAATGAGTTTTCTCGAAAGAAACCTTGTGCTTCCAGTTCCTAGTTGGAAGCTCACCCGGCTCTGCTCTATACCAAACGTGAAAGTCAATGTGAGCACTAGCCTCGAAGTAAGGCCCTGATTATCCTGGCAAAACGGGAGGCGTGCAGCAGCTCCATGAGGCCTTCATCGCTGTTCTGCTTTAGTTTCACGGTAGTAAGCTTTCCAAGACTCCTAGGGACTTTGCTTAAGCAACCGTTTCGGTACCAGAACACTGCGTAGAGACAGTAAGCTCTGGTCCTGCGTGTATGCTGCGTGTCAACCTAGAAATTGGAGACTGATGGCATAAGGCTTCTTTTCCCATTATGAAAGCTCCGTTCATGCGGCCTCGAAGCTACCTGAAAAGCATTGTTGTTGCCGGGGTTTTCCTCACTGCCGGCATGGTTCTGAGAAGAAAATGAGTTTTCTCCTAAGAAACCTTGGGTTTCCAGTTCCTTGTTGGAAGCTCACCCTGCTCTGCGCTATACCTAAAGTGAAAGTCAACGTGAGCCCAAGCTTCGAAGTAAGGCCCTGATTATCCTTGCAAAACGAGAGGCGTGCAGCAGCTCCATGAGGCCTTCATCGTTGTTCTGCTTTAGTTTCAAGGTAGTAAGCTTTTCAACACTCCTAGGGGCCTTGCTTCAGCACCCGTTTCAGTACCAGAACACTGCGTAGAACCAGGAAGCTCTGCTCCTGCGTGTATGCTGCGTGTCAACCTAGAAATTAGAGACTGATGGCACAAGGCTTGTTTTCCCGTTTTGAAAGCTCCATTCATGCGGCCTCGAAGCTACCTGAAAAGCACTGTTGTTACCGTGCTTTTACTTACAGCCGGCATGGCACATAGAAGAAAATGAGTTTTCTCGAAAGAAACCTTGTGCTTCCAGTTCCTAGTTGGAAGCTCACCCGGCTCTGCTCTATACCAAACGTGAAAGTCAATGTGAGCACTAGCCTCGAAGTAAGGCCCTGATTATGCTGGCAAAACGGGAGGCGTGCAGCAGCTCCATGAGGCCTTCATCGCTGTTCTGCTTTAGTTTCACGGTAGTAGCTTTCCAACATTCCTAGGGACTTTGCTTAAGCAACCGTTTCGGTACCAGAACACTGCGTAGAGACAGTAAGCTCTGGTCCTGCGTGTATGCTGCGAGTCAACCTAGAAATTGGAGACTGATGGCATAAGGCTTCTTTTCCCATTATGAAAGCTCCGTTCATGCGGCCTCGAAGCTACCTGAAAAGCATTGTTGTTGCCGGGGTTTTCCTCACTGCCGGCATGGTTCTGAGGAGAAAATGAGTTTTCTCCTAAGAAACCTTGGGTTTCCAGTTCTTTGTTGGATACTCACCCTGCTCTGCGCTATACCTAAAGTGAAAGTCAACGTGAGCCCAAGCTTCGAAGTAAGGCCCTGATTATCCTTGCAAAACGAGAGGCGTGCAGCAGCTCCATGAGGCCTTCATCGTTGTTCTGCTTTAGTTTCAAGGTAGTAAGCTTTTCAACACTCCTAGGGGCCTTGCTTCAGCACCCGTTTCAGTACCAGAACACTGCGTAGAACCAGGAAGCTCTGCTCCTGCGTGTATGCTGCGTGTCAACCTAGAAATTAGAGACTGACGGCACAAGGCTAGTTTTCCCATTATGAAAGCTCCGTTGATGCGGCCCCGAAGCTACCTGAAAAGCACTGTTGTTACCGTGCTTTTACTTAGAGCCGGCATGGCACATAGAAGAAAATGAGTTTTCTCGAAAGAAACCTTGTGCTTCCAGTTCCTAGTTGGAAGCTCACCCGGCTCTGCTCTATACCAAACGTGAAAGTCAATGTGAGCACTAGCCTCGAAGTAAGGCCCTGATTATCCTGGCAAAACGGGAGGCGTGCAGCAGCTCCATGAGGCCTTCATCGCTGTTCTGCTTTAGTTTCACGGTAGTAAGCTTTCCAAGACTCCTAGGGACTTTGCTTAAGCAACCGTTTCGGTACCAGAACACTGCGTAGAGACAGTAAGCTCTGGTCCTGCGTGTATGCTGCGTGTCAACCTAGAAATTGGAGACTGATGGCATAAGGCTTCTTTTCCCATTATGAAAGCTCCGTTCATGCGGCCTCGAAGCTACCTGAAAAGCATTGTTGTTGCCGGGGTTTTCCTCACTGCCGGCATGGTTCTGAGGAGAAAATGAGTTTTCTCCTAAGAAACCTTGGGTTTCCAGTTCCTTGTTGGAAGCTCACCCTGCTCTGCGCTATACCTAAAGTGAATGTCAACCTGAGCCCAAGCTTCGAAGTAAGGCCCTGATTATCCTTGCAAAACGAGAGGCGTGCAGCAGCTCCATGAGGCCTTCATCGTTGTTCTGCTTTAGTTTCAAGGTAGTAAGCTTTTCAACACTCCTAGGGGCCTTGCTTCAGCACCCGTTTCAGTACCAGAACACTGCGTAGAACCAGGAAGTTCTGCTCCTGCGTGTATGCTGCGTGTCAACCTAGAAATTAGAGGCTGACGGCACAAGGCTAGTTTTCCCATTATGAAAGCTCCGTTGATGCGGCCCCGAAGCTACCTGAAAAGCACTGTTGTTACCGTGCTTTTACTTACAGCCGGCATGGCACATAGAAGAAAATGAGTTTTCTCGAAAGAAACCTTGTGCTTCCAGTTCCTAGTTGGAAGCTCACCCGGCTCTGCTCTATACCAAACGTGAAAGTCAATGTGAGCACTAGCCTCGAAGTAAGGCCCTGATTATCCTGGCAAAACGGGAGGCGTGCAGCAGCTCCATGAGGCCTTCATCGCTGTTCTGCTTTAGTTTCACGGTAGTAAGCTTTCCAAGACTCCTAGGGACTTTGCTTAAGCAACCGTTTCGGTACCAGAACACTGCGTAGAGACAGTAAGCTCTGGTCCTGCGTGTATGCTGCGTGTCAACCTAGAAATTGGAGACTGATGGCATAAGGCTTCTTTTCCCATTATGAAAGCTCCGTTCATGCGGCCTCGAAGCTACCTGAAAAGCATTGTTGTTGCCGGGGTTTTCCTCACTGCCAGCATGGTTCTGAGAAGAAAATGAGTTTTCTCCTAAGAAACCTTGGGTTTCCAGTTCCTTGTTGGAAGCTCACCCTGCTCTGCGCTATACCTAAAGTGAAAGTCAACGTGAGCCCAAGCTTCGAAGTAAGGCCCTGATTATCCTTGCAAAACGAGAGGCGTGCAGCAGCTCCATGAGGCCTTCATCGTTGTTCTGCTTTAGTTTCAAGGTAGTAAGCTTTTCAACACTCCTAGGGGCCTTGCTTCAGCACCCGTTTCAGTACCAGAACACTGCGTAGAACCAGGAAGCTCTGCTCCTGCGTGTATGCTGCGTGTCAACCTAGAAATTAGAGACTGATGGCACAAGGCTTGTTTTCCCGTTTTGAAAGCTCCATTCATGCGGCCTCGAAGCTACCTGAAAAGCACTGTTGTTACCGTGCTTTTACTTACAGCCGGCATGGCACATAGAAGAAAATGAGTTTTCTCGAAAGAAACCTTGTGCTTCCAGTTCCTAGTTGGAAGCTCACCCGGCTCTGCTCTATACCAAACGTGAAAGTCAATGTGAGCACTAGCCTCGAAGTAAGGCCCTGATTATGCTGGCAAAACGGGAGGCGTGCAGCAGCTCCATGAGGCCTTCATCGCTGTTCTGCTTTAGTTTCACGGTAGTAGCTTTCCAACATTCCTAGGGACTTTGCTTAAGCAACCGTTTCGGTACCAGAACACTGCGTAGAGACAGTAAGCTCTGGTCCTGCGTGTATGCTGCGAGTCAACCTACAAATTGGAGACTGATGGCATAAGGCTTCTTTTCCCATTATGAAAGCTCCGTTCATGCGGCCTCGAAGCTACCTGAAAAGCACTGTTGTTACCGTGCTTTTACTTACAGCCGGCATGGCACATAGAAGAAAATGAGTTTTCTCGAAAGAAACCTTGTGCTTCCAGTTCCTAGTTGGAAGCTCACCCGGCTCTGCTCTATACCAAACGTGAAAGTCAATGTGAGCACTAGCCTCGAAGTAAGGCCCTGATTATCCTGGCAAAATGGGAGGCGTGCAGCAGCTCCATGAGGCCTTCATCGCTGTTCTGCTTTAGTTTCACGGTAGTAAGCTTTCCAAGACTCCTAGGGACTTTGCTTAAGCAACCGTTTCGGTACCAGAACACTGCGTAGAGACAGTAAGCTCTGGTCCTGCGTGTATGCTGCGTGTCAACCTAGAAATTGGAGACTGATGGCATAAGGCTTCTTTTGCCATTATGAAAGCTCCGTTCATGCGGCCTCGAAGCTACCTGAAAAGCATTGTTGTTGCCGGGGTTTTCCTCACTGCCGGCATGGTTCTGAGAAGAAAATGAGTTTTCTCCTAAGAAACCTTGGGGTTCCAGTTCCTTGTTGGAAGCTCACCCTGCTCTGCGCTATACCTAAAGTGAAAGTCAACGTGAGCCCAAGCTTCGAAGTAAGGCCCTGATTATCCTTGCAAAACGAGAGGCGTGCAGCAGCTCCATGAGGCCTTCATCGTTGTTCTGCTTTAGTTTCAAGGTAGTAAGCTTTTCAACACTCCTAGGGGCCTTGCTTCAGCACCCGTTTCAGTACCAGAACACTGCGTAGAACCAGGAAGCTCTGCTCCTGCGTGTATGCTGCGTGTCAACCTAGAAATTAGAGACTGACGGCACAAGGCTAGTTTTCCCATTATGAAAGCTCCGTTGATGCGGCCCCGAAGCTACCTGAAAAGCACTGTTGTTACCGTGCTTTTACTTAGAGCCGGCATGGCACATAGAAGAAAATGAGTTTTCTCGAAAGAAACCTTGTGCTTCCAGTTCCTAGTTGGAAGCTCACCCGGCTCTGCTCTATACCAAACGTGAAAGTCAATGTGAGCACTAGCCTCGAAGTAAGGCCCTGATTATGCTGGCAATACGGGAGGCGTGCAGCAGCTCCATGAGGCCTTCATCGCTGTTCTGCTTTAGTTTCACGGTAGTAAGCTTTCTAACATTCCTAGGGACTTTGCTTAAGCAACCGTTTCGGTACCAGAACACTGCGTAGAGACAGTAAGCTCTGGTCCTGCGTGTATGCTGCGTGTCAACCTAGAAATTGGAGACTGATGGCATAAGGCTTCTTTTGCCATTATGAAAGCTCCGTTCATGCGGCCTCGAAGCTACCTGAAAAGCATTGTTGTTGCCGGGGTTTTCCTCACTGCCGGCATGGTTCTGAGAAGAAAATGAGTTTTCTCCTAAGAAACCTTGGGTTTCCAGTTCCTTGTTGGAAGCTCACCCTGCTCTGCGCTATACCTAAAGTGAAAGTCAACGTGAGCCCAAGCTTCGAAGTAAGGCCCTGATTATCCTTGCAAAACGAGAGGCGTGCAGCAGCTCCATGAGGCCTTCATCGTTGTTCTGCTTTAGTTTCAAGGTAGTAAGCTTTTCAACACTCCTAGGGGCCTTGCTTCAGCACCCGTTTCAGTACCAGAACACTGCGTAGAACCAGGAAGCTCTGCTCCTGCGTGTATGCTGCGTGTCAACCTAGAAATTAGAGACTGACGGCACAAGGCTAGTTTTCCCATTATGAAAGCTCCGTTGATGCGGCCCCGAAGCTACCTGAAAAGCACTGTTGTTACCGTGCTTTTACTTAGAGCCGGCATGGCACATAGAAGAAAATGAGTTTTCTCGAAAGAAACCTTGTGCTTCCAGTTCCTAGTTGGAAGCTCACCCGGCTCTGCTCTATACCAAACGTGAAAGTCAATGTGAGCACTAGCCTCGAAGTAAGGCCCTGATTATCCTGGCAAAATGGGAGGCGTGCAGCAGCTCCATGAGGCCTTCATCGCTGTTCTGCTTTAGTTTCACGGTAGTAAGCTTTCCAAGACTCCTAGGGACTTTGCTTAAGCAACCGTTTCGGTACCAGAACACTGCGTAGAGACAGTAAGCTCTGGTCCTGCGTGTATGCTGCGTGTCAACCTAGAAATTGGAGACTGATGGCATAAGGCTTCTTTTCCCATTATGAAAGCTCCGTTCATGCGGCCTCGAAGCTACCTGAAAAGCATTGTTGTTGCCGGGGTTTTCCTCACTGCCGGCATGGTTCTGAGGAGAAAATGAGTTTTCTCCCAAGAAACCTTGGGTTGCCAGTTCTTTGTTGGAAGCTCACCCTGCTCTGCGCTATACCTAAAGTGAAAGTCAACGTGAGCCCAAGCTTCGAAGTAAGGCCCTGATTATCCTTGCAAAACGAGAGGCGTGCAGCAGCTCCATGAGGCCTTCATCGTTGTTCTGCTTTAGTTTCAAGGTAGTAAGCTTTTCAACACTCCTAGGGGCCTTGCTTCAGCACCCGTTTCAGTACCAGAACACTGCGTAGAACCAGGAAGCTCTGCTCCTGCGTGTATGCTGCGTGTCAACCTAGAAATTAGAGACTGACGGCACAAGGCTAGTTTTCCCATTATGAAAGCTCCGTTGATGCGGCCCCGAAGCTACCTGAAAAGCACTGTTGTTACCGTGCTTTTACTTAGAGCCGGCATGGCACATAGAAGAAAATGAGTTTTCTCGAAAGAAACCTTGTGCTTCCAGTTCCTAGTTGGAAGCTCACCCGGCTCTGCTCTATACCAAACGTGAAAGTCAATGTGAGCACTAGCCTCGAAGTAAGGCCCTGATTATCCTGGCAAAACGGGAGGCGTGCAGCAGCTCCATGAGGCCTTCATCGCTGTTCTGCTTTAGTTTCACGGTAGTAAGCTTTCCAAGACTCCTAGGGACTTTGCTTAAGCAACCGTTTCGGTACCAGAACACTGCGTAGAGACAGTAAGCTCTGGTCCTGCGTGTATGCTGCGTGTCAACCTAGAAATTGGAGACTGATGGCATAAGGCTTCTTTTGCCATTATGAAAGCTCCGTTCATGCGGCCTCGAAGCTACCTGAAAAGCATTGTTGTTGCCGGGGTTTTCCTCACTGCCGGCATGGTTCTGAGAAGAAAATGAGTTTTCTCCTAAGAAACCTTGGGTTTCCAGTTCCTTGTTGGAAGCTCACCCTGCTCTGCGCTATACCTAAAGTGAATGTCAACCTGAGCCCAAGCTTCGAAGTAAGGCCCTGATTATCCTTGCAAAACGAGAGGCATGCAGCAGCTCCATGAGGCCTTCATCGTTGTTCTGCTTTAGTTTCAAGGTAGTAAGCTTTTCAACACTCCTAGGGGCCTTGCTTCAGCACCCGTTTCAGTACCAGAACACTGCGTAGAACCAGGAAGTTCTGCTCCTGCGTGTATGCTGCGTGTCAACCTAGAAATTAGAGACTGATGGCACAAGGCTTGTTTTCCCGTTTTGAAAGCTCCATTCATGCGGCCTCGAAGCTACCTGAAAAGCACTGTTGTTACCGTGCTTTTACTTACAGCCGGCATGGCACATAGAAGAAAATGAGTTTTCTCGAAAGAAACCTTGTGCTTCCAGTTCCTAGTTGGAAGCTCACCCGGCTCTGCTCTATACCAAACGTGAAAGTCAATGTGAGCACTAGCCTCGAAGTAAGGCCCTGATTATGCTGGCAATACGGGAGGCGTGCAGCAGCTCCATGAGGCCTTCATCGCTGTTCTGCTTTAGTTTCACGGTAGTAAGCTTTCCAAGACTCCTAGGGACTTTGCTTAAGCAACCGTTTCGGTACCAGAACACTGCGTAGAGACAGTAAGCTCTGGTCCTGCGTGTATGCTGCGTGTCAACCTAGAAATTGGAGACTGATGGCATAAGGCTTCTTTTGCCATTATGAAAGCTCCGTTCATGCGGCCTCGAAGCTACCTGAAAAGCATTGTTGTTGCCGGGGTTTTCCTCACTGCCGGCATGGTTCTGAGAAGAAAATGAGTTTTCTCCTAAGAAACCTTGGGTTTCCAGTTCCTTGTTGGAAGCTCACCCTGCTCTGCTCTATACCTAAAGTGAAAGTCAACGTGAGCCCAAGCTTCGAAGTAAGGCCCTGGTTATCCTTGCAAAACGAGAGGCGTGCAGCAGCTCCATGAGGCCTTCATCGTTGTTCTGCTTTAGTTTCAAGGTAGTAAGCTTTTCAACACTCCTAGGGGCCTTGCTTCAGCACCCGTTTCAGTACCAGAACACTGCGTAGAACCAGGAAGCTCTGCTCCTGCGTGTATGCTGCGTGTCAACCTAGAAATTAGAGGCTGACGGCACAAGGCTAGTTTTCCCATTATGAAAGCTCCGTTGATGCGGCCCCGAAGCTACCTGAAAAGCACTGTTGTTACCGTGCTTTTACTTAGAGCCGGCATGGCACATAGAAGAAAATGAGTTTTCTCGAAAGAAACCTTGTGCTTCCAGTTCCTAGTTGGAAGCTCACCCGGCTCTGCTCTATACCAAACGTGAAAGTCAATGTGAGCACTAGCCTCGAAGTAAGGCCCTGATTATCCTGGCAAAAAGGGAGGCGTGCAGCAGCTCCATGAGGCCTTCATCGCTGTTCTGCTTTAGTTTCACGGTAGTAAGCTTTCCAAGACTCCTAGGGACTTTGCTTAAGCAACCGTTTCGGTACCAGAACACTGCGTAGAGACAGTAAGCTCTGGTCCTGCGTGTATGCTGCGTGTCAACCTAGAAATTGGAGACTGATGGCATAAGGCTTCTTTTGCCATTATGAAAGCTCCGTTCATGCGGCCTCGAAGCTACCTGAAAAGCATTGTTGTTGCCGGGGTTTTCCTCACTGCCGGCATGGTTTTGAGAAGAAAATGAGTTTTCTCCTAAGAAACCTTGGGTTTCCAGTTCCTTGTTGGAAGCTCACCCTGCTCTGCGCTATACCTAAAGTGAAAGTCAACGTGAGCCCAAGCTTCGAAGTAAGGCCCTGATTATCCTTGCAAAACGAGAGGCGTGCAGCAGCTCCATGAGGCCTTCATCGTTGTTCTGCTTTAGTTTCAAGGTAGTAAGCTTTTCAACACTCCTAGGGGCCTTGCTTCAGCACCCGTTTCAGTACCAGAACACTGCGTAGAACCAGGAAGCTCTGCTCCTGCGTGTATGCTGCGTGTCAACCTAGAAATTAGAGACTGATGGCACAAGGCTTGTTTTCCCGTTTTGAAAGCTCCGTTGATGCGGCCCCGAAGCTACCTGAAAAGCACTGTTGTTACCGTGCTTTTACTTAGAGCCGGCATGGCACATAGAAGAAAATGAGTTTTCTCGAAAGAAACCTTGTGCTTCCAGTTCCTAGTTGGAAGCTCACCCGGCTCTGCTCTATACCAAACGTGAAAGTCAATGTGAGCACTAGCCTCGAAGTAAGGCCCTGATTATCCTGGCAAAACGGGAGGCGTGCAGCAGCTCCATGAGGCCTTCATCGCTGTTCTGCTTTAGTTTCACGGTAGTAAGCTTTCCAACATTCCTAGGGACTTTGCTTAAGCAACCGTTTCGGTACCAGAACACTGCGTAGAGACAGTAAGCTCTGGTCCTGCGTGTATGCTGCGTGTCAACCTAGAAATTGGAGACTGATGGCATAAGGCTTCTTTTGCCATTATGAAAGCTCCGTTCATGCGGTCTCGAAGCTACCTGAAAAGCATTGTTGTTGCCGGGGTTTTCCTCACTGCCGGCATGGTTCTGAGAAGAAAATGAGTTTTCTCCTAAGAAACCTTGGGTTTCCAGTTCCTTGTTGGAAGCTCACCCTGCTCTGCGCTATACCTAAAGTGAAAGTCAACATGAGCCCAAGCTTCGAAGTAAGGCCCTGATTATCCTTGCAAAACGAGAGGCGTGCAGCAGCTCCATGAGGCCTTCATCGTTGTTCTGCTTTAGTTTCAAGGTAGTAAGCTTTTCAACACTCCTAGGGGCCTTGCTTCAGCACCCGTTTCAGTACCAGAACACTGCGTAGAACCAGGAAGCTCTGCTCCTGCGTGTATGCTGCGTGTCAACCTAGAAATTAGAGACTGACGGCACAAGGCTAGTTTTCCCATTATGAAAGCTCCGTTGATGCGGCCCCGAAGCTACCTGAAAAGCACTGTTGTTACCGTGCTTTTACTTAGAGCCGGCATGGCACATAGAAGAAAATGAGTTTTCTCGAAAGAAACCTTGTGCTTCCAGTTCCTAGTTGGAAGCTCACCCGGCTCTGCTCTATACCAAACGTGAAAGTCAATGTGAGCACTAGCCTCGAAGTAAGGCCCTGATTATCCTGGCAAAACGGGAGGCGTGCAGCAGCTCCATGAGGCCTTCATCGCTGTTCTGCTTTAGTTTCACGGTAGTAAGCTTTCCAAGACTCCTAGGGACTTTGCTTAAGCAACCGTTTCGGTACCAGAACACTGCGTAGAGACAGTAAGCTCTGGTCCTGCGTGTATGCTGCGTGTCAACCTAGAAATTGGAGACTGATGGCATAAGGCTTCTTTTCCCATTATGAAAGCTCCGTTCATGCGGCCTCGAAGCTACCTGAAAAGCATTGTTGTTGCCGGGGTTTTCCTCACTGCCGGCATGGTTCTGAGGAGAAAATGAGTTTTCTCCTAAGAAACCTTGGGTTTCCAGTTCCTTGTTGGAAGCTCACCCTGCTCTGCGCTATACCTAAAGTGAATGTCAACCTGAGCCCAAGCTTCGAAGTAAGGCCCTGATTATCCTTGCAAAACGAGAGGCGTGCAGCAGCTCCATGAGGCCTTCATCGTTGTTCTGCTTTAGTTTCAAGGTAGTAAGCTTTTCAACACTCCTAGGGGCCTTGCTTCAGCACCCGTTTCAGTACCAGAACACTGCGTAGAACCAGGAAGTTCTGCTCCTGCGTGTATGCTGCGTGTCAACCTAGAAATTAGAGGCTGACGGCACAAGGCTAGTTTTCCCATTATGAAAGCTCCGTTGATGCGGCCCCGAAGCTACCTGAAAAGCACTGTTGTTACCGTGCTTTTACTTACAGCCGGCATGGCACATAGAAGAAAATGAGTTTTCTCGAAAGAAACCTTGTGCTTCCAGTTCCTAGTTGGAAGCTCACCCGGCTCTGCTCTATACCAAACGTGAAAGTCAATGTGAGCACTAGCCTCGAAGTAAGGCCCTGATTATCCTGGCAAAACGGGAGGCGTGCAGCAGCTCCATGAGGCCTTCATCGCTGTTCTGCTTTAGTTTCACGGTAGTAAGCTTTCCAAGACTCCTAGGGACTTTGCTTAAGCAACCGTTTCGGTACCAGAACACTGCGTAGAGACAGTAAGCTCTGGTCCTGCGTGTATGCTGCGTGTCAACCTAGAAATTGGAGACTGATGGCATAAGGCTTCTTTTCCCATTATGAAAGCTCCGTTCATGCGGCCTCGAAGCTACCTGAAAAGCATTGTTGTTGCCGGGGTTTTCCTCACTGCCAGCATGGTTCTGAGAAGAAAATGAGTTTTCTCCTAAGAAACCTTGGGTTTCCAGTTCCTTGTTGGAAGCTCACCCTGCTCTGCGCTATACCTAAAGTGAAAGTCAACGTGAGCCCAAGCTTCGAAGTAAGGCCCTGATTATCCTTGCAAAACGAGAGGCGTGCAGCAGCTCCATGAGGCCTTCATCGTTGTTCTGCTTTAGTTTCAAGGTAGTAAGCTTTTCAACACTCCTAGGGGCCTTGCTTCAGCACCCGTTTCAGTACCAGAACACTGCGTAGAACCAGGAAGCTCTGCTCCTGCGTGTATGCTGCGTGTCAACCTAGAAATTAGAGACTGATGGCACAAGGCTTGTTTTCCCGTTTTGAAAGCTCCATTCATGCGGCCTCGAAGCTACCTGAAAAGCACTGTTGTTACCGTGCTTTTACTTACAGCCGGCATGGCACATAGAAGAAAATGAGTTTTCTCGAAAGAAACCTTGTGCTTCCAGTTCCTAGTTGGAAGCTCACCCGGCTCTGCTCTATACCAAACGTGAAAGTCAATGTGAGCACTAGCCTCGAAGTAAGGCCCTGATTATGCTGGCAAAACGGGAGGCGTGCAGCAGCTCCATGAGGCCTTCATCGCTGTTCTGCTTTAGTTTCACGGTAGTAGCTTTCCAACATTCCTAGGGACTTTGCTTAAGCAACCGTTTCGGTACCAGAACACTGCGTAGAGACAGTAAGCTCTGGTCCTGCGTGTATGCTGCGAGTCAACCTACAAATTGGAGACTGATGGCATAAGGCTTCTTTTCCCATTATGAAAGCTCCGTTCATGCGGCCTCGAAGCTACCTGAAAAGCACTGTTGTTACCGTGCTTTTACTTACAGCCGGCATGGCACATAGAAGAAAATGAGTTTTCTCGAAAGAAACCTTGTGCTTCCAGTTCCTAGTTGGAAGCTCACCCGGCTCTGCTCTATACCAAACGTGAAAGTCAATGTGAGCACTAGCCTCGAAGTAAGGCCCTGATTATCCTGGCAAAATGGGAGGCGTGCAGCAGCTCCATGAGGCCTTCATCGCTGTTCTGCTTTAGTTTCACGGTAGTAAGCTTTCCAAGACTCCTAGGGACTTTGCTTAAGCAACCGTTTCGGTACCAGAACACTGCGTAGAGACAGTAAGCTCTGGTCCTGCGTGTATGCTGCGTGTCAACCTAGAAATTGGAGACTGATGGCATAAGGCTTCTTTTGCCATTATGAAAGCTCCGTTCATGCGGCCTCGAAGCTACCTGAAAAGCATTGTTGTTGCCGGGGTTTTCCTCACTGCCGGCATGGTTCTGAGAAGAAAATGAGTTTTCTCCTAAGAAACCTTGGGGTTCCAGTTCCTTGTTGGAAGCTCACCCTGCTCTGCGCTATACCTAAAGTGAAAGTCAACGTGAGCCCAAGCTTCGAAGTAAGGCCCTGATTATCCTTGCAAAACGAGAGGCGTGCAGCAGCTCCATGAGGCCTTCATCGTTGTTCTGCTTTAGTTTCAAGGTAGTAAGCTTTTCAACACTCCTAGGGGCCTTGCTTCAGCACCCGTTTCAGTACCAGAACACTGCGTAGAACCAGGAAGCTCTGCTCCTGCGTGTATGCTGCGTGTCAACCTAGAAATTAGAGACTGACGGCACAAGGCTAGTTTTCCCATTATGAAAGCTCCGTTGATGCGGCCCCGAAGCTACCTGAAAAGCACTGTTGTTACCGTGCTTTTACTTAGAGCCGGCATGGCACATAGAAGAAAATGAGTTTTCTCGAAAGAAACCTTGTGCTTCCAGTTCCTAGTTGGAAGCTCACCCGGCTCTGCTCTATACCAAACGTGAAAGTCAATGTGAGCACTAGCCTCGAAGTAAGGCCCTGATTATGCTGGCAATACGGGAGGCGTGCAGCAGCTCCATGAGGCCTTCATCGCTGTTCTGCTTTAGTTTCACGGTAGTAAGCTTTCTAACATTCCTAGGGACTTTGCTTAAGCAACCGTTTCGGTACCAGAACACTGCGTAGAGACAGTAAGCTCTGGTCCTGCGTGTATGCTGCGTGTCAACCTAGAAATTGGAGACTGATGGCATAAGGCTTCTTTTGCCATTATGAAAGCTCCGTTCATGCGGCCTCGAAGCTACCTGAAAAGCATTGTTGTTGCCGGGGTTTTCCTCACTGCCGGCATGGTTCTGAGAAGAAAATGAGTTTTCTCCTAAGAAACCTTGGGTTTCCAGTTCCTTGTTGGAAGCTCACCCTGCTCTGCGCTATACCTAAAGTGAAAGTCAACGTGAGCCCAAGCTTCGAAGTAAGGCCCTGATTATCCTTGCAAAACGAGAGGCGTGCAGCAGCTCCATGAGGCCTTCATCGTTGTTCTGCTTTAGTTTCAAGGTAGTAAGCTTTTCAACACTCCTAGGGGCCTTGCTTCAGCACCCGTTTCAGTACCAGAACACTGCGTAGAACCAGGAAGCTCTGCTCCTGCGTGTATGCTGCGTGTCAACCTAGAAATTAGAGACTGACGGCACAAGGCTAGTTTTCCCATTATGAAAGCTCCGTTGATGCGGCCCCGAAGCTACCTGAAAAGCACTGTTGTTACCGTGCTTTTACTTAGAGCCGGCATGGCACATAGAAGAAAATGAGTTTTCTCGAAAGAAACCTTGTGCTTCCAGTTCCTAGTTGGAAGCTCACCCGGCTCTGCTCTATACCAAACGTGAAAGTCAATGTGAGCACTAGCCTCGAAGTAAGGCCCTGATTATCCTGGCAAAATGGGAGGCGTGCAGCAGCTCCATGAGGCCTTCATCGCTGTTCTGCTTTAGTTTCACGGTAGTAAGCTTTCCAAGACTCCTAGGGACTTTGCTTAAGCAACCGTTTCGGTACCAGAACACTGCGTAGAGACAGTAAGCTCTGGTCCTGCGTGTATGCTGCGTGTCAACCTAGAAATTGGAGACTGATGGCATAAGGCTTCTTTTCCCATTATGAAAGCTCCGTTCATGCGGCCTCGAAGCTACCTGAAAAGCATTGTTGTTGCCGGGGTTTTCCTCACTGCCGGCATGGTTCTGAGGAGAAAATGAGTTTTCTCCCAAGAAACCTTGGGTTGCCAGTTCTTTGTTGGAAGCTCACCCTGCTCTGCGCTATACCTAAAGTGAAAGTCAACGTGAGCCCAAGCTTCGAAGTAAGGCCCTGATTATCCTTGCAAAACGAGAGGCGTGCAGCAGCTCCATGAGGCCTTCATCGTTGTTCTGCTTTAGTTTCAAGGTAGTAAGCTTTTCAACACTCCTAGGGGCCTTGCTTCAGCACCCGTTTCAGTACCAGAACACTGCGTAGAACCAGGAAGCTCTGCTCCTGCGTGTATGCTGCGTGTCAACCTAGAAATTAGAGACTGACGGCACAAGGCTAGTTTTCCCATTATGAAAGCTCCGTTGATGCGGCCCCGAAGCTACCTGAAAAGCACTGTTGTTACCGTGCTTTTACTTAGAGCCGGCATGGCACATAGAAGAAAATGAGTTTTCTCGAAAGAAACCTTGTGCTTCCAGTTCCTAGTTGGAAGCTCACCCGGCTCTGCTCTATACCAAACGTGAAAGTCAATGTGAGCACTAGCCTCGAAGTAAGGCCCTGATTATCCTGGCAAAACGGGAGGCGTGCAGCAGCTCCATGAGGCCTTCATCGCTGTTCTGCTTTAGTTTCACGGTAGTAAGCTTTCCAAGACTCCTAGGGACTTTGCTTAAGCAACCGTTTCGGTACCAGAACACTGCGTAGAGACAGTAAGCTCTGGTCCTGCGTGTATGCTGCGTGTCAACCTAGAAATTGGAGACTGATGGCATAAGGCTTCTTTTGCCATTATGAAAGCTCCGTTCATGCGGCCTCGAAGCTACCTGAAAAGCATTGTTGTTGCCGGGGTTTTCCTCACTGCCGGCATGGTTCTGAGAAGAAAATGAGTTTTCTCCTAAGAAACCTTGGGTTTCCAGTTCCTTGTTGGAAGCTCACCCTGCTCTGCGCTATACCTAAAGTGAATGTCAACCTGAGCCCAAGCTTCGAAGTAAGGCCCTGATTATCCTTGCAAAACGAGAGGCATGCAGCAGCTCCATGAGGCCTTCATCGTTGTTCTGCTTTAGTTTCAAGGTAGTAAGCTTTTCAACACTCCTAGGGGCCTTGCTTCAGCACCCGTTTCAGTACCAGAACACTGCGTAGAACCAGGAAGTTCTGCTCCTGCGTGTATGCTGCGTGTCAACCTAGAAATTAGAGACTGATGGCACAAGGCTTGTTTTCCCGTTTTGAAAGCTCCATTCATGCGGCCTCGAAGCTACCTGAAAAGCACTGTTGTTACCGTGCTTTTACTTACAGCCGGCATGGCACATAGAAGAAAATGAGTTTTCTCGAAAGAAACCTTGTGCTTCCAGTTCCTAGTTGGAAGCTCACCCGGCTCTGCTCTATACCAAACGTGAAAGTCAATGTGAGCACTAGCCTCGAAGTAAGGCCCTGATTATGCTGGCAATACGGGAGGCGTGCAGCAGCTCCATGAGGCCTTCATCGCTGTTCTGCTTTAGTTTCACGGTAGTAAGCTTTCCAAGACTCCTAGGGACTTTGCTTAAGCAACCGTTTCGGTACCAGAACACTGCGTAGAGACAGTAAGCTCTGGTCCTGCGTGTATGCTGCGTGTCAACCTAGAAATTGGAGACTGATGGCATAAGGCTTCTTTTGCCATTATGAAAGCTCCGTTCATGCGGCCTCGAAGCTACCTGAAAAGCATTGTTGTTGCCGGGGTTTTCCTCACTGCCGGCATGGTTCTGAGAAGAAAATGAGTTTTCTCCTAAGAAACCTTGGGTTTCCAGTTCCTTGTTGGAAGCTCACCCTGCTCTGCTCTATACCTAAAGTGAAAGTCAACGTGAGCCCAAGCTTCGAAGTAAGGCCCTGATTATCCTTGCAAAACGAGAGGCGTGCAGCAGCTCCATGAGGCCTTCATCGTTGTTCTGCTTTAGTTTCAAGGTAGTAAGCTTTTCAACACTCCTAGGGGCCTTGCTTCAGCACCCGTTTCAGTACCAGAACACTGCGTAGAACCAGGAAGCTCTGCTCCTGCGTGTATGCTGCGTGTCAACCTAGAAATTAGAGGCTGACGGCACAAGGCTAGTTTTCCCATTATGAAAGCTCCGTTGATGCGGCCCCGAAGCTACCTGAAAAGCACTGTTGTTACCGTGCTTTTACTTAGAGCCGGCATGGCACATAGAAGAAAATGAGTTTTCTCGAAAGAAACCTTGTGCTTCCAGTTCCTAGTTGGAAGCTCACCCGGCTCTGCTCTATACCAAACGTGAAAGTCAATGTGAGCACTAGCCTCGAAGTAAGGCCCTGATTATCCTGGCAAAAAGGGAGGCGTGCAGCAGCTCCATGAGGCCTTCATCGCTGTTCTGCTTTAGTTTCACGGTAGTAAGCTTTCCAAGACTCCTAGGGACTTTGCTTAAGCAACCGTTTCGGTACCAGAACACTGCGTAGAGACAGTAAGCTCTGGTCCTGCGTGTATGCTGCGTGTCAACCTAGAAATTGGAGACTGATGGCATAAGGCTTCTTTTGCCATTATGAAAGCTCCGTTCATGCGGCCTCGAAGCTACCTGAAAAGCATTGTTGTTGCCGGGGTTTTCCTCACTGCCGGCATGGTTTTGAGAAGAAAATGAGTTTTCTCCTAAGAAACCTTGGGTTTCCAGTTCCTTGTTGGAAGCTCACCCTGCTCTGCGCTATACCTAAAGTGAAAGTCAACGTGAGCCCAAGCTTCGAAGTAAGGCCCTGATTATCCTTGCAAAACGAGAGGCGTGCAGCAGCTCCATGAGGCCTTCATCGTTGTTCTGCTTTAGTTTCAAGGTAGTAAGCTTTTCAACACTCCTAGGGGCCTTGCTTCAGCACCCGTTTCAGTACCAGAACACTGCGTAGAACCAGGAAGCTCTGCTCCTGCGTGTATGCTGCGTGTCAACCTAGAAATTAGAGACTGATGGCACAAGGCTTGTTTTCCCGTTTTGAAAGCTCCGTTGATGCGGCCCCGAAGCTACCTGAAAAGCACTGTTGTTACCGTGCTTTTACTTAGAGCCGGCATGGCACATAGAAGAAAATGAGTTTTCTCGAAAGAAACCTTGTGCTTCCAGTTCCTAGTTGGAAGCTCACCCGGCTCTGCTCTATACCAAACGTGAAAGTCAATGTGAGCACTAGCCTCGAAGTAAGGCCCTGATTATCCTGGCAAAACGGGAGGCGTGCAGCAGCTCCATGAGGCCTTCATCGCTGTTCTGCTTTAGTTTCACGGTAGTAAGCTTTCCAACATTCCTAGGGACTTTGCTTAAGCAACCGTTTCGGTACCAGAACACTGCGTAGAGACAGTAAGCTCTGGTCCTGCGTGTATGCTGCGTGTCAACCTAGAAATTGGAGACTGATGGCATAAGGCTTCTTTTGCCATTATGAAAGCTCCGTTCATGCGGTCTCGAAGCTACCTGAAAAGCATTGTTGTTGCCGGGGTTTTCCTCACTGCCGGCATGGTTCTGAGAAGAAAATGAGTTTTCTCCTAAGAAACCTTGGGTTTCCAGTTCCTTGTTGGAAGCTCACCCTGCTCTGCGCTATACCTAAAGTGAAAGTCAACATGAGCCCAAGCTTCGAAGTAAGGCCCTGATTATCCTTGCAAAACGAGAGGCGTGCAGCAGCTCCATGAGGCCTTCATCGTTGTTCTGCTTTAGTTTCAAGGTAGTAAGCTTTTCAACACTCCTAGGGGCCTTGCTTCAGCACCCGTTTCAGTACCAGAACACTGCGTAGAACCAGGAAGTTCTGCTCCTGCGTGTATGCTGCGTGTCAACCTAGAAATTAGAGGCTGACGGCACAAGGCTAGTTTTCCCATTATGAAAGCTCCGTTGATGCGGCCCCGAAGCTACCTGAAAAGCACTGTTGTTACCGTGCTTTTACTTACAGCCGGCATGGCACATAGAAGAAAATGAGTTTTCTCGAAAGAAACCTTGTGCTTCCAGTTCCTAGTTGGAAGCTCACCCGGCTCTGCTCTATACCAAACGTGAAAGTCAATGTGAGCACTAGCCTCGAAGTAAGGCCCTGATTATCCTGGCAAAACGGGAGGCGTGCAGCAGCTCCATGAGGCCTTCATCGCTGTTCTGCTTTAGTTTCACGGTAGTAAGCTTTCCAAGACTCCTAGGGACTTTGCTTAAGCAACCGTTTCGGTACCAGAACACTGCGTAGAGACAGTAAGCTCTGGTCCTGCGTGTATGCTGCGTGTCAACCTAGAAATTGGAGACTGATGGCATAAGGCTTCTTTTGCCATTATGAAAGCTCCGTTCATGCGGCCTCGAAGCTACCTGAAAAGCATTGTTGTTGCCGGGGTTTTCCTCACTGCCGGCATGGTTTTGAGAAGAAAATGAGTTTTCTCCTAAGAAACCTTGGGTTTCCAGTTCCTTGTTGGAAGCTCACCCTGCTCTGCGCTATACCTAAAGTGAAAGTCAACGTGAGCCCAAGCTTCGAAGTAAGGCCCTGATTATCCTTGCAAAACGAGAGGCGTGCAGCAGCTCCATGAGGCCTTCATCGTTGTTCTGCTTTAGTTTCAAGGTAGTAAGCTTTTCAACACTCCTAGGGGCCTTGCTTCAGCACCCGTTTCAGTACCAGAACACTGCATAGAACCAGGAAGCTCTGCTCCTGCGTGTATGCTGCGTGTCAACCTAGAAATTAGAGACTGATGGCACAAGGCTTGTTTTCCCGTTTTGAAAGCTCCATTCATGCGGCCTCGAAGCTACCTGAAAAGCACTGTTGTTACCGTGCTTTTACTTAGAGCCGGCATGGCACATAGAAGAAAATGAGTTTTCTCGAAAGAAACCTTGTGCTTCCAGTTCCTAGTTGGAAGCTCACCCGGCTCTGCTCTATACCAAACGTGAAAGTCAATGTGAGCACTAGCCTCGAAGTAAGGCCCTGATTATGCTGGCAAAAAGGGAGGCGTGCAGCAGCTCCATGAGGCCTTCATCGCTGTTCTGCTTTAGTTTCACGGTAGTAAGCTTTCCAAGACTCCTAGGGACTTTGCTTAAGCAACCGTTTCGGTACCAGAACACTGCGTAGAGACAGTAAGCTCTGGTCCTGCGTGTATGCTGCGTGTCAACCTAGAAATTGGAGACTGATGGCATAAGGCTTCTTTTGCCATTATGAAAGCTCCGTTCATGCGGCCTCGAAGCTACCTGAAAAGCATTGTTGTTGCCGGGGTTTTCCTCACTGGCGGCATGGTTCTGAGAAGAAACTGAGTTTTCTCCTAAGAAAACTTGGGTTTCCAGTTCCTTGTTGGAAGCTCACCCTGCTCTGCGCTATACCTAAAGTGAAAGTCAACGTGAGCCCAAGCTTCGAAGTAAGGCCCTGATTATCCTTGCAAAACGAGAGGCGTGCAGCAGCTCCATGGGGCCTTCATCGTTGTTCTGGTTTAGTTTCAAGGTAGTAAGCTTTTCAACACTCCTAGGGGCCTTGCTTCAGCACCCGTTTCAGTACCAGAACACTGCGTAGAACCAGGAAGTTCTGCTCCTGCGTGTATGCTGCGTGTCAACCTAGAAATTAGAGGCTGACGGCACAAGGCTAGTTTTCCCATTATGAAAGCTCCGTTGATGCGGCCCCGAAGCTACCTGAAAAGCACTGTTGTTACCGTGCTTTTACTTACAGCCGGCATGGCACATAGAAGAAAATGAGTTTTCTCGAAAGAAACCTTGTGCTTCCAGTTCCTAGTTGGAAGCTCAACCGGCTCTGCTCTATACCAAACGTGAAAGTCAATGTGAGCACTAGCCTCGAAGTAAGGCCCTGATTATGCTGGCAAAACGGGAGGCGTGCAGCAGCTCCATGAGGCCTTCATCGCTGTTCTGCTTTAGTTTCACGGTAGTAGCTTTCCAACATTCCTAGGGACTTTGCTTAAGCAACCGTTTCGGTACCAGAACACTGCGTAGAGACAGTAAGCTCTGGTCCTGCGTGTATGCTGCGAGTCAACCTAGAAATTGGAGACTGATGGCATAAGGCTTCTTTTGCCATTATGAAAGCTCCGTTCATGCGGCCTCGAAGCTACCTGAAAAGCATTGTTGTTGCCGGGGTTTTCCTCACTGCCGGCATGGTTCTGAGGAGAAAATGAGTTTTCTCCTAAGAAACTTTGGGTTGCCAGTTCTTTGTTGGAAGCTCACCCTGCTCTGCGCTATACCTAAAGTGAAAGTCAACGTGAGCCCAAGCTTCGAAGTAAGGCCCTGATTATCCTTGCAAAACGAGAGGCGTGCAGCAGCTCCATGAGCCCTTCATCGTTGTTCTGCTTTAGTTTCAAGGTAGTAAGCTTTTCAACACTCCTAGGGGCCTTGCTTCAGCACCCGTTTCAGTACCAGAACACTGCGTAGAACCAGGAAGCTCTGCTCCTGCGTGTATGCTGCGTGTCAACCTAGAAATTAGAGACTGATGGCACAAGGCTTGTTTTCCCGTTTTGAAAGCTCCATTCATGCGGCCTCGAAGCTACCTGAAAAGCACTGTTGTTACCGTGCTTTTACTTACAGCCGGCATGGCACATAGAAGAAAATGAGTTTTCTCGAAAGAAACCTTGTGCTTCCAGTTCCTAGTTGGAAGCTCACCCGGCTCTGCTCTATACCAAACGTGAAAGTCAATGTGAGCACTAGCCTCGAAGTAAGGCCCTGATTATGCTGGCAATACGGGAGGCGTGCAGCAGCTCCATGAGGCCTTCATCGCTGTTCTGCTTTAGTTTCACGGTAGTAAGCTTTCCAACATTCCTAGGGACTTTGCTTAAGCAACCGTTTCGGTACCAGAACACTGCGTAGAGACAGTAAGCTCTGGTCCTGCGTGTATGCTGCGTGTCAACCTAGAAATTGGAGACTGATGGCATAAGGCTTCTTTTGCCATTATGAAAGCTCCGTTCATGCGGCCTCGAAGCTACCTGAAAAGCATTGTTGTTGCCGGGGTTTTCCTCACTGGCGGCATGGTTCTGAGAAGAAACTGAGTTTTCTCCTAAGAAAACTTGGGTTTCCAGTTCCTTGTTGGAAGCTCACCCTGCTCTGCGCTATACCTAAAGTGAAAGTCAACGTGAGCCCAAGCTTCGAAGTAAGGCCCTGATTATCCTTGCAAAACGAGAGGCGTGCAGCAGCTCCATGAGGCCTTCATCGTTGTTCTGGTTTAGTTTCAAGGTAGTAAGCTTTTCAACACTCCTAGGGGCCTTGCTTCAGCACCCGTTTCAGTACCAGAACACTGCGTAGAACCAGGAAGTTCTGCTCCTGCGTGTATGCTGCGTGTCAACCTAGAAATTAGAGGCTGACGGCACAAGGCTAGTTTTCCCATTATGAAAGCTCCGTTGATGCGGCCCCGAAGCTACCTGAAAAGCACTGTTGTTACCGTGCTTTTACTTACAGCCGGCATGGCACATAGAAAAAAATGAGTTTTCTCGAAAGAAACCTTGTGCTTCCAGTTCCTAGTTGGAAGCTCACCCGGCTCTGCTCTATACCAAACGTGAAAGTCAATGTGAGCACTAGCCTCGAAGTAAGGCCCTGATTATCCTGGAAAAACGAGAGGCGTGCAGCAGCTCCATGAGGCCTTCATCGCTGTTCTGCTTTAGTTTCACGGTAGTAAGCTTTCCAAGACTCCTAGGGACTTTGCTTAAGCAACCGTTTCGGTACCAGAACACTGCGTAGAGACAGTAAGCTCTGGTCCTGCGTGTATGCTGCGTGTCAACCTAGAAATTGGAGACTGATGGCATAAGGCTTCTTTTCCCATTATGAAAGCTCCGTTCATGCGGCCTCGAAGCTACCTGAAAAGCATTGTTGTTGCCGGGGTTTTCCTCACTGCCAGCATGGTTCTGAGAAGAAAATGAGTTTTCTCCTAAGAAACCTTGGGTTTCCAGTTCCTTGTTGGAAGCTCACCCTGCTCTGCGCTATACCTAAAGTGAAAGTCAACGTGAGCCCAAGCTTCGAAGTAAGGCCCTGATTATCCTTGCAAAACGAGAGGCGTGCAGCAGCTCCATGAGGCCTTCATCGTTGTTCTGCTTTAGTTTCAAGGTAGTAAGCTTTTCAACACTCCTAGGGGCCTTGCTTCAGCACCCGTTTCAGTACCAGAACACTGCGTAGAACCAGGAAGCTCTGCTCCTGCGTGTATGCTGCGTGTCAACCTAGAAATTAGAGACTGACGGCACAAGGCTTGTTTTCCCGTTTTGAAAGCTCCATTCATGCGGCCTCGAAGCTACCTGAAAAGCACTGTTGTTACCGTGCTTTTACTTACAGCCGGCATGGCACATAGAAGAAAATGAGTTTTCTCGAAAGAAACCTTGTGCTTCCAGTTCCTAGTTGGAAGCTCAACCGGCTCTGCTCTATACCAAACGTGAAAGTCAATGTGAGCACTAGCCTCGAAGTAAGGCCCTGATTATGCTGGCAAAACGGGAGGCGTGCAGCAGCTCCATGAGGCCTTCATCGCTGTTCTGCTTTAGTTTCACGGTAGTAGCTTTCCAACATTCCTAGGGACTTTGCTTAAGCAACCGTTTCGGTACCAGAACACTGCGTAGAGACAGTAAGCTCTGGTCCTGCGTGTATGCTGCGAGTCAACCTAGAAATTGGAGACTGATGGCATAAGGCTTCTTTTGCCATTATGAAAGCTCCGTTCATGCGGCCTCGAAGCTACCTGAAAAGCATTGTTGTTGCCGGGGTTTTCCTCACTGCCGGCATGGTTCTGAGGAGAAAATGAGTTTTCTCCTACGAAACCTTGGGTTGCCAGTTCTTTGTTGGAAGCTCACCCTGCTCTGCGCTATACCTAAAGTGAAAGTCAACGTGAGCCCAAGCTTCGAAGTAAGGCCCTGATTATCCTTGCAAAACGAGAGGCGTGCAGCAGCTCCATGAGCCCTTCATCGTTGTTCTGCTTTAGTTTCAAGGTAATAAGCTTTTCAACACTCCTAGGGGCCTTGCTTCAGCACCCGTTTCAGTACCAGAACACTGCGTAGAACCAGGAAGCTCTGCTCCTGCGTGTATGCTGCGTGTCAACCTAGAAATTAGAGACTGATGGCACAAGGCTTGTTTTCCCGTTTTGAAAGCTCCATTCATGCGGCCCCGAAGCTACCTGAAAAGCACTGTAGTTACCGTGCTTTTACTTACAGCTGGCATGGTTCATAGAAGAAAATGAGTTTTCTCGAAAGAAACCTTGTGCTTCCAGTTCCTAGTTGGAAGCTCACCCGGCTCTGCTCTATACCAAACGTGAAAGTCAATGTGAGCACTAGCCTCGAAGTAAGGCCCTGATTATGCTGGCAAAACGGGAGGCGTGCAGCAGCTCCATGAGGCCTTCATCGCTGTTCTGCTTTAGTTTCACGGTAGTAGCTTTCCAACATTCCTAGGGACTTTGCTTAAGCAACCGATTCGGTACCAGAACACTGCGTAGAGACAGTAAGATCTGGTCCTGCGTGTATGCTGCGAGTCAACCTAGAAATTGGAGACTGATGGCATAAGGCTTCTTTTCCCATTATGAAAGCTCCGTTCATGCGGCCTCGAAGCTACCTGAAAAGCATTGTTGTTGCCGGGGTTTTCCTCACTGCCGGCATGGTTCTGAGGAGAAAATGAGTTTTCTCCTAAGAAACCTTGGGTTTCCAGTTCTTTGTTGGAAGCTCACCCTGTTCTGCGCTATACCTAAAGTGAAAGTCAACGTGAGCCCAAGCTTCGAAGTAAGGCCCTGATTATCCTTGCAAAACGAGAGGCGTGCAGCAGCTCCATGAGCCCTTCATCGTTTTCTGCTTTAGTTTCAAGGTAGTGAGCTTTTCAACACTCCTAAGGGCCTTGCTTCAGCACCCGTTTCAGTACCAGAACACTGCGTAGAACCAGGAAGCTGTGCTCCTGCGTGTATGCTGCGTGTCAAGCTAGAAATTAGAGGCTGACGGCACAAGGTTAGTTTTCCCATTATGAAAGCTCCGTTGATGCGGCCCCGAAGCTACCTGAAAAGCACTGTTGTTACCGTGCTTTTACTTACAGCCGGCATGGCACATAGAAGAAAATGAGTTTTCTCGAAAGAAACCTTGTGCTTCCAGTTCCTAGTTGGAAGCTCACCCGGCTCTGCTCTATACCAAACGTGAAAGTCAATGTGAGCACTAGCCTCGAAGTAAGGCCCTGATTATGCTGGCAATACGGGAGGCGTGCAGCAGCTCCATGAGGCCTTCATCGCTGTTCTGCTTTAGTTTCACGGTAGTAAGCTTTCCAAGACTCCTAGGGACTTTGCTTAAGCAACCGTTTCGGTACCAGAACACTGCGTAGAGACAGTAAGCTCTGGTCCTGCGTGTATGCTGCGTGTCAACCTAGAAATTGGAGACTGATGGCATAAGGCTTCTTTTGCCATTATGAAAGCTCCGTTCATGCGGCTTCGAAGCTACCTGAAAAGCATTGTTGTTGCCGGAGTTTTCCTCACTGCCGGCATGGTTTTGAGAAGAAAATGAGTTTTCCCCTAAGAAACCTTTGGTTTCCAGTTCCTTGTAGGAAGCTCACCCTGCTCTGCGCTATACCTAAAGTGAAAGTCAACGTGAGCCCAAGCTTCGAAGTAAGGCCCTGATTATCCTTGCAAAACGAGAGGCGTGCAGCAGCTCCATGAGGCCTTCATCGTTGTTCTGCTTTAGTTTCAAGGTAGTAAGCTTTTCAACACTCCTAGGGGCCTTGCTTCGGCACCCGTTTCAGTACCAGAACACTGCGTAGAACCAGGAAGCTCTGCTCCTGCGTGTATGCTGCGTGTCAACCTAGAAATTAGAGACTGACGGCACAAGGCTAGTTTTCCCATTATGAAAGCTCCGTTGATGCGGCCCCGAAGCTACCTGAAAAGCACTGTTGTTACCGTGCTTTTACTTAGAGCCGGCATGGCACATAGAAGAAAATGAGTTTTCTCGAAAGAAACCTTGTGCTTCCAGTTCCTAGTTGGAAGCTCACCCGGCTCTGCTCTATACCAAACGTGAAAGTCAATGTGAGCACTAGCCTCGAAGTAAGGCCCTGATTATCCTGGCAAAACGGGAGGCGTGCAGCAGCTCCATGAGGCCTTCATCGCTGTTCTGCTTTAGTTTCACGGTAGTAAGCTTTCCAAGACTCCTAGGGACTTTGCTTAAGCAACCGTTTCGGTACCAGAACACTGCGTAGAGACAGTAAGCTCTGGTCCTGCGTGTATGCTGCGTGTCAACCTAGAAATTGGAGACTGATGGCATAAGGCTTCTTTTCCCATTATGAAAGCTCCGTTCATGCGGCCTCGAAGCTACCTGAAAAGCATTGTTGTTGCCGGGGTTTTCCTCACTGCCGGCATGGTTCTGAGAAGAAAATGAGTTTTCTCCTAAGAAACCTTGGGTTTCCAGTTCCTTGTTGGAAGCTCACCCTGCTCTGCGCTATACCTAAAGTGAATGTCAACCTGAGCCCAAGCTTCGAAGTAAGGCCCTGATTATCCTTGCAAAACGAGAGGCATGCAGCAGCTCCATGAGGCCTTCATCGTTGTTCTGCTTTAGTTTCAAGGTAGTAAGCTTTTCAACACTCCTAGGGGCCTTGCTTCAGCACCCGTTTCAGTACCAGAACACTGCGTAGAACCAGGAAGCTCTGCTCCTGCGTGTATGCTGCGTGTCAACCTAGAAATTAGAGACTGATGGCACAAGGCTTGTTTTCCCGTTTTGAAAGCTCCATTCATGCGGCCTCGAAGCTACCTGAAAAGCACTGTTGTTACCGTGCTTTTACTTACAGCCGGCATGGCACATAGAAGAAAATGAGTTTTCTCGAAAGAAACCTTGTGCTTCCAGTTCCTAGTTGGAAGCTCACCCGGCTCTGCTCTATACCAAACGTGAAAGTCAATGTGAGCACTAGCCTCGAAGTAAGGCCCTGATTATCGTGGCAAAACGGGAGGCGTGCAGCAGCTCCATGAGGCCTTCATCGCTGTTCTGCTTTAGTTTCACGGTAGTAAGCTTTCCAACATTCCTAGGGACTTTGCTTAAGCAACCGTTTCGGTACCAGAACACTGCGTAGAGACAGTAAGCTCTGGTCCTGCGTGTATGCTGCGTGTCAACCTAGAAATTGGAGACTGATGGCATAAGGCTTCTTTTGCCATTATGAAAGCTCCGTTCATGCGGCCTCGAAGCTACCTGAAAAGCATTGTTGTTGCCGGGGTTTTCCTCACTGGCGGCATGGTTCTGAGAAGAAACTGAGTTTTCTCCTAAGAAAACTTGGGTTTCCAGTTCCTTGTTGGAAGCTCACCCTGCTCTGCGCTATACCTAAAGTGAAAGTCAACGTGAGCCCAAGCTTCGAAGTAAGGCCCTGATTATCCTTGCAAAACGAGAGGCGTGCAGCAGCTCCATGAGGCCTTCATCGTTGTTCTGGTTTAGTTTCAAGGTAGTAAGCTTTTCAACACTCCTAGGGGCCTTGCTTCAGCACCCGTTTCAGTACCAGAACACTGCGTAGAACCAGGAAGTTCTGCTCCTGCGTGTATGCTGCGTGTCAACCTAGAAATTAGAGGCTGACGGCACAAGGCTAGTTTTCCCATTATGAAAGCTCCGTTGATGCGGCCCCGAAGCTACCTGAAAAGCACTGTTGTTACCGTGCTTTTACTTACAGCCGGCATGGCACATAGAAAAAAATGAGTTTTCTCGAAAGAAACCTTGTGCTTCCAGTTCCTAGTTGGAAGCTCACCCGGCTCTGCTCTATACCAAACGTGAAAGTCAATGTGAGCACTAGCCTCGAAGTAAGGCCCTGATTATCCTGGAAAAACGAGAGGCGTGCAGCAGCTCCATGAGGCCTTCATCGCTGTTCTGCTTTAGTTTCACGGTAGTAAGCTTTCCAAGACTCCTAGGGACTTTGCTTAAGCAACCGTTTCGGTACCAGAACACTGCGTAGAGACAGTAAGCTCTGGTCCTGCGTGTATGCTGCGTGTCAACCTAGAAATTGGAGACTGATGGCATAAGGCTTCTTTTCCCATTATGAAAGCTCCGTTCATGCGGCCTCGAAGCTACCTGAAAAGCATTGTTGTTGCCGGGGTTTTCCTCACTGCCAGCATGGTTCTGAGAAGAAAATGAGTTTTCTCCTAAGAAACCTTGGCTTTCCAGTTCCTTGTTGGAAGCTCACCCTGCTCTGCGCTATACCTAAAGTGAAAGTCAACGTGAGCCCAAGCTTCGAAGTAAGGCCCTGATTATCCTTGCAAAACGAGAGGCGTGCAGCAGCTCCATGAGGCCTTCATCGTTGTTCTGCTTTAGTTTCAAGGTAGTAAGCTTTTCAACACTCCTAGGGGCCTTGCCTCAGCACCCGTTTCAGTACCAGAACACTGCGTAGAACCAGGAAGCTCTGCTCCTGCGTGTATGCTGCGTGTCAACCTAGAAATTAGAGACTGACGGCACAAGGCTTGTTTTCCCGTTTTGAAAGCTCCATTCATGCGGCCTCGAAGCTACCTGAAAAGCACTGTTGTTACCGTGCTTTTACTTACAGCCGGCATGGCACATAGAAGAAAATGAGTTTTCTCGAAAGAAACCTTGTGCTTCCAGTTCCTAGTTGGAAGCTCAACCGGCTCTGCTCTATACCAAACGTGAAAGTCAATGTGAGCACTAGCCTCGAAGTAAGGCCCTGATTATGCTGGCAAAACGGGAGGCGTGCAGCAGCTCCATGAGGCCTTCATCGCTGTTCTGCTTTAGTTTCACGGTAGTAGCTTTCCAACATTCCTAGGGACTTTGCTTAAGCAACCGTTTCGGTACCAGAACACTGCGTAGAGACAGTAAGCTCTGGTCCTGCGTGTATGCTGCGAGTCAACCTAGAAATTGGAGACTGATGGCATAAGGCTTCTTTTGCCATTATGAAAGCTCCGTTCATGCGGCCTCGAAGCTACCTGAAAAGCATTGTTGTTGCCGGGGTTTTCCTCACTGCCGGCATGGTTCTGAGGAGAAAATGAGTTTTCTCCTAAGAAACCTTGGGTTGCCAGTTCTTTGTTGGAAGCTCACCCTGCTCTGCGCTATACTTAAAGTGAAAGTCAACGTGAGCCCAAGCTTCGAAGTAAGGCCCTGATTATCCTTGCAAAACGAGAGGCGTGCAGCAGCTCCATGAGCCCTTCATCGTTGTTCTGCTTTAGTTTCAAGGTAGTAAGCTTTTCAACACTCCTAGGGGCCTTGCTTCAGCACCCGTTTCAGTACCAGAACACTGCGTAGAACCAGGAAGCTCTGCTCCTGCGTGTATGCTGCGTGTCAACCTAGAAATTAGAGACTGATGGCACAAGGCTTGTTTTCCCGTTTTGAAAGCTCCATTCATGCGGCCCCGAAGCTACCTGAAAAGCACTGTAGTTACCGTGCTTTTACTTACAGCTGGCATGGTTCATAGAAGAAAATGAGTTTTCTCGAAAGAAACCTTGTGCTTCCAGTTCCTAGTTGGAAGCTCACCCGGCTCTGCTCTATACCAAACGTGAAAGTCAATGTGAGCACTAGCCTCGAAGTAAGGCCCTGATTATGCTGGCAAAACGGGAGGCGTGCAGCAGCTCCATGAGGCCTTCATCGCTGTTCTGCTTTAGTTTCACGGTAGTAGCTTTCCAACATTCCTAGGGACTTTGCTTAAGCAACCGTTTCGGTACCAGAACACTGCGTAGAGACAGTAAGATCTGGTCCTGCGTGTATGCTGCGAGTCAACCTAGAAATTGGAGACTGATGGCATAAGGCTTCTTTTCCCATTATGAAAGCTCCGTTCATGCGGCCTCGAAGCTACCTGAAAAGCATTGTTGTTGCCGGGGTTTTCCTCACTGCCGGCATGGTTCTGAGGAGAAAATGAGTTTTCTCCTAAGAAACCTTGGGTTTCCAGTTCTTTGTTGGAAGCTCACCCTGTTCTGCGCTATACCTAAAGTGAAAGTCAACGTGAGCCCAAGCTTCGAAGTAAGGCCCTGATTATCCTTGCAAAACGAGAGGCGTGCAGCAGCTCCATGAGCCCTTCATCGTTTTCTGCTTTAGTTTCAAGGTAGTGAGCTTTTCAACACTCCTAAGGGCCTTGCTTCAGCACCCGTTTCAGTACCAGAACACTGCGTAGAACCAGGAAGCTCTGCTCCTGCGTGTATGCTGCGTGTCAAGCTAGAAATTAGAGGCTGACGGCACAAGGTTAGTTTTCCCATTATGAAAGCTCCGTTGATGCGGCCCCGAAGCTACCTGAAAAGCACTGTTGTTACCGTGCTTTTACTTAGAGCCGGCATGGCACATAGAAGAAAATGAGTTTTCTCGAAAGAAACCTTGTGCTTCCAGTTCCTAGTTGGAAGCTCACCCGGCTCTGCTCTATACCAAACGTGAAAGTCAATGTGAGCACTAGCCTCGAAGTAAGGCCCTGATTATCCTGGCAAAACGGGAGGCGTGCAGCAGCTCCATGAGGCCTTCATCGCTGTTCTGCTTTAGTTTCACGGTAGTAAGCTTTCCAAGACTCCTAGGGACTTTGCTTAAGCAACCGTTTCGGTACCAGAACACTGCGTAGAGACAGTAAGCTCTGGTCCTGCGTGTATGCTGCGTGTCAACCTAGAAATTGGAGACTGATGGCATAAGGCTTCTTTTCCCATTATGAAAGCTCCGTTCATGCGGCCTCGAAGCTACCTGAAAAGCATTGTTGTTGCCGGGGTTTTCCTCACTGCCGGCATGGTTCTGAGAAGAAAATGAGTTTTCTCCTAAGAAACCTTGGGTTTCCAGTTCCTTGTTGGAAGCTCACCCTGCTCTGCGCTATACCTAAAGTGAATGTCAACCTGAGCCCAAGCTTCGAAGTAAGGCCCTGATTATCCTTGCAAAACGAGAGGCATGCAGCAGCTCCATGAGGCCTTCATCGTTGTTCTGCTTTAGTTTCAAGGTAGTAAGCTTTTCAACACTCCTAGGGGCCTTGCTTCAGCACCCGTTTCAGTACCAGAACACTGCGTAGAACCAGGAAGCTCTGCTCCTGCGTGTATGCTGCGTGTCAACCTAGAAATTAGAGACTGATGGCACAAGGCTTGTTTTCCCGTTTTGAAAGCTCCATTCATGCGGCCTCGAAGCTACCTGAAAAGCACTGTTGTTACCGTGCTTTTACTTACAGCCGGCATGGCACATAGAAGAAAATGAGTTTTCTCGAAAGAAACCTTGTGCTTCCAGTTCCTAGTTGGAAGCTCACCCGGCTCTGCTCTATACCAAACGTGAAAGTCAATGTGAGCACTAGCCTCGAAGTAAGGCCCTGATTATCGTGGCAAAACGGGAGGCGTGCAGCAGCTCCATGAGGCCTTCATCGCTGTTCTGCTTTAGTTTCACGGTAGTAAGCTTTCCAACATTCCTAGGGACTTTGCTTAAGCAACCGTTTCGGTACCAGAACACTGCGTAGAGACAGTAAGCTCTGGTCCTGCGTGTATGCTGCGTGTCAACCTAGAAATTGGAGACTGATGGCATAAGGCTTCTTTTGCCATTATGAAAGCTCCGTTCATGCGGCCTCGAAGCTACCTGAAAAGCATTGTTGTTGCCGGGGTTTTCCTCACTGGCGGCATGGTTCTGAGAAGAAACTGAGTTTTCTCCTAAGAAAACTTGGGTTTCCAGTTCCTTGTTGGAAGCTCACCCTGCTCTGCGCTATACCTAAAGTGAAAGTCAACGTGAGCCCAAGCTTCGAAGTAAGGCCCTGATTATCCTTGCAAAACGAGAGGCGTGCAGCAGCTCCATGAGGCCTTCATCGTTGTTCTGGTTTAGTTTCAAGGTAGTAAGCTTTTCAACACTCCTAGGGGCCTTGCTTCAGCACCCGTTTCAGTACCAGAACACTGCGTAGAACCAGGAAGTTCTGCTCCTGCGTGTATGCTGCGTGTCAACCTAGAAATTAGAGGCTGACGGCACAAGGCTAGTTTTCCCATTATGAAAGCTCCGTTGATGCGGCCCCGAAGCTACCTGAAAAGCACTGTTGTTACCGTGCTTTTACTTACAGCCGGCATGGCACATAGAAAAAAATGAGTTTTCTCGAAAGAAACCTTGTGCTTCCAGTTCCTAGTTGGAAGCTCACCCGGCTCTGCTCTATACCAAACGTGAAAGTCAATGTGAGCACTAGCCTCGAAGTAAGGCCCTGATTATCCTGGAAAAACGAGAGGCGTGCAGCAGCTCCATGAGGCCTTCATCGCTGTTCTGCTTTAGTTTCACGGTAGTAAGCTTTCCAAGACTCCTAGGGACTTTGCTTAAGCAACCGTTTCGGTACCAGAACACTGCGTAGAGACAGTAAGCTCTGGTCCTGCGTGTATGCTGCGTGTCAACCTAGAAATTGGAGACTGATGGCATAAGGCTTCTTTTCCCATTATGAAAGCTCCGTTCATGCGGCCTCGAAGCTACCTGAAAAGCATTGTTGTTGCCGGGGTTTTCCTCACTGCCAGCATGGTTCTGAGAAGAAAATGAGTTTTCTCCTAAGAAACCTTGGCTTTCCAGTTCCTTGTTGGAAGCTCACCCTGCTCTGCGCTATACCTAAAGTGAAAGTCAACGTGAGCCCAAGCTTCGAAGTAAGGCCCTGATTATCCTTGCAAAACGAGAGGCGTGCAGCAGCTCCATGAGGCCTTCATCGTTGTTCTGCTTTAGTTTCAAGGTAGTAAGCTTTTCAACACTCCTAGGGGCCTTGCCTCAGCACCCGTTTCAGTACCAGAACACTGCGTAGAACCAGGAAGCTCTGCTCCTGCGTGTATGCTGCGTGTCAACCTAGAAATTAGAGACTGACGGCACAAGGCTTGTTTTCCCGTTTTGAAAGCTCCATTCATGCGGCCTCGAAGCTACCTGAAAAGCACTGTTGTTACCGTGCTTTTACTTACAGCCGGCATGGCACATAGAAGAAAATGAGTTTTCTCGAAAGAAACCTTGTGCTTCCAGTTCCTAGTTGGAAGCTCAACCGGCTCTGCTCTATACCAAACGTGAAAGTCAATGTGAGCACTAGCCTCGAAGTAAGGCCCTGATTATGCTGGCAAAACGGGAGGCGTGCAGCAGCTCCATGAGGCCTTCATCGCTGTTCTGCTTTAGTTTCACGGTAGTAGCTTTCCAACATTCCTAGGGACTTTGCTTAAGCAACCGTTTCGGTACCAGAACACTGCGTAGAGACAGTAAGCTCTGGTCCTGCGTGTATGCTGCGAGTCAACCTAGAAATTGGAGACTGATGGCATAAGGCTTCTTTTGCCATTATGAAAGCTCCGTTCATGCGGCCTCGAAGCTACCTGAAAAGCATTGTTGTTGCCGGGGTTTTCCTCACTGCCGGCATGGTTCTGAGGAGAAAATGAGTTTTCTCCTAAGAAACCTTGGGTTGCCAGTTCTTTGTTGGAAGCTCACCCTGCTCTGCGCTATACCTAAAGTGAAAGTCAACGTGAGCCCAAGCTTCGAAGTAAGGCCCTGATTATCCTTGCAAAACGAGAGGCGTGCAGCAGCTCCATGAGCCCTTCATCGTTGTTCTGCTTTAGTTTCAAGGTAGTAAGCTTTTCAACACTCCTAGGGGCCTTGCTTCAGCACCCGTTTCAGTACCAGAACACTGCGTAGAACCAGGAAGCTCTGCTCCTGCGTGTATGCTGCGTGTCAACCTAGAAATTAGAGACTGATGGCACCAGGCTTGTTTTCCCGTTTTGAAAGCTCCATTCATGCGGCCCCGAAGCTACCTGAAAAGCACTGTAGTTACCGTGCTTTTACTTACAGCTGGCATGGTTCATAGAAGAAAATGAGTTTTCTCGAAAGAAACCTTGTGCTTCCAGTTCCTAGTTGGAAGCTCACCCGGCTCTGCTCTATACCAAACGTGAAAGTCAATGTGAGCACTAGCCTCGAAGTAAGGCCCTGATTATGCTGGCAAAACGGGAGGCGTGCAGCAGCTCCATGAGGCCTTCATCGCTGTTCTGCTTTAGTTTCACGGTAGTAGCTTTCCAACATTCCTAGGGACTTTGCTTAAGCAACCGTTTCGGTACCAGAACACTGCGTAGAGACAGTAAGATCTGGTCCTGCGTGTATGCTGCGAGTCAACCTAGAAATTGGAGACTGATGGCATAAGGCTTCTTTTCCCATTATGAAAGCTCCGTTCATGCGGCCTCGAAGCTACCTGAAAAGCATTGTTGTTGCCGGGGTTTTCCTCACTGCCGGCATGGTTCTGAGGAGAAAATGAGTTTTCTCCTAAGAAACCTTGGGTTTCCAGTTCTTTGTTGGAAGCTCACCCTGTTCTGCGCTATACCTAAAGTGAAAGTCAACGTGAGCCCAAGCTTCGAAGTAAGGCCCTGATTATCCTTGCAAAACGAGAGGCGTGCAGCAGCTCCATGAGCCCTTCATCGTTTTCTGCTTTAGTTTCAAGGTAGTGAGCTTTTCAACACTCCTAAGGGCCTTGCTTCAGCACCCGTTTCAGTACCAGAACACTGCGTAGAACCAGGAAGCTCTGCTCCTGCGTGTATGCTGCGTGTCAAGCTAGAAATTAGAGGCTGACGGCACAAGGTTAGTTTTCCCATTATGAAAGCTCCGTTGATGCGGCCCCGAAGCTACCTGAAAAGCACTGTTGTTACCGTGCTTTTACTTACAGCCGGCATGGCACATAGAAGAAAATGAGTTTTCTCGAAAGAAACCTTGTGCTTCCAGTTCCTAGTTGGAAGCTCACCCGGCTCTGCTCTATACCAAACGTGAAAGTCAATGTGAGCACTAGCCTCGAAGTAAGGCCCTGATTATGCTGGCAATACGGGAGGCGTGCAGCAGCTCCATGAGGCCTTCATCGCTGTTCTGCTTTAGTTTCACGGTAGTAAGCTTTCCAAGACTCCTAGGGACTTTGCTTAAGCAACCGTTTCGGTACCAGAACACTGCGTAGAGACAGTAAGCTCTGGTCCTGCGTGTATGCTGCGTGTCAACCTAGAAATTGGAGACTGATGGCATAAGGCTTCTTTTGCCATTATGAAAGCTCCGTTCATGCGGCTTCGAAGCTACCTGAAAAGCATTGTTGTTGCCGGAGTTTTCCTCACTGCCGGCATGGTTTTGAGAAGAAAATGAGTTTTCCCCTAAGAAACCTTTGGTTTCCAGTTCCTTGTAGGAAGCTCACCCTGCTCTGCGCTATACCTAAAGTGAAAGTCAACGTGAGCCCAAGCTTCGAAGTAAGGCCCTGATTATCCTTGCAAAACGAGAGGCGTGCAGCAGCTCCATGAGGCCTTCATCGTTGTTCTGCTTTAGTTTCAAGGTAGTAAGCTTTTCAACACTCCTAGGGGCCTTGCTTCGGCACCCGTTTCAGTACCAGAACACTGCGTAGAACCAGGAAGCTCTGCTCCTGCGTGTATGCTGCGTGTCAACCTAGAAATTAGAGACTGACGGCACAAGGCTAGTTTTCCCATTATGAAAGCTCCGTTGATGCGGCCCCGAAGCTACCTGAAAAGCACTGTTGTTACCGTGCTTTTACTTAGAGCCGGCATGGCACATAGAAGAAAATGAGTTTTCTCGAAAGAAACCTTGTGCTTCCAGTTCCTAGTTGGAAGCTCACCCGGCTCTGCTCTATACCAAACGTGAAAGTCAATGTGAGCACTAGCCTCGAAGTAAGGCCCTGATTATCCTGGCAAAACGGGAGGCGTGCAGCAGCTCCATGAGGCCTTCATCGCTGTTCTGCTTTAGTTTCACGGTAGTAAGCTTTCCAAGACTCCTAGGGACTTTGCTTAAGCAACCGTTTCGGTACCAGAACACTGCGTAGAGACAGTAAGCTCTGGTCCTGCGTGTATGCTGCGTGTCAACCTAGAAATTGGAGACTGATGGCATAAGGCTTCTTTTCCCATTATGAAAGCTCCGTTCATGCGGCCTCGAAGCTACCTGAAAAGCATTGTTGTTGCCGGGGTTTTCCTCACTGCCGGCATGGTTCTGAGAAGAAAATGAGTTTTCTCCTAAGAAACCTTGGGTTTCCAGTTCCTTGTTGGAAGCTCACCCTGCTCTGCGCTATACCTAAAGTGAATGTCAACCTGAGCCCAAGCTTCGAAGTAAGGCCCTGATTATCCTTGCAAAACGAGAGGCATGCAGCAGCTCCATGAGGCCTTCATCGTTGTTCTGCTTTAGTTTCAAGGTAGTAAGCTTTTCAACACTCCTAGGGGCCTTGCTTCAGCACCCGTTTCAGTACCAGAACACTGCGTAGAACCAGGAAGCTCTGCTCCTGCGTGTATGCTGCGTGTCAACCTAGAAATTAGAGACTGACGGCACAAGGCTTGTTTTCCCGTTTTGAAAGCTCCATTCATGCGGCCTCGAAGCTACCTGAAAAGCACTGTTGTTACCGTGCTTTTACTTACAGCCGGCATGGCACATAGAAGAAAATGAGTTTTCTCGAAAGAAACCTTGTGCTTCCAGTTCCTAGTTGGAAG
The DNA here is from genome assembly GCF_028564815.1 of Eubalaena glacialis. Lineage (NCBI taxonomy): Eukaryota > Metazoa > Chordata > Mammalia > Artiodactyla > Balaenidae > Eubalaena > Eubalaena glacialis. The sequence goes on from NC_083725.1 coordinate 31,929,527, forward strand.
CTCACCCGGCTCTGCTCTATACCAAACGTGAAAGTCAATGTGAGCACTAGCCTCGAAGTAAGGCCCTGATTATCGTGGCAAAACGGGAGGCGTGCAGCAGCTCCATGAGGCCTTCATCGCTGTTCTGCTTTAGTTTCACGGTAGTAAGCTTTCCAACATTCCTAGGGATTTTGCTTAAGCAACCGTTTCGGTACCAGAACACTGCGTAGAGACAGTAAGCTCTGGTCCTGCGTGTATGCTGCGTGTCAACCTAGAAATTGGAGACTGATGGCATAAGGCTTCTTTTCCCATTATGAAAGCTCCGTTCATGCGGCCTCGAAGCTACCTGAAAAGCATTGTTGTTGCCGGGGTTTTCCTCACTGCCGGCATGGTTCTGAGAAGAAAATGAGTTTTCTCCTAAGAAACCTTGGGTTTCCAGTTCCTTGTTGGAAGCTCACCCTGCTCTGCGCTATACCTAAAGTGAAAGTCAACGTGAGCCCAAGCTTCGAAGTAAGGCCCTGATTATCCTTGCAAAACGAGAGGCGTGCAGCAGCTCCATGAGGCCTTCATCGTTGTTCTGCTTTAGTTTCAAGGTAGTAAGCTTTTCAACACTCCTAGGGGACTTGCTTCAGCACCCGTTTCAGTACCAGAACACTGCGTAGAACCAGGAAGCTCTGCTCCTGCGTGTATGCTGCGTGTCAACCTAGAAATTAGAGACTGATGGCACAAGGCTAGTTTTCCCATTATGAAAGCTCCGTTGATGCTGCCCCGAAGCTACCTGAAAATCACTGTTGTTACCGTGCTTTTACTTACAGCCGGCATGGTTCATAGAAGAAAATGAGTTTTCTCGAAAGAAACCTTGTGCTTCCAGTTCCTAGTTGGAAGCTCACCCGGCTCTGCTCTATACCAAACGTGAAAGTCAATGTGAGCACTAGCCTCGAAGTAAGGCCCTGATTATCCTGGCAAAACGGGAGGCGTGCAGCAGCTCCATGAGGCCTTCATCGCTGTTCTGCTTTAGTTTCACGGTAGTAAGCTTTCCAAGACTCCTAGGGACTTTGCTTAAGCAACCGTTTCGGTACCAGAACACTGCGTAGAGACAGTAAGCTCTGGTCCTGCATGTATGCTGCGTGTCAACCTAGAAATTGGAGACTGATGGCATAAGGCTTCTTTTCCCATTATGAAAGCTCCGTTCATGCGGCCTCGAAGCTACCTGAAAAGCATTGTTGTTGCCGGGGTTTTCCTCACTGCCAGCATGGTTCTGAGAAGAAAATGAGTTTTCTCCTAAGAAACCTTGGGGTTCCAGTTCCTTGTTGGAAGCTCACCCTGCTCTGCGCTATACCTAAAGTGAAAGTCAACGTGAGCCCAAGCTTCGAAGTAAGGCCCTGATTATCCTTGCAAAACGAGAGGCGTGCAGCAGCTCCATGAGCCCTTCATCGTTGTTCTGCTTTAGTTTCAAGGTAGTAAGCTTTTCAACACTCCTAGGGGCCTTGCTTCAGCACCCGTTTCAGTACCAGAACACTGCGTAGAACCAGGAAGCTCTGCTCCTGCGTGTATGCTGCGTGTCAACCTAGAAATTAGAGACTGACGGCACAAGGCTAGTTTTCCGTTTTGAAAGCTCCGTTGATGCGGCCCCGAAGCTACCTGAAAAGCACTGTTGTTACCGTGCTTTTACTTACAGTCGGCATGGCACATAGAAGAAAATGAGTTTTCTCGAAAGAAACCTTGTGCTTCCAGTTCCTAGTTGGAAGCTCACCCGGCTCTGCTCTATACCAAACGTGAAAGTCAATGTGAGCACTAGCCTCGAAGTAAGGCCCTGATTATGCTGGCAATACGGGAGGCGTGCAGCAGCTCCATGAGGCCTTCATCGCTGTTCTGCTTTAGTTTCACGGTAGTAAGCTTTCCAACATTCCTAGGGACTTTGCTTAAGCAACCGTTTCGGTACCAGAACACTGCGTAGAGACATTAAGCTCTGGTCCTGCGTGTATGCTGCGTGTCAACCTAGAAATTGGAGACTGATGACATAAGGCATCTTTTCCCATTATGAAAGCTCCGTTCATGTGGCCTCGAAGCTACCTGAAAAGCATTGTTGTTGCCGGGGTTTTCCTCACTGCCGGCATGGTTCTGAGAAGAAAATGAGTTTTCTCCTAAGAAACCTTGGGTTTCCAGTTCCTTGTTGGAAGCTCACCCTGCTCTGCGCTATACCTAAAGTGAAAGTCAAAGTGAGCCCAAGCTTCGAAGTAAGGCCCTGATTATCCTTGCAAAACGAGAGGCGTGCAGCAGCTCCATGAGGCCTTCATCGTTGTTCTGCTTTAGTTTCAAGGTAGTAAGCTTTTCAACACTCCTAGGGGCCTTGCTTCAGCACCCGTTTCAGTACCAGAACACTGCGTAGAACCAGGAAGCTCTGCTCCTGCGTGTATGCTGCGTGTCAACCTAGAAATTAGAGACTGACGGCACAAGGCTAGTTTTCCGTTTTGAAAGCTCCGTTGATGCGGCCCCGAAGCTACCTGAAAAGCACTGTTGTTACCGTGCTTTTACTTACAGCCGGCATGGCACATAGAAGAAAATGAGTTTTCTCGAAAGAAACCTTGTGCTTCCAGTTCCTAGTTGGAAGCTCACCCGGCTCTGCTCTATACCAAACGTGAAAGTCAATGTGAGCACTAGCCTCGAAGTAAGGCCCTGATTATCCTGGCAAAACGGGAGGCGTGCAGCAGCTCCATGAGGCCTTCATCGCTGTTCTGCTTTAGTTTCACGGTAGTAAGCTTTCCACGACTCCTAGGGACTTTGCTTAAGCAACCGTTTCGGTACCAGAACACTGCGTAGAGACAGTAAGCTCTGGTCCTGCGTGTATGCTGCGTGTCAACCTAGAAATTGGAGACTGATGGCATAAGGCTTCTTTTCCCATTATGAAAGCTCCGTTCATGCGGCCTCGAAGCTACCTGAAAAGCATTGTTGTTGCCGGGGTTTTCCTCACTGCCGGCATGGTTCTGAGAAGAAACTGAGTTTTCTCCTAAGAAACCTTGGGTTTCCAGTTCCTTGTTGGAAGCTCACCCTGCTCTGCGCTATACCTAAAGTGAAAGTCAACGTGAGCCCAAGCTTCGAAGTAAGGCCCTGATTATCCTTGCAAAACGAGAGGCGTGCAGCAGCTCCATGAGGCCTTCATCGTTGTTCTGCTTTAGTTTCAAGGTAGTAAGCTTTTCAACACTCCTAGGGGCCTTGCTTCAGCACCCGTTTCAGTACCAGAACACTGCGTAGAACCAGGAAGTTCTGCTCCTGCGTGTATGCTGCGTGTCAACCTAGAAATTAGAGACTGACGGCACAAGGCTAGTTTTCCCATTATGAAAGCTCCGTTGATGCGGCCCCGAAGCTACCTGAAAAGCACTGTTGTTACCGTGCTTTTACTTACAGCCGGCATGGCACATAGAAGAAAATGAGTTTTCTCGAAAGGAACCTTGTGCTTCCAGTTCCTAGTTGGAAGCTCACCCAGCTCTGCTCTATACCAAACGTGAAAGTCAATGTGAGCACTAGCCTCGAAGTAAGGCCCTGATTATGCTGGCAATACGGGAGGCGTGCAGCAGCTCCATGAGGCCTTCATCGCTGTTCTGCTTTAGTTTCACGGTAGTAAGCTTTCCAACATTCCTGGGGACTTTGCTTAAGCAACCGTTTCGGTACCAGAACACTGCGTAGAGACAGTAAGCTCTGGTCCTGCGTGTATGCTGCGTGTCAACCTAGAAATTGGAGACTGATGGCATAAGGCTTCTTTTCCCATTATTAAAGCTTCGTTCATGCGGCCTCGAAGCTACCTGAAAAGCATTGTTGTTGCCGGGGTTTTCCTCACTGCCGGCATGGTCCTGAGAAGAAAATGAGTTTTCTCCTAAGAAACCTTGGGTTTCCAGTTCCTTGTTGGAAGCTCACCCTGCTCTGCGCTATACCTAAAGTGAAAGTCAACGTGAGCCCAAGCTTCGAAGTAAGGCCCTGATTATCCTTGCAAAACGAGAGGCGTGCAGCAGCTCCATGAGGCCTTCATCGTTGTTCTGCTTTAGTTTCAAGGTAGTGAGCTTTTCAACACTCCTAGGGGCCTTGCTTCAGCACCCGTTTCAGTACCAGAACACTGCGTAGAACCAGGAAGCTCTGCTCCTGCGTGTATGCTGCGTGTCAAGCTAGAAATTAGAGACTGACGGCACAAGACTAGTTTTCCCATTATGAAAGCTCCGTTGATGCGGCCCCGAAGCTACCTGAAAAGCACTGTTGTTACCGTGCTTTTACTTACAGCCGGCATGGCACATAGAAGAAAATGAGTTTTCTCGAAAGAAACCTTGTGCTTCCAGTTCCTAGTTGGAAGCTCACCCGGCTCTGCTCTATACCAAACGTGAAAGTCAATGTGAGCACTAGCCTCGAAGTAAGGCCCTGATTATGCTGGCAATACGGGAGGCGTGCAGCAGCTCCATGAGGCCTTCATCGCTGTTCTGCTTTAGTTTCACGGTAGTAAGCTTTCCAACATTCCTAGGGACTTTGCTTAAGCAACCGTTTCGGTACCAGAACACTGCGTAGAGACAGTAAGCTCTGGTCCTGCGTGTATGCTGCGTGTCAACCTAGAAATTGGAGACTGATGACATAAGGCTTCTTTTCCCATTATGAAAGCTCCGTTCATGTGGCCTCGAAGCTACCTGAAAAGCATTGTTGTTGCCGGGGTTTTCCTCACTGCCGGCATGGTTCTGAGAAGAAAATGAGTTTTCTCCTAAGAAACCTTGGGTTTCCAGTTCCTTGTTGGAAGCTCACCCTGCTCTGCGCTATACCTAAAGTGAAAGTCAAAGTGAGCCCAAGCTTCGAAGTAAGGCCCTGATTATCCTTGCAAAACGAGAGGCGTGCAGCAGCTCCATGAGGCCTTCATCGTTGTTCTGCTTTAGTTTCAAGGTAGTAAGCTTTTCAACACTCCTAGGGGCCTTGCTTCAGCACCCGTTTCAGTACCAGAACACTGCGTAGAACCAGGAAGCTCTGCTCCTGCGTGTATGCTGCGTGTCAACCTAGAAATTAGAGACTGACGGCACAAGGCTAGTTTTCCGTTTTGAAAGCTCCGTTGATGCGGCCCCGAAGCTACCTGAAAAGCACTGTTGTTACCGTGCTTTTACTTACAGCCGGCATGGCACATAGAAGAAAATGAGTTTTCTCGAAAGAAACCTTGTGCTTCCAGTTCCTAGTTGGAAGCTCACCCGGCTCTGCTCTATACCAAACGTGAAAGTCAATGTGAGCACTAGCCTCGAAGTAAGGCCCTGATTATCCTGGCAAAACGGGAGGCGTGCAGCAGCTCCATGAGGCCTTCATCGCTGTTCTGCTTTAGTTTCACGGTAGTAAGCTTTCCACGACTCCTAGGGACTTTGCTTAAGCAACCGTTTCGGTACCAGAACACTGCGTAGAGACAGTAAGCTCTGGTCCTGCGTGTATGCTGCGTGTCAACCTAGAAATTGGAGACTGATGGCATAAGGCTTCTTTTCCCATTATGAAAGCTCCGTTCATGCGGCCTCGAAGCTACCTGAAAAGCATTGTTGTTGCCGGGGTTTTCCTCACTGCCGGCATGGTTCTGAGAAGAAACTGAGTTTTCTCCTAAGAAACCTTGGGTTTCCAGTTCCTTGTTGGAAGCTCAGCCTGCTCTGCGCTATACCTAAAGTGAAAGTCAACGTGAGCCCAAGCTTCGAAGTAAGGCCCTGATTATCCTTGCAAAACGAGAGGCGTGCAGCAGCTCCATGAGGCCTTCATCGTTGTTCTGCTTTAGTTTCAAGGTAGTGAGCTTTTCAACACTCCTAGGGGCCTTGCTTCAGCACCCGTTTCAGTACCAGAACACTGCGTAGAACCAGGAAGCTCTGCTCCTGCGTGTATGCTGCGTGTCAAGCTAGAAATTAGAGACTGACGGCACAAGACTAGTTTTCCCATTATGAAAGCTCCGTTGATGCGGCCCCGAAGCTACCTGAAAAGCACTGTTGTTACCGTGCTTTTACTTACAGCCGGCATGGCACATAGAAGAAAATGAGTTTTCTCGAAAGAAACCTTGTGCTTCCAGTTCCTAGTTGGAAGCTCACCCGGCTCTGCTCTATACCAAACGTGAAAGTCAATGTGAGCACTAGCCTCGAAGTAAGGCCCTGATTATGCTGGCAATACGGGAGGCGTGCAGCAGCTCCATGAGGCCTTCATCGCTGTTCTGCTTTAGTTTCACGGTAGTAAGCTTTCCAACATTCCTAGGGACTTTGCTTAAGCAACCGTTTCGGTACCAGAACACTGCGTAGAGACAGTAAGCTCTGGTCCTGCGTGTATGCTGCGTGTCAACCTAGAAATTGGAGACTGATGACATAAGGCTTCTTTTCCCATTATGAAAGCTCCGTTCATGTGGCCTCGAAGCTACCTGAAAAGCATTGTTGTTGCCGGGGTTTTCCTCACTGCCGGCATGGTTCTGAGAAGAAAATGAGTTTTCTCCTAAGAAACCTTGGGTTTCCAGTTCCTTGTTGGAAGCTCACCCTGCTCTGCGCTATACCTAAAGTGAAAGTCAAAGTGAGCCCAAGCTTCCAAGTAAGGCCCTGATTATCCTTGCAAAACGAGAGGCGTGCAGCAGCTCCATGAGGCCTTCATCGTTGTTCTGCTTTAGTTTCAAGGTAGTAAGCTTTTCAACACTCCTAGGGGCCTTGCTTCAGCACCCGTTTCAGTACCAGAACACTGCGTAGAACCAGGAAGCTCTGCTCCTGCGTGTATGCTGCGTGTCAACCTAGAAATTAGAGACTGACGGCACAAGGCTAGTTTTCCGTTTTGAAAGCTCCGTTGATGCGGCCCCGAAGCTACCTGAAAAGCACTGTTGTTACCGTGCTTTTACTTACAGCCGGCATGGCACATAGAAGAAAATGAGTTTTCTCGAAAGAAACCTTGTGCTTCCAGTTCCTAGTTGGAAGCTCACCCGGCTCTGCTCTATACCAAACGTGAAAGTCAATGTGAGCACTAGCCTCGAAGTAAGGCCCTGATTATCCTGGCAAAACGGGAGGCGTGCAGCAGCTCCATGAGGCCTTCATCGCTGTTCTGCTTTAGTTTCACGGTAGTAAGCTTTCCACGACTCCTAGGGACTTTGCTTAAGCAACCGTTTCGGTACCAGAACACTGCGTAGAGACAGTAAGCTCTGGTCCTGCGTGTATGCTGCGTGTCAACCTAGAAATTGGAGACTGATGGCATAAGGCTTCTTTTCCCATTATGAAAGCTCCGTTCATGCGGCCTCGAAGCTACCTGAAAAGCATTGTTGTTGCCGGGGTTTTCCTCACTGCCGGCATGGTTCTGAGAAGAAACTGAGTTTTCTCCTAAGAAACCTTGGGTTTCCAGTTCCTTGTTGGAAGCTCACCCTGCTCTGCGCTATACCTAAAGTGAAAGTCAACGTGAGCCCAAGCTTCGAAGTAAGGCCCTGATTATCCTTGCAAAACGAGAGGCGTGCAGCAGCTCCATGAGGCCTTCATCGTTGTTCTGCTTTAGTTTCAAGGTAGTAAGCTTTTCAACACTCCTAGGGGCCTTGCTTCAGCACCCGTTTCAGTACCAGAACACTGCGTAGAACCAGGAAGCTCTGCTCCTGCGTGTATGCTGCGTGTCAACCTAGAAATTAGAGACTGATGGCACAAGGCTTGTTTTCCCGTTTTGAAAGCTCCATTCATGCGGCCTCGAAGCTACCTGAAAAGCACTGTTGTTACCGTGCTTTTACTTACAGCCGGCATGGCACATAGAAGAAAATGAGTTTTCTCGAAAGAAACCTTGTGCTTCCAGTTCCTAGTTGGAAGCTCACCCGGCTCTGCTCTATACCAAACGTGAAAGTCAATGTGAGCACTAGCCTCGAAGTAAGGCCCTGATTATGCTGGCAATACGGGAGGCGTGCAGCAGCTCCATGAGGCCTTCATCGCTGTTCTGCTTTAGTTTCACGGTAGTAAGCTTTCCAACATTCCTGGGGACTTTGCTTAAGCAACCGTTTCGGTACCAGAACACTGCGTAGAGACAGTAAGCTCTGGTCCTGCGTGTATGCTGCGTGTCAACCTAGAAATTGGAGACTGATGGCATAAGGCTTCTTTTCCCATTATTAAAGCTTCGTTCATGCGGCCTCGAAGGTACCTGAAAAGCATTGTTGTTGCCGGGGTTTTCCTCACTGCCGGCATGGTCCTGAGAAGAAAATGAGTTTTCTCCTAAGAAACCTTGGGTTTCCAGTTCCTTGTTGGAAGCTCACCCTGCTCTGCGCTATACCTAAAGTGAAAGTCAACGTGAGCCCAAGCTTCGAAGTAAGGCCCTGATTATCCTTGCAAAACGAGAGGCGTGCAGCAGCTCCATGAGGCCTTCATCGTTGTTCTGCTTTAGTTTCAAGGTAGTAAGCTTTTCAACACTCCTAGGGGCCTTGCTTCAGCACCCGTTTCAGTACCAGAACACTGCGTAGAACCAGGAAGTTCTGCTCCTGCGTGTATGCTGCGTGTCAACCTAGAAATTAGAGACTGACGGCACAAGGCTAGTTTTCCCATTATGAAAGCTCCGTTGATGCGGCCCCGAAGCTACCTGAAAAGCACTGTTGTTACCGTGCTTTTACTTACAGCCGGCATGGCACATAGAAGAAAATGAGTTTTCTCGAAAGGAACCTTGTGCTTCCAGTTCCTAGTTGGAAGCTCACCCAGCTCTGCTCTATACCAAACGTGAAAGTCAATGTGAGCACTAGCCTCGAAGTAAGGCCCTGATTATGCTGGCAATACGGGAGGCGTGCAGCAGCTCCATGAGGCCTTCATCGCTGTTCTGCTTTAGTTTCACGGTAGTAAGCTTTCCAACATTCCTAGGGACTTTGCTTAAGCAACCGTTTCGGTACCAGAACACTGCGTAGAGACAGTAAGCTCTGGTCCTGCGTGTATGCTGCGTGTCAACCTAGAAATTGGAGACTGATGGCATAAGGCTTCTTTTCCCATTATGAAAGCTCCGTTCATGTGGCCTCGAAGCTACCTGAAAAGCATTGTTGTTGCCGGGGTTTTCCTCACTGCCGGCATGGTTCTGAGAAGAAAATGAGTTTTCTCCTAAGAAACCTTGGGTTTCCAGTTCCTTGTTGGAAGCTCACCCTGCTCTGCGCTATACCTAAAGTGAAAGTCAAAGTGAGCCCAAGCTTCCAAGTAAGGCCCTGATTATCCTTGCAAAACGAGAGGCGTGCAGCAGCTCCATGAGGCCTTCATCGTTGTTCTGCTTTAGTTTCAAGGTAGTAAGCTTTTCAACACTCCTAGGGGCCTTGCTTCAGCACCCGTTTCAGTACCAGAACACTGCGTAGAACCAGGAAGCTCTGCTCCTGCGTGTATGCTGCGTGTCAACCTAGAAATTAGAGACTGACGGCACAAGGCTAGTTTTCCGTTTTGAAAGCTCCGTTGATGCGGCCCCGAAGCTACCTGAAAAGCACTGTTGTTACCGTGCTTTTACTTACAGCCGGCATGGCACATAGAAGAAAATGAGTTTTCTCGAAAGAAACCTTGTGCTTCCAGTTCCTAGTTGGAAGCTCACCCGGCTCTGCTCTATACCAAACGTGAAAGTCAATGTGAGCACTAGCCTCGAAGTAAGGCCCTGATTATCCTGGCAAAACGGGAGGCGTGCAGCAGCTCCATGAGGCCTTCATCGCTGTTCTGCTTTAGTTTCACGGTAGTAAGCTTTCCACGACTCCTAGGGACTTTGCTTAAGCAACCGTTTCGGTACCAGAACACTGCGTAGAGACAGTAAGCTCTGGTCCTGCGTGTATGCTGCGTGTCAACCTAGAAATTGGAGACTGATGGCATAAGGCTTCTTTTCCCATTATGAAAGCTTCGTTCATGCGGCCTCGAAGCTACCTGAAAAGCATTGTTGTTGCCGGGGTTTTCCTCACTGCCGGCATGGTTCTGAGAAGAAACTGAGTTTTCTCCTAAGAAACCTTGGGTTTCCAGTTCCTTGTTGGAAGCTCAGCCTGCTCTGCGCTATACCTAAAGTGAAAGTCAACGTGAGCCCAAGCTTCGAAGTAAGGCCCTGATTATCCTTGCAAAACGAGAGGCGTGCAGCAGCTCCATGAGGCCTTCATCGTTGTTCTGCTTTAGTTTCAAGGTAGTGAGCTTTTCAACACTCCTAGGGGCCTTGCTTCAGCACCCGTTTCAGTACCAGAACACTGCGTAGAACCAGGAAGCTCTGCTCCTGCGTGTATGCTGCGTGTCAAGCTAGAAATTAGAGACTGACGGCACAAGACTAGTTTTCCCATTATGAAAGCTCCGTTGATGCGGCCCCGAAGCTACCTGAAAAGCACTGTTGTTACCGTGCTTTTACTTACAGCCGGCATGGCACATAGAAGAAAATGAGTTTTCTCGAAAGAAACCTTGTGCTTCCAGTTCCTAGTTGGAAGCTCACCCGGCTCTGCTCTATACCAAACGTGAAAGTCAATGTGAGCACTAGCCTCGAAGTAAGGCCCTGATTATGCTGGCAATACGGGAGGCGTGCAGCAGCTCCATGAGGCCTTCATCGCTGTTCTGCTTTAGTTTCACGGTAGTAAGCTTTCCAACATTCCTAGGGACTTTGCTTAAGCAACCGTTTCGGTACCAGAACACTGCGTAGAGACAGTAAGCTCTGGTCCTGCGTGTATGCTGCGTGTCAACCTAGAAATTGGAGACTGATGACATAAGGCATCTTTTCCCATTATGAAAGCTCCGTTCATGTGGCCTCGAAGCTACCTGAAAAGCATTGTTGTTGCCGGGGTTTTCCTCACTGCCGGCATGGTTCTGAGAAGAAAATGAGTTTTCTCCTAAGAAACCTTGGGTTTCCAGTTCCTTGTTGGAAGCTCACCCTGCTCTGCGCTATACCTAAAGTGAAAGTCAAAGTGAGCCCAAGCTTCGAAGTAAGGCCCTGATTATCCTTGCAAAACGAGAGGCGTGCAGCAGCTCCATGAGGCCTTCATCGTTGTTCTGCTTTAGTTTCAAGGTAGTAAGCTTTTCAACACTCCTAGGGGCCTTGCTTCAGCACCCGTTTCAGTACCAGAACACTGCGTAGAACCAGGAAGCTCTGCTCCTGCGTGTATGCTGCGTGTCAACCTAGAAATTAGAGACTGACGGCACAAGGCTAGTTTTCCGTTTTGAAAGCTCCGTTGATGCGGCCCCGAAGCTACCTGAAAAGCACTGTTGTTACCGTGCTTTTACTTACAGCCGGCATGGCACATAGAAGAAAATGAGTTTTCTCGAAAGAAACCTTGTGCTTCCAGTTCCTAGTTGGAAGCTCACCCGGCTCTGCTCTATACCAAACGTGAAAGTCAATGTGAGCACTAGCCTCGAAGTAAGGCCCTGATTATCCTGGCAAAACGGGAGGCGTGCAGCAGCTCCATGAGGCCTTCATCGCTGTTCTGCTTTAGTTTCAAGGTAGTAAGCTTTCCACGACTCCTAGGGACTTTGCTTAAGCAACCGTTTCGGTACCAGAACACTGCGTAGAGACAGTAAGCTCTGGTCCTGCGTGTATGCTGCGTGTCAACCTAGAAATTGGAGACTGATGGCATAAGGCTTCTTTTCCCATTATGAAAGCTCCGTTCATGAGGCCTCGAAGCTACCTGAAAAGCATTGTTGTTGCCGGGGTTTTCCTCACTGCCGGCATGGTTCTGAGAAGAAACTGAGTTTTCTCCTAAGAAACCTTGGGTTTCCAGTTCCTTGTTGGAAGCTCACCCTGCTCTGCGCTATACCTAAAGTGAAAGTCAACGTGAGCCCAAGCTTCGAAGTAAGGCCCTGATTATCCTTGCAAAACGAGAGGCGTGCAGCAGCTCCATGAGGCCTTCATCGTTGTTCTGCTTTAGTTTCAAGGTAGTAAGCTTTTCAACACTCCTAGGGGCCTTGCTTCAGCACCCGTTTCAGTACCAGAACACTGCGTAGAACCAGGAAGCTCTGCTCCTGCGTGTATGCTGCGTGTCAACCTAGAAATTAGAGACTGATGGCACAAGGCTTGTTTTCCCGTTTTGAAAGCTCCATTCATGCGGCCTCGAAGCTACCTGAAAAGCACTGTTGTTACCGTGCTTTTACTTACAGCCGGCATGGCACATAGAAGAAAATGAGTTTTCTCGAAAGAAACCTTGTGCTTCCAGTTCCTAGTTGGAAGCTCACCCGGCTCTGCTCTATACCAAACGTGAAAGTCAATGTGAGCACTAGCCTCGAAGTAAGGCCCTGATTATGCTGGCAATACGGGAGGCGTGCAGCAGCTCCATGAGGCCTTCATCGCTGTTCTGCTTTAGTTTCACGGTAGTAAGCTTTCCAACATTCCTGGGGACTTTGCTTAAGCAACCGTTTCGGTACCAGAACACTGCGTAGAGACAGTAAGCTCTGGTCCTGCGTGTATGCTGCGTGTCAACCTAGAAATTGGAGACTGATGGCATAAGGCTTCTTTTCCCATTATTAAAGCTTCGTTCATGCGGCCTCGAAGCTACCTGAAAAGCATTGTTGTTGCCGGGGTTTTCCTCACTGCCGGCATGGTCCTGAGAAGAAAATGAGTTTTCTCCTAAGAAACCTTGGGTTTCCAGTTCCTTGTTGGAAGCTCAGCCTGCTCTGCGCTATACCTAAAGTGAAAGTCAACGTGAGCCCAAGCTTCGAAGTAAGGCCCTGATTATCCTTGCAAAACGAGAGGCGTGCAGCAGCTCCATGAGGCCTTCATCGTTGTTCTGCTTTAGTTTCAAGGTAGTGAGCTTTTCAACACTCCTAGGGGCCTTGCTTCAGCACCCGTTTCAGTACCAGAACACTGCGTAGAACCAGGAAGCTCTGCTCCTGCGTGTATGCTGCGTGTCAAGCTAGAAATTAGAGACTGACGGCACAAGACTAGTTTTCCCATTATGAAAGCTCCGTTGATGCGGCCCCGAAGCTACCTGAAAAGCACTGTTGTTACCGTGCTTTTACTTACAGCCGGCATGGCACATAGAAGAAAATGAGTTTTCTCGAAAGAAACCTTGTGCTTCCAGTTCCTAGTTGGAAGCTCACCCGGCTCTGCTCTATACCAAACGTGAAAGTCAATGTGAGCACTAGCCTCGAAGTAAGGCCCTGATTATGCTGGCAATACGGGAGGCGTGCAGCAGCTCCATGAGGCCTTCATCGCTGTTCTGCTTTAGTTTCACGGTAGTAAGCTTTCCAACATTCCTAGGGACTTTGCTTAAGCAACCGTTTCGGTACCAGAACACTGCGTAGAGACAGTAAGCTCTGGTCCTGCGTGTATGCTGCGTGTCAACCTAGAAATTGGAGACTGATGACATAAGGCATCTTTTCCCATTATGAAAGCTCCGTTCATGTGGCCTCGAAGCTACCTGAAAAGCATTGTTGTTGCCGGGGTTTTCCTCACTGCCGGCATGGTTCTGAGAAGAAAATGAGTTTTCTCCTAAGAAACCTTGGGTTTCCAGTTCCTTGTTGGAAGCTCACCCTGCTCTGCGCTATACCTAAAGTGAAAGTCAAAGTGAGCCCAAGCTTCGAAGTAAGGCCCTGATTATCCTTGCAAAACGAGAGGCGTGCAGCAGCTCCATGAGGCCTTCATCGTTGTTCTGCTTTAGTTTCAAGGTAGTAAGCTTTTCAACACTCCTAGGGGCCTTGCTTCAGCACCCGTTTCAGTACCAGAACACTGCGTAGAACCAGGAAGCTCTGCTCCTGCGTGTATGCTGCGTGTCAACCTAGAAATTAGAGACTGACGGCACAAGGCTAGTTTTCCGTTTTGAAAGCTCCGTTGATGCGGCCCCGAAGCTACCTGAAAAGCACTGTTGTTACCGTGCTTTTACTTACAGCCGGCATGGCACATAGAAGAAAATGAGTTTTCTCGAAAGAAACCTTGTGCTTCCAGTTCCTAGTTGGAAGCTCACCCGGCTCTGCTCTATACCAAACGTGAAAGTCAATGTGAGCACTAGCCTCGAAGTAAGGCCCTGATTATCCTGGCAAAACGGGAGGCGTGCAGCAGCTCCATGAGGCCTTCATCGCTGTTCTGCTTTAGTTTCACGGTAGTAAGCTTTCCACGACTCCTAGGGACTTTGCTTAAGCAACCGTTTCGGTACCAGAACACTGCGTAGAGACAGTAAGCTCTGGTCCTGCGTGTATGCTGCGTGTCAACCTAGAAATTGGAGACTGATGGCATAAGGCTTCTTTTCCCATTATGAAAGCTCCGTTCATGAGGCCTCGAAGCTACCTGAAAAGCATTGTTGTTGCCGGGGTTTTCCTCACTGCCGGCATGGTTCTGAGAAGAAACTGAGTTTTCTCCTAAGAAACCTTGGGTTTCCAGTTCCTTGTTGGAAGCTCACCCTGCTCTGCGCTATACCTAAAGTGAAAGTCAACGTGAGCCCAAGCTTCGAAGTAAGGCCCTGATTATCCTTGCAAAACGAGAGGCGTGCAGCAGCTCCATGAGGCCTTCATCGTTGTTCTGCTTTAGTTTCAAGGTAGTAAGCTTTTCAACACTCCTAGGGGCCTTGCTTCAGCACCCGTTTCAGTACCAGAACACTGCGTAGAACCAGGAAGCTCTGCTCCTGCGTGTATGCTGCGTGTCAACCTAGAAATTAGAGACTGATGGCACAAGGCTTGTTTTCCCGTTTTGAAAGCTCCATTCATGCGGCCTCGAAGCTACCTGAAAAGCACTGTTGTTACCGTGCTTTTACTTACAGCCGGCATGGCACATAGAAGAAAATGAGTTTTCTCGAAAGAAACCTTGTGCTTCCAGTTCCTAGTTGGAAGCTCACCCGGCTCTGCTCTATACCAAACGTGAAAGTCAATGTGAGCACTAGCCTCGAAGTAAGGCCCTGATTATGCTGGCAATACGGGAGGCGTGCAGCAGCTCCATGAGGCCTTCATCGCTGTTCTGCTTTAGTTTCACGGTAGTAAGCTTTCCAACATTCCTGGGGACTTTGCTTAAGCAACCGTTTCGGTACCAGAACACTGCGTAGAGACAGTAAGCTCTGGTCCTGCGTGTATGCTGCGTGTCAACCTAGAAATTGGAGACTGATGGCATAAGGCTTCTTTTCCCATTATTAAAGCTTCGTTCATGCGGCCTCGAAGCTACCTGAAAAGCATTGTTGTTGCCGGGGTTTTCCTCACTGCCGGCATGGTCCTGAGAAGAAAATGAGTTTTCTCCTAAGAAACCTTGGGTTTCCAGTTCCTTGTTGGAAGCTCACCCTGCTCTGCGCTATACCTAAAGTGAAAGTCAACGTGAGCCCAAGCTTCGAAGTAAGGCCCTGATTATCCTTGCAAAACGAGAGGCGTGCAGCAGCTCCATGAGGCCTTCATCGTTGTTCTGCTTTAGTTTCAAGGTAGTAAGCTTTTCAACACTCCTAGGGGCCTTGCTTCAGCACCCGTTTCAGTACCAGAACACTGCGTAGAACCAGGAAGTTCTGCTCCTGCGTGTATGCTGCGTGTCAAGCTAGAAATTAGAGACTGACGGCACAAGGCTAGTTTTCCCATTATGAAAGCTCCGTTGATGCGGCCCCGAAGCTACCTGAAAAGCACTGTTGTTACCGTGCTTTTACTTACAGCCGGCATGGCACATAGAAGAAAATGAGTTTTCTCGAAAGAAACCTTGTGCTTCCAGTTCCTAGTTGGAAGCTCACCCGGCTCTGCTCTATACCAAACGTGAAAGTCAATGTGAGCACTAGCCTCGAAGTAAGGCCCTGATTATCCTGGCAAAACGGGAGGCGTGCAGCAGCTCCATGAGGCCTTCATCGCTGTTCTGCTTTAGTTTCACGGTAGTAAGCTTTCCAAGACTCCTAGGGACTTTGCTTAAGCAACCGTTTCGGTACCAGAACACTGCGTAGAGACAGTAAGCTCTGGTCCTGCGTGTATGCTGCGTGTCAACCTAGAAATTGGAGACTGATGGCATAAGGCTTCTTTTCCCATTATGAAAGCTCCGTTCATGCGGCCTCGAAGCTACCTGAAAAGCATTGTTGTTGCCGGGGTTTTCCTCACTGCCGGCATGGTTCTGAGAAGAAAATGAGTTTTCTCCTAAGAAACCTTGGGTTTCCAGTTCCTTGTTGGAAGCTCACCCTGCTCTGCGCTATACCTAAAGTGAAAGTCAACGTGAGCCCAAGCTTCGAAGTAAGGCCCTGATTATCCTTGCAAAACGAGAGGCGTGCAGCAGCTCCATGAGGCCTTCATCGTTGTTCTGCTTTAGTTTCAAGGTAGTAAGCTTTTCAACACTCCTAGGGGCCTTGCTTCAGCACCCGTTTCAGTACCAGAACACTGCGTAGAACCAGGAAGCTCTGCTCCTGCGTGTATGCTGCGTGTCAACCTAGAAATTAGAGACTGATGGCACAAGGCTTGTTTTCCCGTTTTGAAAGCTCCATTCATGCGGCCTCGAAGCTACCTGAAAAGCACTGTTGTTACCGTGCTTTTACTTACAGCCGGCATGGCACATAGAAGAAAATGAGTTTTCTCGAAAGAAACCTTGTGCTTCCAGTTCCTAGTTGGAAGCTCACCCGGCTCTGCTCTATACCAAACGTGAAAGTCAATGTGAGCACTAGCCTCGAAGTAAGGCCCTGATTATGCTGGCAATACGGGAGGCGTGCAGCAGCTCCATGAGGCCTTCATCGCTGTTCTGCTTTAGTTTCACGGTAGTAAGCTTTCCAACATTCCTGGGGACTTTGCTTAAGCAACCGTTTCGGTACCAGAACACTGCGTAGAGACAGTAAGCTCTGGTCCTGCGTGTATGCTGCGTGTCAACCTAGAAATTGGAGACTGATGGCATAAGGCTTCTTTTCCCATTATTAAAGCTTCGTTCATGCGGCCTCGAAGCTACCTGAAAAGCATTGTTGTTGCCGGGGTTTTCCTCACTGCCGGCATGGTCCTGAGAAGAAAATGAGTTTTCTCCTAAGAAACCTTGGGTTTCCAGTTCCTTGTTGGAAGCTCACCCTGCTCTGCGCTATACCTAAAGTGAAAGTCAACGTGAGCCCAAGCTTCGAAGTAAGGCCCTGATTATCCTTGCAAAACGAGAGGCGTGCAGCAGCTCCATGAGGCCTTCATCGTTGTTCTGCTTTAGTTTCAAGGTAGTAAGCTTTTCAACACTCCTAGGGGCCTTGCTTCAGCACCCGTTTCAGTACCAGAACACTGCGTAGAACCAGGAAGTTCTGCTCCTGCCTGTATGCTGCGTGTCAAGCTAGAAATTAGAGACTGACGGCACAAGGCTAGTTTTCCCATTATGAAAGCTCCGTTGATGCGGCCCCGAAGCTACCTGAAAAGCACTGTTGTTACCGTGCTTTTACTTACAGCCGGCATGGCACATAGAAGAAAATGAGTTTTCTCGAAAGAAACCTTGTGCTTCCAGTTCCTAGTTGGAAGCTCACCCGGCTCTGCTCTATACCAAACGTGAAAGTCAATGTGAGCACTAGCCTCGAAGTAAGGCCCTGATTATCCTGGCAAAACGGGAGGCGTGCAGCAGCTCCATGAGGCCTTCATCGCTGTTCTGCTTTAGTTTCACGGTAGTAAGCTTTCCAAGACTCCTAGGGACTTTGCTTAAGCAACCGTTTCGGTACCAGAACACTGCGTAGAGACAGTAAGCTCTGGTCCTGCGTGTATGCTGCGTGTCAACCTAGAAATTGGAGACTGATGGCATAAGGCTTCTTTTGCCATTATGAAAGCTCCGTTCATGCGGCCTCGAAGCTACCTGAAAAGCATTGTTGTTGCCGGGGTTTTCCTCACTGCCAGCATGGTTCTGAGAAGAAAATGAGTTTTCTCCTAAGAAACCTTGGGTTTCCAGTTCCTTGTTGGAAGCTCACCCTGCTCTGCGCTATACCTAAAGTGAAAGTCAACGTGAGCCCAAGCTTCGAAGTAAGGCCCTGATTATCCTTGCAAAACGAGAGGCGTGCAGCAGCTCCATGAGGCCTTCATCGTTGTTCTGCTTTAGTTTCAAGGTAGTAAGCTTTTCAACACTCCTAGGGGCCTTGCTTCAGCACCCGTTTCAGTACCAGAACACTGCGTAGAACCAGGAAGTTCTGCTCCTGCGTGTATGCTGCGTGTCAAGCTAGAAATTAGAGACTGACGGCACAAGGCTAGTTTTCCCATTATGAAAGCTCCGTTGATGCGGCCCCGAAGCTACCTGAAAAGCACTGTTGTTACCGTGCTTTTACTTACAGCCGGCATGGCACATAGAAGAAAATGAGTTTTCTCGAAAGAAACCTTGTGCTTCCAGTTCCTAGTTGGAAGCTCACCCGGCTCTGCTCTATACCAAACGTGAAAGTCAATGTGAGCACTAGCCTCGAAGTAAGGCCCTGATTATCCTGGCAAAACGGGAGGCGTGCAGCAGCTCCATGAGGCCTTCATCGCTGTTCTGCTTTAGTTTCACGGTAGTAAGCTTTCCAACATTCCTAGGGACTTTGCTTAAGCAACCGTTTCGGTACCAGAACACTGCGTAGAGACAGTAAGCTCTGGTCCTGCGTGTATGCTGCGTGTCAACCTAGAAATTGGAGACTGATGGCATAAGGCTTCTTTTCCCATTATGAAAGCTCCGTTCATGCGGCCTCGAAGCTACCTGAAAAGCATTGTTGTTGCCGGGGTTTTCCTCACTGCCGGCATGGTTCTGAGAAGAAAATGAGTTTTCTCCTAAGAAACCTTGGGTTTCCAGTTCCTTGTTGGAAGCTCACCCTGCTCTGCGCTATACCTAAAGTGAAAGTCAACGTGAGCCCAAGCTTCGAAGTAAGGCCCTGATTATCCTTGCAAAACGAGAGGCGTGCAGCAGCTCCATGAGGCCTTCATCGTTGTTCTGCTTTAGTTTCAAGGTAGTAAGCTTTTCAACACTCCTAGGGGCCTTGCTTCAGCACCCGTTTCAGTACCAGAACACTGCGTAGAACCAGGAAGCTCTGCTCCTGCGTGTATGCTGCGTGTCAACCTAGAAATTAGAGACTGATGGCACAAGGCTTGTTTTCCCGTTTTGAAAGCTCCATTCATGCGGCCTCGAAGCTACCTGAAAAGCACTGTTGTTACCGTGCTTTTACTTACAGCCGGCATGGCACATAGAAGAAAATGAGTTTTCTCGAAAGAAACCTTGTGCTTCCAGTTCCTAGTTGGAAGCTCACCCGGCTCTGCTCTATACCAAACGTGAAAGTCAATGTGAGCACTAGCCTCGAAGTAAGGCCCTGATTATGCTGGCAATACGGGAGGCGTGCAGCAGCTCCATGAGGCCTTCATCGCTGTTCTGCTTTAGTTTCACGGTAGTAAGCTTTCCAACATTCCTGGGGACTTTGCTTAAGCAACCGTTTCGGTACCAGAACACTGCGTAGAGACAGTAAGCTCTGGTCCTGCGTGTATGCTGCGTGTCAACCTAGAAATTGGAGACTGATGGCATAAGGCTTCTTTTCCCATTATTAAAGCTTCGTTCATGCGGCCTCGAAGCTACCTGAAAAGCATTGTTGTTGCCGGGGTTTTCCTCACTGCCGGCATGGTCCTGAGAAGAAAATGAGTTTTCTCCTAAGAAACCTTGGGTTTCCAGTTCCTTGTTGGAAGCTCACCCTGCTCTGCGCTCTACCTAAAGTGAAAGTCAACGTGAGCCCAAGCTTCGAAGTAAGGCCCTGATTATCCTTGCAAAACGAGAGGCGTGCAGCAGCTCCATGAGGCCTTCATCGTTGTTCTGCTTTAGTTTCAAGGTAGTAAGCTTTTCAACACTCCTAGGGGCCTTGCTTCAGCACCCGTTTCAGTACCAGAACACTGCGTAGAACCAGGAAGTTCTGCTCCTGCGTGTATGCTGCGTGTCAACCTAGAAATTAGAGACTGACGGCACAAGGCTAGTTTTCCCATTATGAAAGCTCCGTTGATGCGGCCCCGAAGCTACCTGAAAAGCACTGTTGTTACCGTGCTTTTACTTACAGCCGGCATGGCACATAGAAGAAAATGAGTTTTCTCGAAAGAAACCTTGTGCTTCCAGTTCCTAGTTGGAAGCTCACCCGGCTCTGCTCTATACCAAACGTGAAAGTCAATGTGAGCACCAGCCTCGAAGTAAGGCCCTGATTATCCTGGCAAAACGGGAGGCGTGCAGCACCTCCATGAGGCCTTCATCGCTGTTCTGCTTTAGTTTCACGGTAGTAAGCTTTCCAAGACTCCTAGGGACTTTGCTTAAGCAACCGTTTCGGTACCAGAACACTGCGTAGAGACAGTAAGCTCTGGTCCTGCGTGTATGCTGCGTGTCAACCTAGAAATTGGAGACTGATGGCATAAGGCTTCTTTTTCCATTATGAAAGCTCCGTTCATGCGGCCTCGAAGCTACCTGAAAAGCATTGTTGTTGCCGGGGTTTTCCTCACTGCCGGCATGGTCCTGAGAAGAAAATGAGTTTTCTCCTAAGAAACCTTGGGTTTCCAGTTCCTTGTTGGAAGCTCACCCTGCTCTGCGCTATACCTAAAGTGAAAGTCAACGTGAGCCCAAGCTTCGAAGTAAGGCCCTGATTATCCTTGCAAAACGAGAGGCGTGCAGCAGCTCCATGAGGCCTTCATCGTTGTTCTGCTTTAGTTTCAAGGTAGTAAGCTTTCAACACTCCTAGGGGACTTGCTTCAGCACCCGTTTCAGTACCAGAACACTGCGTAGAACCAGGAAGCTCTGCTCCTGCGTGTATGCTGCGTGTCAACCTAGAAATTAGAGACTGATGGCACAAGGCTTGTTTTCCCGTTTTGAAAGCTCCATTCATGCGGCCTCGAAGCTACCTGAAAAGCACTGTTGTTACCGTGCTTTTACTTACAGCCGGCATGGCACATAGAAGAAAATGAGTTTTCTCGAAAGAAACCTTGTGCTTCCAGTTCCTAGTTGGAAGCTCACCCGGCTCTGCTCTATACCAAACGTGAAAGTCAATGTGAGCACTAGCCTCGAAGTAAGGCCCTGATTATGCTGGCAATACGGGAGGCGTGCAGCAGCTCCATGAGGCCTTCATCGCTGTTCTGCTTTAGTTTCACGGTAGTAAGCTTTCCAACATTCCTGGGGACTTTGCTTAAGCAACCGTTTCGGTACCAGAACACTGCGTAGAGACAGTAAGCTCTGGTCCTGCGTGTATGCTGCGTGTCAACCTAGAAATTGGAGACTGATGGCATAAGGCTTCTTTTCCCATTATTAAAGCTTCGTTCATGCGGCCTCGAAGCTACCTGAAAAGCATTGTTGTTGCCGGGGTTTTCCTCACTGCCGGCATGGTCCTGAGAAGAAAATGAGTTTTCTCCTAAGAAACCTTGGGTTTCCAGTTCCTTGTTGGAAGCTCACCCTGCTCTGGGCTATACCTAAAGTGAAAGTCAACGTGAGCCCAAGCTTCGAAGTAAGGCCCTGATTATCCTTGCAAAACGAGAGGCGTGCAGCAGCTCCATGAGGCCTTCATCGTTGTTCTGCTTTAGTTTCAAGGTAGTAAGCTTTTCAACACTCCTAGGGGCCTTGCTTCAGCACCCGTTTCAGTACCAGAACACTGCGTAGAACCAGGAAGTTCTGCTCCTGCGTGTATGCTGCGTGTCAACCTAGAAATTAGAGACTGACGGCACAAGGCTAGTTTTCCCATTATGAAAGCTCCGTTGATGCGGCCCCGAAGCTACCTGAAAAGCACTGTTGTTACCGTGCTTTTACTTACAGCCGGCATGGCACATAGAAGAAAATGAGTTTTCTCGAAAGAAACCTTGTGCTTCCAGTTCCTAGTTGGAAGCTCACCCGGCTCTGCTCTATACCAAACGTGAAAGTCAATGTGAGCACTAGCCTCGAAGTAAGGCCCTGATTATCCTGGCAAAACGGGAGGCGTGCAGCAGCTCCATGAGGCCTTCATCGCTGTTCTGCTTTAGTTTCACGGTAGTAAGCTTTCCAAGACTCCTAGGGACTTTGCTTAAGCAACCGTTTCGGTACCAGAACACTGCGTAGAGACAGTAAGCTCTGGTCCTGCGTGTATGCTGCGTGTCAACCTAGAAATTGGAGACTGATGGCATAAGGCTTCTTTTCCCATTATGAAAGCTCCGTTCATGCGGCCTCGAAGCTACCTGAAAAGCATTGTTGTTGCCGGGGTTTTCCTCACTGCCGGCATGGTTCTGAGAAGAAAATGAGTTTTCTCCTAAGAAACCTTGGGTTTCCAGTTCCATGTTGGAAGCTCACCCTGCTCTGCGCTATACCTAAAGTGAAAGTCAACGTGAGCCCAAGCTTCGAAGTAAGGCCCTGATTATCCTTGCAAAACGAGAGGCGTGCAGCAGCTCCATGAGGCCTTCATCGTTGTTCTGCTTTAGTTTCAAGGTAGTAAGCTTTTCAACACTCCTAGGGGCCTTGCTTCAGCACCCGTTTCAGTACCAGAACACTGCGTAGAACCAGGAAGCTCTGCTCCTGCGTGTATGCTGCGTGTCAACCTAGAAATTAGAGACTGACGGCACAAGGCTAGTTTTCCCATTATGAAAGCTCCGTTGATGCGGCCCCGAAGCTATCTGAAAAGCACTGTTGTTACCGTGCTTTTACTTACAGCCGGCATGGCACATAGAAGAAAATGAGTTTTCTCGAAAGAAACCTTGTGCTTCCAGTTCCTAGTTGGAAGCTCACCCGGCTCTGCTCTATACCAAACGTGAAAGTCAATGTGAGCACCAGCCTCGAAGTAAGGCCCTGATTATCCTGGCAAAACGGGAGGCGTGCAGCAGCTCCATGAGGCCTTCATCGCTGTTCTGCTTTAGTTTCACGGTAGTAAGCTTTCCAAGACTCCTAGGGACTTTGCTTAAGCAACCGTTTCGGTACCAGAACACTGCGTAGAGACAGTAAGCTCTGGTCCTGCGTGTATGCTGCGTGTCAACCTAGAAATTGGAGACTGATGGCATAAGGCTTCTTTTTCCATTATGAAAGCTCCGTTCATGCGGCCTCGAAGCTACCTGAAAAGCATTGTTGTTGCCGGGGTTTTCCTCACTGCCGGCATGGTCCTGAGAAGAAAATGAGTTTTCTCCTAAGAAACCTTGGGTTTCCAGTTCCTTGTTGGAAGCTCACCCTGCTCTGCGCTATACCTAAAGTGAAAGTCAACGTGAGCCCAAGCTTCGAAGTAAGGCCCTGATTATCCTTGCAAAACGAGAGGCGTGCAGCAGCTCCATGAGGCCTTCATCGTTGTTCTGCTTTAGTTTCAAGGTAGTAAGCTTTCAACACTCCTAGGGGACTTGCTTCAGCACCCGTTTCAGTACCAGAACACTGCGTAGAACCAGGAAGCTCTGCTCCTGCGTGTATGCTGCGTGTCAACCTAGAAATTAGAGACTGATGGCACAAGGCTTGTTTTCCCGTTTTGAAAGCTCCATTCATGCGGCCTCGAAGCTACCTGAAAAGCACTGTTGTTACCGTGCTTTTACTTACAGCCGGCATGGCACATAGAAGAAAATGAGTTTTCTCGAAAGAAACCTTGTGCTTCCAGTTCCTAGTTGGAAGCTCACCCGGCTCTGCTCTATACCAAACGTGAAAGTCAATGTGAGCACTAGCCTCGAAGTAAGGCCCTGATTATGCTGGCAATACGGGAGGCGTGCAGCAGCTCCATGAGGCCTTCATCGCTGTTCTGCTTTAGTTTCACGGTAGTAAGCTTTCCAACATTCCTGGGGACTTTGCTTAAGCAACCGTTTCGGTACCAGAACACTGCGTAGAGACAGTAAGCTCTGGTCCTGCGTGTATGCTGCGTGTCAACCTAGAAATTGGAGACTGATGGCATAAGGCTTCTTTTCCCATTATTAAAGCTTCGTTCATGCGGCCTCGAAGCTACCTGAAAAGCATTGTTGTTGCCGGGGTTTTCCTCACTGCCGGCATGGTCCTGAGAAGAAAATGAGTTTTCTCCTAAGAAACCTTGGGTTTCCAGTTCCTTGTTGGAAGCTCACCCTGCTCTGGGCTATACCTAAAGTGAAAGTCAACGTGAGCCCAAGCTTCGAAGTAAGGCCCTGATTATCCTTGCAAAACGAGAGGCGTGCAGCAGCTCCATGAGGCCTTCATCGTTGTTCTGCTTTAGTTTCAAGGTAGTAAGCTTTTCAACACTCCTAGGGGCCTTGCTTCAGCACCCGTTTCAGTACCAGAACACTGCGTAGAACCAGGAAGTTCTGCTCCTGCGTGTATGCTGCGTGTCAACCTAGAAATTAGAGACTGACGGCACAAGGCTAGTTTTCCCATTATGAAAGCTCCGTTGATGCGGCCCCGAAGCTACCTGAAAAGCACTGTTGTTACCGTGCTTTTACTTACAGCCGGCATGGCACATAGAAGAAAATGAGTTTTCTCGAAAGAAACCTTGTGCTTCCAGTTCCTAGTTGGAAGCTCACCCGGCTCTGCTCTATACCAAACGTGAAAGTCAATGTGAGCACTAGCCTCGAAGTAAGGCCCTGATTATCCTGGCAAAACGGGAGGCGTGCAGCAGCTCCATGAGGCCTTCATCGCTGTTCTGCTTTAGTTTCACGGTAGTAAGCTTTCCAAGACTCCTAGGGACTTTGCTTAAGCAACCGTTTCGGTACCAGAACACTGCGTAGAGACAGTAAGCTCTGGTCCTGCGTGTATGCTGCGTGTCAACCTAGAAATTGGAGACTGATGGCATAAGGCTTCTTTTCCCATTATGAAAGCTCCGTTCATGCGGCCTCGAAGCTACCTGAAAAGCATTGTTGTTGCCGGGGTTTTCCTCACTGCCGGCATGGTTCTGAGAAGAAAATGAGTTTTCTCCTAAGAAACCTTGGGTTTCCAGTTCCATGTTGGAAGCTCACCCTGCTCTGCGCTATACCTAAAGTGAAAGTCAACGTGAGCCCAAGCTTCGAAGTAAGGCCCTGATTATCCTTGCAAAACGAGAGGCGTGCAGCAGCTCCATGAGGCCTTCATCGTTGTTCTGCTTTAGTTTCAAGGTAGTAAGCTTTTCAACACTCCTAGGGGCCTTGCTTCAGCACCCGTTTCAGTACCAGAACACTGCGTAGAACCAGGAAGCTCTGCTCCTGCGTGTATGCTGCGTGTCAACCTAGAAATTAGAGACTGACGGCACAAGGCTAGTTTTCCCATTATGAAAGCTCCGTTGATGCGGCCCCGAAGCTACCTGAAAAGCACTGTTGTTACCGTGCTTTTACTTACAGCCGGCATGGCACATAGAAGAAAATGAGTTTTCTCGAAAGAAACCTTGTGCTTCCAGTTCCTAGTTGGAAGCTCACCCGGCTCTGCTCTATACCAAACGTGAAAGTCAATGTGAGCACCAGCCTCGAAGTAAGGCCCTGATTATCCTGGCAAAACGGGAGGCGTGCAGCAGCTCCATGAGGCCTTCATCGCTGTTCTGCTTTAGTTTCACGGTAGTAAGCTTTCCAAGACTCCTAGGGACTTTGCTTAAGCAACCGTTTCGGTACCAGAACACTGCGTAGAGACAGTAAGCTCTGGTCCTGCGTGTATGCTGCGTGTCAACCTAGAAATTGGAGACTGATGGCATAAGGCTTCTTTTCCCATTATGAAAGCTCCGTTCATGCGGCCTCGAAGCTACCTGAAAAGCATTGTTGTTGCCGGGGTTTTCCTCACTGCCGGCATGGTTCTGAGAAGAAAATGAGTTTTCTCCTAAGAAACCTTGGGTTTCCAGTTCCATGTTGGAAGCTCACCCTGCTCTGCGCTATACCTAAAGTGAAAGTCAACGTGAGCCCAAGCTTCGAAGTAAGGCCCTGATTATCCTTGCAAAACGAGAGGCGTGCAGCAGCTCCATGAGGCCTTCATCGTTGTTCTGCTTTAGTTTCAAGGTAGTAAGCTTTTCAACACTCCTAGGGGCCTTGCTTCAGCACCCGTTTCAGTACCAGAACACTGCGTAGAACCAGGAAGCTCTGCTCCTGCGTGTATGCTGCGTGTCAACCTAGAAATTAGAGACTGACGGCACAAGGCTAGTTTTCCCATTATGAAAGCTCCGTTGATGCGGCCCCGAAGCTATCTGAAAAGCACTGTTGTTACCGTGCTTTTACTTACAGCCGGCATGGCACATAGAAGAAAATGAGTTTTCTCGAAAGAAACCTTGTGCTTCCAGTTCCTAGTTGGAAGCTCACCCGGCTCTGCTCTATACCAAACGTGAAAGTCAATGTGAGCACCAGCCTCGAAGTAAGGCCCTGATTATCCTGGCAAAACGGGAGGCGTGCAGCAGCTCCATGAGGCCTTCATCGCTGTTCTGCTTTAGTTTCACGGTAGTAAGCTTTCCAAGACTCCTAGGGACTTTGCTTAAGCAACCGTTTCGGTACCAGAACACTGCGTAGAGACAGTAAGCTCTGGTCCTGCGTGTATGCTGCGTGTCAACCTAGAAATTGGAGACTGATGGCATAAGGCTTCTTTTCCCATTATGAAAGCTCCGTTCATGCGGCCTCGAAGCTATCTGAAAAGCATTGTTGTTGCCGGGGTTTTCCTCACTGCCGGCATGGTTCTGAGAAGAAAATGAGTTTTCTCCTAAGAAACCTTGGGTTTCCAGTTCCTTGTTGGAAGCTCACCCTGCTCTGCGCTATACCTAAAGTGAAAGTCAACGTGAGCCCAAGCTTCGAAGTAAGGCCCTGATTATCCTTGCAAAACGAGAGGCGTGCAGCAGCTCCATGAGGCCTTCATCGTTGTTCTGCTTTAGTTTCAAGGTAGTAAGCTTTTCAACACTCCTCGGGGCCTTGCTTCAGCACCCGTTTCGTACCAGAACACTGCGTAGAACCAGGAAGCTCTGCTCCTGCGTGTATGCTGCGTGTCAACCTAGAAATTAGAGACTGATGGCACAAGGCTTGTTTTCCCGTTTTGAAAGCTCCATTCATGCGGCCTCGAAGCTACCTGAAAAGCACTGTTGTTACCGTGCTTTTACTTACAGCCGGCATGGCTCATAGAAGAAAATGAGTTTTCTCGAAAGAAACCTTGTGCTTCCAGTTCCTAGTTGGAAGCTCACCCGGCTCTGCTCTATACCAAACGTGAAAGTCCTTGTGAGCACTAGCCTCGAAGTAAGGCCCTGATTATGCTGGCAAATCGGGAGGCGTGCAGCAGCTCCATGAGGCCTTCATCGCTGTTCTGCTTTAGTTTCACGGTAGTAAGCTTTCCAAGACTCCTAGGGACTTTGCTTAAGCAACCGTTTCAGTACCAGAACACTGCGTAGAGACAGTAAGCTCTGGTCCTGCGTGTATGCTGCGTGTCAACCTAGAAATTGGAGACTGATGGCATAAGGCTTCTGTTCCCATTATGAAAGTTCCGTTCATGCGGCCTCGAAGCTACCTGAAAAGCATTGTTGTTGCCGGGGTTTTCCTCACTGCCGGCATGGTTCTGAGAAGAAAATGAGTTTTCTCCTAAGAAACCTTGGGTTTCCAGTTCCTTGTTGGAAGCTCACCCTGCTCTGCGCTATACCTAAAGTGAAAGGCAAAGTGAGCCCAAGCTTCGAAGTAAGGCCCTGATTATCCTTGCAATACGAGAGGCGTGCAGCAGCTCCATGAGGCCTTCATCGTTGTTCTGCTTTAGTTTCAAGGTAGTAAGCTTTTCAACACTCCTAGGGGCCTTGCTTCAGCACCCGTTTCAGTACCAGAACACTGCGTAGAACCAGGAAGCTCTGCTCCTGCGTGTATGCTGCGTGTCAACCTAGAAATTAGAGACTGACGGCACAAGGCTAGTTTTCCGTTTTGAAAGCTCCGTTGATGCGACCCCGAAGCTACCTGAAAAGCACTGTTGTTACCGTGCTTTTACTTACAGCCGGCATGGCACATAGAAGAAAATGAGTTTTCTCGAAAGAAACCTTGTGCTTCCAGTTCCTAGTTGGAAGCTCACCCGGCTCTGCTCTATACCAAACGTGAAAGTCAATGTGAGCACTAGCCTCGAAGTAAGGCCCTGATTATCCTGGCAA
Organism: Eubalaena glacialis; assembly: GCF_028564815.1. NCBI lineage: Eukaryota > Metazoa > Chordata > Mammalia > Artiodactyla > Balaenidae > Eubalaena > Eubalaena glacialis. The sequence continues at coordinate 31,957,245 of NC_083725.1, forward strand.
AACGGGAGGCGTGCAGCAGCTCCATGAGGCCTTCATCGCTGTTCTGCTTTAGTTTCACGGTAGTAAGCTTTCCAAGACTCCTAGGGACTTTGCTTAAGCAACCGTTTCGGTACCAGAACACTGCGTAGAGACAGTAAGCTCTGGTCCTGCGTGTATGCTGCGTGTCAACCTAGAAATTGGAGACTGATGGCATAAGGCTTCTTTTGCCATTATGAAAGCTCCGTTCATGCGGCCTCGAAGCTACCTGAAAAGCATTGTTGTTGCCGGGGTTTTCCTCACTGCCGGCATGGTTCTGAGAAGAAAATGAGTTTTCTCCTAAGAAACCTTGGGTTTCCAGTTCCTTGTTGGAAGCTCACCCTGCTCTGCGCTATACCTAAAGTGAAAGTCAAAGTGAGCCCAAGCTTCGAAGTAAGGCCCTGATTATCCTTGCAAAACGAGAGGCGTGCAGCAGCTCCATGAGGCCTTCATCGTTGTTCTGCTTTAGTTTCAAGGTAGTAAGCTTTTCAACACTCCTAGGGGCCTTGCTTCAGCACCCGTTTCAGTACCAGAACACTGCGTAGAACCAGGAAGCTCTGCTCCTGCGTGTATGCTGCGTGTCAACCTAGAAATTAGAGACTGATGGCACAAGGCTTGTTTTCCGTTTTGAAAGCTCCGTTGATGCGGCCTCGAAGCTACCTGAAAAGCACTGTTGTTACCGTGCTTTTACTTACAGCCGGCATGGCACATAGAAGAAAATGAGTTTTCTCGAAAGAAACCTTGTGCTTCCAGTTCCTAGTTGGAAGCTCACCCGGCTCTGCTCTATACCAAACGTGAAAGTCAATGTGAGCACTAGCCTCGAAGTAAGGCCCTGATTATGCTGGCAATACGGGAGGCGTGCAGCAGCTCCATGAGGCCTTCATCGCTGTTCTCCTTTAGTTTCACGGTAGTAAGCTTTCCAACATTCCTGGGGACTTTGCTTAAGCAACCGTTTCGGTACCAGAACACTGCGTAGAGACAGTAAGCTCTGGTCCTGCGTGTATGCTGCGTGTCAACCTAGAAATTGGAGACTGATGGCATAAGGCTTCTTTTCCCATTATTAAAGCTTCGTTCATGCGGCCTCGAAGCTACCTGAAAAGCATTGTTGTTGCCGGGGTTTTCCTCACTGCCGGCATGGTCCTGAGAAGAAACTGAGTTTTCTCCTAAGAAACCTTGGGTTTCCAGTTCCTTGTTGGAAGCTCACCCTGCTCTGCGCTATACCTAAAGTGAAAGTCAACGTGAGCCCAAGCTTCGAAGTAAGGCCCTGATTATCCTTGCAAAACGAGAGGCGTGCAGCAGCTCCATGAGGCCTTCATCGTTGTTCTGCTTTAGTTTCAAGGTAGTGAGCTTTTCAACACTCCTAGGGGCCTTGCTTCAGCACCCGTTTCAGTACCAGAACACTGCGTAGAACCAGGAAGCTCTGCTCCTGCGTGTATGCTGCGTGTCAAGCTAGAAATTAGAGACTGACGGCACAAGGCTAGTTTTCCCATTATGAAAGCTCCGTTGATGCGGCCCCGAAGCTACCTGAAAAGCACTGTTGTTACCGTGCTTTTACTTACAGCCGGCATGGCACATAGAAGAAAATGAGTTTTCTCGAAAGAAACCTTGTGCTTCCAGTTCCTAGTTGGAAGCTCACCCGGCTCTGCTCTATACCAAACGTGAAAGTCAATGTGAGCACTAGCCTCGAAGTAAGGCCCTGGTTATGCTGGCAATACGGGAGGCGTGCAGCAGCTCCATGAGGCCTTCATCGCTGTTCTGCTTTAGTTTCACGGTAGTAAGCTTTCCAACATTCCTAGGGACTTTGCTTAAGCAACCGTTTCGGTACCAGAACACTGCGTAGAGACAGTAAGCTCTGGTCCTGCGTGTATGCTGCGTGTCAACCTAGAAATTGGAGACTGATGGCATAAGGCTTCTTTTCCCATTATGAAAGCTCCGTTCATGCGGCCTCGAAGCTACCTGAAAAGCATTGTTGTTGCCGGGGTTTTCCTCACTGCCGGCATGGTTCTGAGAAGAAAATGAGTTTTCTCCTAAGAAACCTTGGGTTTCCAGTTCCTTGTTGGAAGCTCACCCTGCTCTGCGCTATACCTAAAGTGAAAGTCAACGTGAGCCCAAGCTTCGAAGTAAGGCCCTGATTATCCTTGCAAAACGAGAGGCGTGCAGCAGCTCCATGAGGCCTTCATCGTTGTTCTGCTTTAGTTTCAAGGTAGTAAGCTTTTCAACACTCCTAGGGGCCTTGCTTCAGCACCCGTTTCAGTACCAGAACACTGCGTAGAACCAGGAAGCTCTGCTCCTGCGTGTATGCTGCGTGTCAACCTAGAAATTAGAGACTGATGGCACAAGGCTTGTTTTCCCGTTTTGAAAGCTCCATTCATGCGGCCTCGAAGCTACCTGAAAAGCACTGTTGTTACCGTGCTTTTACTTACAGCCGGCATGGCACATAGAAGAAAATGAGTTTTCTCGAAAGAAACCTTGTGCTTCCAGTTCCTAGTTGGAAGCTCACCCGGCTCTGCTCTATACCAAACGTGAAAGTCAATGTGAGCACTAGCCTCGAAGTAAGGCCCTGATTATGCTGGCAATACGGGAGGCGTGCAGCAGCTCCATGAGGCCTTCATCGCTGTTCTGCTTTAGTTTCACGGTAGTAAGCTTTCCAACATTCCTGGGGACTTTGCTTAAGCAACCGTTTCGGTACCAGAACACTGCGTAGAGACAGTAAGCTCTGGTCCTGCGTGTATGCTGCGTGTCAACCTAGAAATTGGAGACTGATGGCATAAGGCTTCTTTTCCCATTATTAAAGCTTCGTTCATGCGGCCTCGAAGCTACCTGAAAAGCATTGTTGTTGCCGGGGTTTTCCTCACTGCCGGCATGGTCCTGAGAAGAAAATGAGTTTTCTCCTAAGAAACCTTGGGTTTCCAGTTCCTTGTTGGAAGCTCACCCTGCTCTGCGCTATACCTAAAGTGAAAGTCAACGTGAGCCCAAGCTTCGAAGTAAGGCCCTGATTATCCTTGCAAAACGAGAGGCGTGCAGCAGCTCCATGAGGCCTTCATCGTTGTTCTGCTTTAGTTTCAAGGTAGTAAGCTTTTCAACACTCCTAGGGGCCTTGCTTCAGCACCCGTTTCAGTACCAGAACACTGCGTAGAACCAGGAAGTTCTGCTCCTGCGTGTATGCTGCGTGTCAACCTAGAAATTAGAGACTGACGGCACAAGGCTAGTTTTCCCATTATGAAAGCTCCGTTGATGCGGCCCCGAAGCTACCTGAAAAGCACTGTTGTTACCGTGCTTTTACTTACAGCCGGCATGGCACATAGAAGAAAATGAGTTTTCTCGAAAGAAACCTTGTGCTTCCAGTTCCTAGTTGGAAGCTCACCCGGCTCTGCTCTATACCAAACGTGAAAGTCAATGTGAACACTAGCCTCGAAGTAAGGCCCTGATTATCCTGGCAAAACGGGAGGCGTGCAGCAGCTCCATGAGGCCTTCATCGCTGTTCTGCTTTAGTTTCACGGTAGTAAGCTTTCCAAGACTCCTAGGGACTTTGCTTAAGCAACCGTTTCGGTACCAGAACACTGCGTAGAGACAGTAAGCTCTGGTCCTGCGTGTATGCTGCGTGTCAACCTAGAAATTGGAGACTGATGGCATAAGGCTTCTTTTTCCATTATGAAAGCTCCGTTCATGCGGCCTCGAAGCTACCTGAAAAGCATTGTTGTTGCCGGGGTTTTCCTCACTGCCGGCATGGTTCTGAGAAGAAAATGAGTTTTCTCCTAAGAAACCTTGGGTTTCCAGTTCCTTGTTGGAAGCTCACCCTGCTCTGCGCTATACCTAAAGTGAAAGTCAACGTGAGCCCAAGCTTCGAAGTAAGGCCCTGATTATCCTTGCAAAACGAGAGGCGTGCAGCAGCTCCATGAGGCCTTCATCGTTGTTCTGCTTTAGTTTCAAGGTAGTAAGCTTTCAACACTCCTAGGGGACTTGCTTCAGCACCCGTTTCAGTACCAGAACACTGCGTAGAACCAGGAAGCTCTGCTCCTGCGTGTATGCTGCGTGTCAACCTAGAAATTAGAGACTGATGGCACAAGGCTTGTTTTCCCGTTTTGAAAGCTCCATTCATGCGGCCTCGAAGCTACCTGAAAAGCACTGTTGTTACCGTGCTTTTACTTACAGCCGGCATGGCACATAGAAGAAAATGAGTTTTCTCGAAAGAAACCTTGTGCTTCCAGTTCCTAGTTGGAAGCTCACCCGGCTCTGCTCTATACCAAACGTGAAAGTCAATGTGAGCACTAGCCTCGAAGTAAGGCCCTGATTATGCTGGCAATACGGGAGGCGTGCAGCAGCTCCATGAGGCCTTCATCGCTGTTCTGCTTTAGTTTCACGGTAGTAAGCTTTCCAACATTCCTGGGGACTTTGCTTAAGCAACCGTTTCGGTACCAGAACACTGCGTAGAGACAGTAAGCTCTGGTCCTGCGTGTATGCTGCGTGTCAACCTAGAAATTGGAGACTGATGGCATAAGGCTTCTTTTCCCATTATTAAAGCTTCGTTCATGCGGCCTCGAAGCTACCTGAAAAGCATTGTTGTTGCCGGGGTTTTCCTCACTGCCGGCATGGTCCTGAGAAGAAAATGAGTTTTCTCCTAAGAAACCTTGGGTTTCCAGTTCCTTGTTGGAAGCTCACCCTGCTCTGGGCTATACCTAAAGTGAAAGTCAACGTGAGCCCAAGCTTCGAAGTAAGGCCCTGATTATCCTTGCAAAACGAGAGGCGTGCAGCAGCTCCATGAGGCCTTCATCGTTGTTCTGCTTTAGTTTCAAGGTAGTAAGCTTTTCAACACTCCTAGGGGCCTTGCTTCAGCACCCGTTTCAGTACCAGAACACTGCGTAGAACCAGGAAGTTCTGCTCCTGCGTGTATGCTGCGTGTCAACCTAGAAATTAGAGACTGACGGCACAAGGCTAGTTTTCCCATTATGAAAGCTCCGTTGATGCGGCCCCGAAGCTACCTGAAAAGCACTGTTGTTACCGTGCTTTTACTTACAGCCGGCATGGCACATAGAAGAAAATGAGTTTTCTCAAAAGAAACCTTGTGCTTCCAGTTCCTAGTTGGAAGCTCACCCGGCTCTGCTCTATACCAAACGTGAAAGTCAATGTGAGCACTAGCCTCGAAGTAAGGCCCTGATTATCCTGGCAAAACGGGAGGCGTGCAGCAGCTCCATGAGGCCTTCATCGCTGTTCTGCTTTAGTTTCACGGTAGTAAGCTTTCCAAGACTCCTAGGGACTTTGCTTAAGCAACCGTTTCGGTACCAGAACACTGCGTAGAGACAGTAAGCTCTGGTCCTGCGTGTATGCTGCGTGTCAACCTAGAAATTGGAGACTGATGGCATAAGGCTTCTTTTCCCATTATGAAAGCTCCGTTCATGCGGCCTCGAAGCTACCTGAAAAGCATTGTTGTTGCCGGGGTTTTCCTCACTGCCGGCATGGTTCTGAGAAGAAAATGAGTTTTCTCCTAAGAAACCTTGGGTTTCCAGTTCCATGTTGGAAGCTCACCCTGCTCTGCGCTATACCTAAAGTGAAAGTCAACGTGAGCCCAAGCTTCGAAGTAAGGCCCTGATTATCCTTGCAAAACGAGAGGCGTGCAGCAGCTCCATGAGGCCTTCATCGTTGTTCTGCTTTAGTTTCAAGGTAGTAAGCTTTTCAACACTCCTAGGGGCCTTGCTTCAGCACCCGTTTCAGTACCAGAACACTGCGTAGAACCAGGAAGCTCTGCTCCTGCGTGTATGCTGCGTGTCAACCTAGAAATTAGAGACTGACGGCACAAGGCTAGTTTTCCCATTATGAAAGCTCCGTTGATGCGGCCCCGAAGCTATCTGAAAAGCACTGTTGTTACCGTGCTTTTACTTACAGCCGGCATGGCACATAGAAGAAAATGAGTTTTCTCGAAAGAAACCTTGTGCTTCCAGTTCCTAGTTGGAAGCTCACCCGGCTCTGCTCTATACCAAACGTGAAAGTCAATGTGAGCACCAGGCTCGAAGTAAGGGCCTGATTATCCTGGCAAAACGGGAGGCGTGCAGCAGCTCCATGAGGCCTTCATCGCTGTTCTGCTTTAGTTTCACGGTAGTAAGCTTTCCAAGACTCCTAGGGACTTTGCTTAAGCAACCGTTTCGGTACCAGAACACTGCGTAGAGACAGTAAGCTCTGGTCCTGCGTGTATGCTGCGTGTCAACCTAGAAATTGGAGACTGATGGCATAAGGCTTCTTTTCCCATTATGAAAGCTCCGTTCATGCGGCCTCGAAGCTACCTGAAAAGCATTGTTGTTGCCGGGGTTTTCCTCACTGCCGGCATGGTTCTGAGAAGAAAATGAGATTTCTCCTAAGAAACCTTGGGTTTCCAGTTCCTTGTTGGAAGCTCACCCTGCTCTGCGCTATACCTAAAGTGAAAGTCAACGTGAGCCCAAGCTTCGAAGTAAGGCCCTGATTATCCTTGCAAAACGAGAGGCGTGCAGCAGCTCCATGAGGCCTTCATCGTTGTTCTGCTTTAGTTTCAAGGTAGTAAGCTTTTCAACACTCCTAGGGGCCTTGCTTCAGCACCCGTTTCAGTACCAGAACACTGCGTAGAACCAGGAAGTTCTGCTCCTGCGTGTATGCTGCGTGTCAACCTAGAAATTAGAGGCTGACGGCACAAGGCTAGTTTTCCCATTATGAAAGCTCCGTTGATGAGGCCCCGAAGCTACCTGAAAAGCATTGTTGTTACCGTGGTTTTACTTACAGCCGGCATGGCACATAGAAGAAAATGAGTTTTCTCGAAAGAAACCTTGTGCTTCCAGTTCCTAGTTGGAAGCTCACCCGGCTCTGCTCTATACCAAACGTGAAAGTCAATGTGAGCACTAGCCTCGAAGTAAGGCCCTGATTATCCTGGCAAAACTGGAGGCGTGCAGCAGCTCCATGAGGCCTTCATCGCTGTTCTGCTTTAGTTTCACGGTAGTAAGCTTTCCAAGACTCCTAGGGACTTTGCTTAAGCAACCGTTTCGGTACCAGAACACTGCGTAGAGACAGTAAGCTCTGGTCCTGCGTGTATGCTGCGTGTCAACCTAGAAATTGGAGACTGATGGCATAAGGCTTCTTTTGCCATTATGAAAGCTCCGTTCATGCGGCCTCGAAGCTACCTGAAAAGCATTGTTGTTGCCGGGGTTTTCCTCACTGCCGGCATGGTTCTGAGAAGAAAATGAGTTTTCTCCTAAGAAACCTTGGGTTTCCAGTTCCTTGTTGGAAGCTCACCCTGCTCTGCGCTATACCTAAAGTGAAAGTCAACGTGAGCCCAAGCTTCGAAGTAAGGCCCTGATTATCCTTGCAAAACGAGAGGCGTGCAGCAGCTCCATGAGGCCTTCATCGTTGTTCTGCTTTAGTTTCAAGGTAGTAAGCTTTTCAACACTCCTAGGGGACTTGCTTCAGCACCCGTTTCAGTACCAGAACACTGCGTAGAACCAGGAAGCTCTGCTCCTGCGTGTATGCTGCGTGTCAAGCTAGAAATTAGAGACTGACGGCACAAGGCTAGTTTTCCCATTATGAAAGCTCCGTTGATGCGGCCCCGAAGCTACCTGAAAAGCACTGTTGTTACCGTGCTTTTACTTACAGCCGGCATGGCACATAGAAGAAAATGAGTTTTCTCGAAAGAAACCTTGTGCTTCCAGTTCCTAGTTGGAAGCTCACCCGGCTCTGCTCTATACCAAACGTGAAAGTCAATGTGAGCACTAGCCTCGAAGTAAGGCCCTGATTATCCTGGCAAAACGGGAGGCGTGCAGCAGCTCCATGAGGCCTTCATCGCTGTTCTGCTTTAGTTTCACGGTAGTAAGCTTTCCAAGACTCCTAGGGACTTTGCTTAAGCAACCGTTTCGGTACCAGAACACTGCGTAGAGACAGTAAGCTCTGGTCCTGCGTGTATGCTGCGTGTCAACCTAGAAATTGGAGACTGATGGCATAAGGCTTCTTTTGCCATTATGAAAGCTCCGTTCATGCGGCCTCGAAGCTACCTGAAAAGCATTGTTGTTGCCGGGGTTTTCCTCACTGCCGGCATGGTTCTGAGAAGAAACTGAGTTTTCTCCTAAGAAACCTTGGGTTTCCAGTTCCTTGTTGGAAGCTCACCCTGCTCTGCGCTATACCTAAAGTGAATGTCAACGTGAGCCCAAGCTTCGAAGTAAGGCCCTGATTATCCTTGCAAAACGAGAGGCGTGCAGCAGCTCCATGAGGCCTTCATCGTTGTTCTGCTTTAGTTTCAAGGTAGTAAGCTTTTCAACACTCCTAGGGGCCTTGCTTCAGCACCCGTTTCAGTACCAGAACACTGCGTAGAACCAGGAAGCTCTGCTCCTGCGTGTATGCTGCGTGTCAACCTAGAAATTAGAGACTGATGGCACAAGGCTTGTTTTCCCGTTTTGAAAGCTCCATTCATGCGGCCTCGAAGCTACCTGAAAAGCATTGTTGTTACCGTGCTTTTACTTACAGCCGGCATGGCACATAGAAGAAAATGAGTTTTCTCGAAAGAAACCTTGTGCTTCCAGTTCCTAGTTGGAAGCTCACCCGGCTCTGCTCTATACCAAACGTGAAAGTCAATGTGAGCACTAGCCTCGAAGTAAGGCCCTGATTATGCTGGCAAATCGGGAGGCGTGCAGCAGCTCCATGAGGCCTTCATCGCTGTTCTGCTTTAGTTTCACGGTAGTAAGCTTTCCAAGTCTCCTAGGGACTTTGCTTAAGCAACCGTTTCAGTACCAGAACACTGCGTAGAGACAGTAAGCTCTGGTCCTGCGTGTATGCTGCGTGTCAACCTAGAAATTGGAGACTGATGGCATAAGGCTTCTTTTGCCATTATGAAAGCTCCGTTCATGCGGCCTCGAAGCTACCTGAAAAGCATTGTTGTTGCCGGGGTTTTCCTCACTGCCGGCATGGTTCTGAGAAGAAAATGAGTTTTCTCCTGAGAAACCTTGGGTTTCCAGTTCCTTGTTGGAAGCTCACCCTGCTCTGCGCTATACCTAAAGTGAAAGTCAACGTGAGCCCAAGCTTCGAAGTAAGGCCCTGATTATCCTTGCAAAACGAGAGGCGTGCAGCAGCTCCATGAGGCCTTCATCGTTGTTCTGCTTTAGTTTCAAGGTAGTGAGCTTTTCAACACTCCTAGGGGCCTTGCTTCAGCACCCGTTTCAGTACCAGAACACTGCGTAGAACCAGGAAGCTCTGCTCCTGCGTGTATGCTGCGTGTCAACCTAGAAATTAGAGACTGACGGCACAAGGCTAGTTTTCCCATTATGAAAGCTCCGTTGATGCGGCCCCGAAGCTACCTGAAAAGCACTGTTGTTACCGTGCTTTTACTTACAGCCGGCATGGCACATAGAAGAAAATGAGTTTTCTCGAAAGAAACCTTGTGCTTCCAGTTCCTAGTTGGAAGCTCACCCGGCTCTGCTCTATACCAAACGTGAAAGTCAATGTGAGCACTAGCCTCGAAGTAAGGCCCTGGTTATGCTGGCAATACGGGAGGCGTGCAGCAGCTCCATGAGGCCTTCATCGCTGTTCTGCTTTAGTTTCACGGTAGTAAGCTTTCCAACATTCCTAGGGACTTTGCTTAAGCAACCGTTTCGGTACCAGAACACTGCGTAGAGACAGTAAGCTCTGGTCCTGCGTGTATGCTGCGTGTCAACCTAGAAATTGGAGACTGATGGCATAAGGCTTCTTTTCCCATTATGAAAGCTCCGTTCATGCGGCCTCGAAGCTACCTGAAAAGCATTGTTGTTGCCGGGGTTTTCCTCACTGCCGGCATGGTTCTGAGAAGAAAATGAGTTTTCTCCTAAGAAACCTTGGGGTTCCAGTTCCTTGTTGGAAGCTCACCCTGCTCTGCGCTATACCTAAAGTGAAAGTCAACGTGAGCCCAAGCTTCGAAGTAAGGCCCTGATTATCCTTGCAAAACGAGAGGCGTGCAGCAGCTCCATGAGGCCTTCATCGTTGTTCTGCTTTAGTTTCAAGGTAGTAAGCTTTTCAACACTCCTAGGGGCCTTGCTTCAGCACCCGTTTCAGTACCAGAACACTGCGTAGAACCAGGAAGCTCTGCTCCTGCGTGTATGCTGCGTGTCAACCTAGAAATTAGAGACTGATGGCACAAGGCTTGTTTTCCCGTTTTGAAAGCTCCATTCATGCGGCCTCGAAGCTACCTGAAAAGCACTGTTGTTACCGTGCTTTTACTTACAGCCGGCATGGCACATAGAAGAAAATGAGTTTTCTCGAAAGAAACCTTGTGCTTCCAGTTCCTAGTTGGAAGCTCACCCGGCTCTGCTCTATACCAAACGTGAAAGTCAATGTGAGCACTAGCCTCGAAGTAAGGGCCTGATTATGCTGGCAATACGGGAGGCGTGCAGCAGCTCCATGAGGCCTTCATCGCTGTTCTGCTTTAGTTTCACGGTAGTAAGCTTTCCAACATTCCTGGGGACTTTGCTTAAGCAACCGTTTCGGTACCAGAACACTGCGTAGAGACAGTAAGCTCTGGTCCTGCGTGTATGCTGCGTGTCAACCTAGAAATTGGAGACTGATGGCATAAGGCTTCTTTTCCCATTATTAAAGCTTCGTTCATGCGGCCTCGAAGCTACCTGAAAAGCATTGTTGTTGCCGGGGTTTTCCTCACTGCCGGCATGGTCCTGAGAAGAAAATGAGTTTTCTCCTAAGAAACCTTGGGTTTCCAGTTCCTTGTTGGAAGCTCACCCTGCTCTGCGCTATACCTAAAGTGAAAGTCAACGTGAGCCCAAGCTTCGAAGTAAGGCCCTGATTATCCTTGCAAAACGAGAGGCGTGCAGCAGCTCCATGAGGCCTTCATCGTTGTTCTGCTTTAGTTTCAAGGTAGTAAGCTTTTCAACACTCCTAGGGGCCTTGCTTCAGCACCCGTTTCAGTACCAGAACACTGCGTAGAACCAGGAAGTTCTGCTCCTGCGTGTATGCTGCGTGTCAACCTAGAAATTAGAGACTGACGGCACAAGGCTAGTTTTCCCATTATGAAAGCTCCGTTGATGCGGCCCCGAAGCTACCTGAAAAGCACTGTTGTTACCGTGCTTTTACTTACAGCCGGCATGGCACATAGAAGAAAATGAGTTTTCTCGAAAGAAACCTTGTGCTTCCAGTTCCTAGTTGGAAGCTCACCCGGCTCTGCTCTATACCAAACGTGAAAGTCAATGTGAACACTAGCCTCGAAGTAAGGCCCTGATTATCCTGGCAAAACGGGAGGCGTGCAGCAGCTCCATGAGGCCTTCATCGCTGTTCTGCTTTAGTTTCACGGTAGTAAGCTTTCCAAGACTCCTAGGGACTTTGCTTAAGCAACCGTTTCGGTACCAGAACACTGCGTAGAGACAGTAAGCTCTGGTCCTGCGTGTATGCTGCGTGTCAACCTAGAAATTGGAGACTGATGGCATAAGGCTTCTTTTTCCATTATGAAAGCTCCGTTCATGCGGCCTCGAAGCTACCTGAAAAGCATTGTTGTTGCCGGGGTTTTCCTCACTGCCGGCATGGTTCTGAGAAGAAAATGAGTTTTCTCCTAAGAAACCTTGGGTTTCCAGTTCCTTGTTGGAAGCTCACCCTGCTCTGCGCTATACCTAAAGTGAAAGTCAACGTGAGCCCAAGCTTCGAAGTAAGGCCCTGATTATCCTTGCAAAACGAGAGGCGTGCAGCAGCTCCATGAGGCCTTCATCGTTGTTCTGCTTTAGTTTCAAGGTAGTAAGCTTTCAACACTCCTAGGGGACTTGCTTCAGCACCCGTTTCAGTACCAGAACACTGCGTAGAACCAGGAAGCTCTGCTCCTGCGTGTATGCTGCGTGTCAACCTAGAAATTAGAGACTGATGGCACAAGGCTTGTTTTCCCGTTTTGAAAGCTCCATTCATGCGGCCTCGAAGCTACCTGAAAAGCACTGTTGTTACCGTGCTTTTACTTACAGCCGGCATGGCACATAGAAGAAAATGAGTTTTCTCGAAAGAAACCTTGTGCTTCCAGTTCCTAGTTGGAAGCTCACCCGGCTCTGCTCTATACCAAACGTGAAAGTCAATGTGAGCACTAGCCTCGAAGTAAGGCCCTGATTATGCTGGCAATACGGGAGGCGTGCAGCAGCTCCATGAGGCCTTCATCGCTGTTCTGCTTTAGTTTCACGGTAGTAAGCTTTCCAACATTCCTGGGGACTTTGCTTAAGCAACCGTTTCGGTACCAGAACACTGCGTAGAGACAGTAAGCTCTGGTCCTGCGTGTATGCTGCGTGTCAACCTAGAAATTGGAGACTGATGGCATAAGGCTTCTTTTCCCATTATTAAAGCTTCGTTCATGCGGCCTCGAAGCTACCTGAAAAGCATTGTTGTTGCCGGGGTTTTCCTCACTGCCGGCATGGTCCTGAGAAGAAAATGAGTTTTCTCCTAAGAAACCTTGGGTTTCCAGTTCCTTGTTGGAAGCTCACCCTGCTCTGGGCTATACCTAAAGTGAAAGTCAACGTGAGCCCAAGCTTCGAAGTAAGGCCCTGATTATCCTTGCAAAACGAGAGGCGTGCAGCAGCTCCATGAGGCCTTCATCGTTGTTCTGCTTTAGTTTCAAGGTAGTAAGCTTTTCAACACTCCTAGGGGCCTTGCTTCAGCACCCGTTTCAGTACCAGAACACTGCGTAGAACCAGGAAGTTCTGCTCCTGCGTGTATGCTGCGTGTCAACCTAGAAATTAGAGACTGACGGCACAAGGCTAGTTTTCCCATTATGAAAGCTCCGTTGATGCGGCCCCGAAGCTACCTGAAAAGCACTGTTGTTACCGTGCTTTTACTTACAGCCGGCATGGCACATAGAAGAAAATGAGTTTTCTCGAAAGAAACCTTGTGCTTCCAGTTCCTAGTTGGAAGCTCACCCGGCTCTGCTCTATACCAAACGTGAAAGTCAATGTGAGCACTAGCCTCGAAGTAAGGCCCTGATTATCCTGGCAAAACGGGAGGCGTGCAGCAGCTCCATGAGGCCTTCATCGCTGTTCTGCTTTAGTTTCACGGTAGTAAGCTTTCCAAGACTCCTAGGGACTTTGCTTAAGCAACCGTTTCGGTACCAGAACACTGCGTAGAGACAGTAAGCTCTGGTCCTGCGTGTATGCTGCGTGTCAACCTAGAAATTGGAGACTGATGGCATAAGGCTTCTTTTCCCATTATGAAAGCTCCGTTCATGCGGCCTCGAAGCTACCTGAAAAGCATTGTTGTTGCCGGGGTTTTCCTCACTGCCGGCATGGTTCTGAGAAGAAAATGAGTTTTCTCCTAAGAAACCTTGGGTTTCTAGTTCCATGTTGGAAGCTCACCCTGCTCTGCGCTATACCTAAAGTGAAAGTCAACGTGAGCCCAAGCTTCGAAGTAAGGCCCTGATTATCCTTGCAAAACGAGAGGCGTGCAGCAGCTCCATGAGGCCTTCATCGTTGTTCTGCTTTAGTTTCAAGGTAGTAAGCTTTTCAACACTCCTAGGGGCCTTGCTTCAGCACCCGTTTCAGTACCAGAACACTGCGTAGAACCAGGAAGCTCTGCTCCTGCGTGTATGCTGCGTGTCAACCTAGAAATTAGAGACTGACGGCACAAGGCTAGTTTTCCCATTATGAAAGCTCCGTTGATGCGGCCCCGAAGCTATCTGAAAAGCACTGTTGTTACCGTGCTTTTACTTACAGCCGGCATGGCACATAGAAGAAAATGAGTTTTCTCGAAAGAAACCTTGTGCTTCCAGTTCCTAGTTGGAAGCTCACCCGGCTCTGCTCTATACCAAACGTGAAAGTCAATGTGAGCACTAGCCTCGAAGTAAGGCCCTGATTATCCTGGCAAAACGGGAGGCGTGCAGCAGCTCCATGAGGCCTTCATCGCTGTTCTGCTTTAGTTTCACGGTAGTAAGCTTTCCAAGACTCCTAGGGACTTTGCTTAAGCAACCGTTTCGGTACCAGAACACTGCGTAGAGACAGTAAGCTCTGGTCCTGCGTGTATGCTGCGTGTCAACCTAGAAATTGGAGACTGATGGCATAAGGCTTCTTTTGCCATTATGAAAGCTCCGTTCATGCGGCCTCGAAGCTACCTGAAAAGCATTGTTGTTGCCGGGGTTTTCCTCACTGCCGGCATCGTTCTGAGAAGAAAATGAGTTTTCTCCTAAGAAACCTTGGGTTTCCAGTTCCTTGTTGGAAGCTCACCCTGCTCTGCGCTATACCTAAAGTGAAAGTCAAAGTGAGCCCAAGCTTCGAAGTAAGGCCCTGATTATCCTTGCAAAACGAGAGGCGTGCAGCAGCTCCATGAGGCCTTCATCGTTGTTCTGCTTTAGTTTCAAGGTAGTAAGCTTTTCAACACTCCTAGGGGCCTTGCTTCAGCACCCGTTTCAGTACCAGAACACTGCGTAGAACCAGGAAGCTCTGCTCCTGCGTGTATGCTGCGTGTCAACCTAGAAATTAGAGACTGATGGCACAAGGCTTGTTTTCCGTTTTGAAAGCTCCGTTGATGCGGCCTCGAAGCTACGTGAAAAGCACTGTTGTTACCGTGCTTTTACTTACAGCCGGCATGGCACATAGAAGAAAATGAGTTTTCTCGAAAGAAACCTTGTGCTTCCAGTTCCTAGTTGGAAGCTCACCCGGCTCTGCTCTATACCAAACGTGAAAGTCAATGTGAGCACTAGCCTCGAAGTAAGGCCCTGATTATGCTGGCAATACGGGAGGCGTGCAGCAGCTCCATGAGGCCTTCATCGCTGTTCTGCTTTAGTTTCACGGTAGTAAGCTTTCCAACATTCCTGGGGACTTTGCTTAAGCAACCGTTTCGGTACCAGAACACTGCGTAGAGACAGTAAGCTCTGGTCCTGCGTGTATGCTGCGTGTCAACCTAGAAATTGGAGACTGATGGCATAAGGCTTCTTTTCCCATTATTAAAGCTTCGTTCATGCGGCCTCGAAGCTACCTGAAAAGCATTGTTGTTGCCGGGGTTTTCCTCACTGCCGGCATGGTCCTGAGAAGAAACTGAGTTTTCTCCTAAGAAACCTTGGGTTTCCAGTTCCTTGTTGGAAGCTCACCCTGCTCTGCGCTATACCTAAAGTGAAAGTCAACGTGAGCCCAAGCTTCGAAGTAAGGCCCTGATTATCCTTGCAAAACGAGAGGCGTGCAGCAGCTCCATGAGGCCTTCATCGTTGTTCTGCTTTAGTTTCAAGGTAGTAAGCTTTTCAACACTCCTAGGGGCCTTGCTTCAGCACCCGTTTCAGTACCAGAACACTGCGTAGAACCAGGAAGCTCTGCTCCTGCGTGTATGCTGCGTGTCAACCTAGAAATTAGAGGCTGACGGCACAAGGCTAGTTTTCCCATTATGAAAGCTCCGTTGATGAGGCCCCGAAGCTACCTGAAAAGCATTGTTGTTACCGTGGTTTTACTTACAGCCGGCATGGCACATAGAAGAAAATGAGTTTTCTCGAAAGAAACCTTGTGCTTCCAGTTCCTAGTTGGAAGCTCACCCGGCTCTGCTCTATACCAAACGTGAAAGTCAATGTGAGCACTAGCCTCGAAATAAGGCCCTGATTATCCTGGCAAAACTGGAGGCGTGCAGCAGCTCCATGAGGCCTTCATCGCTGTTCTGCTTTAGTTTCACGGTAGTAAGCTTTCCAAGACTCCTAGGGACTTTGCTTAAGCAACCGTTTCGGTACCAGAACACTGCGTAGAGACAGTAAGCTCTGGTCCTGCGTGTATGCTGCGTGTCAACCTAGAAATTGGAGACTGATGGCATAAGGCTTCTTTTCCCATTATGAAAGCTCCGTTCATGCGGCCTCGAAGCTACCTGAAAAGCATTGTTGTTGCCGGGGTTTTCCTCACTGCCGGCATGGTTCTGAGAAGAAAATGAGTTTTCTCCTAAGAAACCTTGGGTTTCCAGTTCCTTGTTGGAAGCTCACCCTGCTCTGCGCTATACCTAAAGTGAAAGTCAACGTGAGCCCAAGCTTCGAAGTAAGGCCCTGATTATGCTTGCAAAACGAGAGGCGTGCAGCAGCTCCATGAGGCCTTCATCGTTGTTCTGCTTTAGTTTCAAGGTAGTAAGCTTTTCAACACTCCTAGGGGCCTTGCTTCAGCACCCGTTTCAGTACCAGAACACTGCGTAGAACCAGGAAGTTCTGCTCCTGCGTGTATGCTGCGTGTCAACCTAGAAATTAGAGACTGACGGCACAAGGCTAGTTTTCCCATTATGAAAGCTCCGTTGATGCGGCCCCGAAGCTACCTGAAAAGCACTGTTGTTACCGTGCTTTTACTTACAGCCGGCATGGCACATAGAAGAAAATGAGTTTTCTCGAAAGAAACCTTGTGCTTCCAGTTCCTAGTTGGAAGCTCACCCGGCTCTGCTCTATACCAAACGTGAAAGTCAATGTGAACACTAGCCTCGAAGTAAGGCCCTGATTATCCTGGCAAAACGGGAGGCGTGCAGCAGCTCCATGAGGCCTTCATCGCTGTTCTGCTTTAGTTTCACGGTAGTAAGCTTTCCAAGACTCCTAGGGACTTTGCTTAAGCAACCGTTTCGGTACCAGAACACTGCGTAGAGACAGTAAGCTCTGGTCCTGCGTGTATGCTGCGTGTCAACCTAGAAATTGGAGACTGATGGCATAAGGCTTCTTTTTCCATTATGAAAGCTCCGTTCATGCGGCCTCGAAGCTACCTGAAAAGCATTGTTGTTGCCGGGGTTTTCCTCACTGCCGGCATGGTTCTGAGAAGAAAATGAGTTTTCTCCTAAGAAACCTTGGGTTTCCAGTTCCTTGTTGGAAGCTCACCCTGCTCGGCGCTATACCTAAAGTGAAAGTCAACGTGAGCCCAAGCTTCGAAGTAAGGCCCTGATTATCCTTGCAAAACGAGAGGCGTGCAGCAGCTCCATGAGGCCTTCATCGTTGTTCTGCTTTAGTTTCAAGGTAGTAAGCTTTCAACACTCCTAGGGGACTTGCTTCAGCACCCGTTTCAGTACCAGAACACTGCGTAGAACCAGGAAGCTCTGCTCCTGCGTGTATGCTGCGTGTCAACCTAGAAATTAGAGACTGATGGCACAAGGCTTGTTTTCCCGTTTTGAAAGCTCCATTCATGCGGCCTCGAAGCTACCTGAAAAGCACTGTTGTTACCGTGCTTTTACTTACAGCCGGCATGGCACATAGAAGAAAATGAGTTTTCTCGAAAGAAACCTTGTGCTTCCAGTTCCTAGTTGGAAGCTCACCCGGCTCTGCTCTATACCAAACGTGAAAGTCAATGTGAGCACTAGCCTCGAAGTAAGGCCCTGATTATGCTGGCAATACGGGAGGCGTGCAGCAGCTCCATGAGGCCTTCATCGCTGTTCTGCTTTAGTTTCACGGTAGTAAGCTTTCCAACATTCCTGGGGACTTTGCTTAAGCAACCGTTTCGGTACCAGAACACTGCGTAGAGACAGTAAGCTCTGGTCCTGCGTGTATGCTGCGTGTCAACCTAGAAATTGGAGACTGATGGCATAAGGCTTCTTTTCCCATTATTAAAGCTTCGTTCATGCGGCCTCGAAGCTACCTGAAAAGCATTGTTGTTGCCGGGGTTTTCCTCACTGCCGGCATGGTCCTGAGAAGAAAATGAGTTTTCTCCTAAGAAACCTTGGGTTTCCAGTTCCTTGTTGGAAGCTCACCCTGCTCTGGGCTATACCTAAAGTGAAAGTCAACGTGAGCCCAAGCTTCGAAGTAAGGCCCTGATTATCCTTGCAAAACGAGAGGCGTGCAGCAGCTCCATGAGGCCTTCATCGTTGTTCTGCTTTAGTTTCAAGGTAGTAAGCTTTTCAACACTCCTAGGGGCCTTGCTTCAGCACCCGTTTCAGTACCAGAACACTGCGTAGAACCAGGAAGTTCTGCTCCTGCGTGTATGCTGCGTGTCAACCTAGAAATTAGAGACTGACGGCACAAGGCTAGTTTTCCCATTATGAAAGCTCCGTTGATGCGGCCCCGAAGCTACCTGAAAAGCACTGTTGTTACCGTGCTTTTACTTACAGCCGGCATGGCACATAGAAGAAAATGAGTTTTCTCGAAAGAAACCTTGTGCTTCCAGTTCCTAGTTGGAAGCTCACCCGGCTCTGCTCTATACCAAACGTGAAAGTCAATGTGAGCACTAGCCTCGAAGTAAGGCCCTGATTATCCTGGCAAAACGGGAGGCGTGCAGCAGCTCCATGAGGCCTTCATCGCTGTTCTGCTTTAGTTTCACGGTAGTAAGCTTTCCAAGACTCCTAGGGACTTTGCTTAAGCAACCGTTTCGGTACCAGAACACTGCGTAGAGACAGTAAGCTCTGGTCCTGCGTGTATGCTGCGTGTCAACCTAGAAATTGGAGACTGATGGCATAAGGCTTCTTTTCCCATTATGAAAGCTCCGTTCATGCGGCCTCGAAGCTACCTGAAAAGCATTGTTGTTGCCGGGGTTTTCCTCACTGCCGGCATGGTTCTGAGAAGAAAATGAGTTTTCTCCTAAGAAACCTTGGGTTTCTAGTTCCATGTTGGAAGCTCACCCTGCTCTGCGCTATACCTAAAGTGAAAGTCAACGTGAGCCCAAGCTTCGAAGTAAGGCCCTGATTATCCTTGCAAAACGAGAGGCGTGCAGCAGCTCCATGAGGCCTTCATCGTTGTTCTGCTTTAGTTTCAAGGTAGTAAGCTTTTCAACACTCCTAGGGGCCTTGCTTCAGCACCCGTTTCAGTACCAGAACACTGCGTAGAACCAGGAAGCTCTGCTCCTGCGTGTATGCTGCGTGTCAACCTAGAAATTAGAGACTGACGGCACAAGGCTAGTTTTCCCATTATGAAAGCTCCGTTGATGCGGCCCCGAAGCTATCTGAAAAGCACTGTTGTTACCGTGCTTTTACTTACAGCCGGCATGGCACATAGAAGAAAATGAGTTTTCTCGAAAGAAACCTTGTGCTTCCAGTTCCTAGTTGGAAGCTCACCCGGCTCTGCTCTATACCAAACGTGAAAGTCAATGTGAGCACTAGCCTCGAAGTAAGGCCCTGATTATCCTGGCAAAACGGGAGGCGTGCAGCAGCTCCATGAGGCCTTCATCGCTGTTCTGCTTTAGTTTCACGGTAGTAAGCTTTCCAAGACTCCTAGGGACTTTGCTTAAGCAACCGTTTCGGTACCAGAACACTGCGTAGAGACAGTAAGCTCTGGTCCTGCGTGTATGCTGCGTGTCAACCTAGAAATTGGAGACTGATGGCATAAGGCTTCTTTTGCCATTATGAAAGCTCCGTTCATGCGGCCTCGAAGCTACCTGAAAAGCATTGTTGTTGCCGGGGTTTTCCTCACTGCCGGCATCGTTCTGAGAAGAAAATGAGTTTTCTCCTAAGAAACCTTGGGTTTCCAGTTCCTTGTTGGAAGCTCACCCTGCTCTGCGCTATACCTAAAGTGAAAGTCAAAGTGAGCCCAAGCTTCGAAGTAAGGCCCTGATTATCCTTGCAAAACGAGAGGCGTGCAGCAGCTCCATGAGGCCTTCATCGTTGTTCTGCTTTAGTTTCAAGGTAGTAAGCTTTTCAACACTCCTAGGGGCCTTGCTTCAGCACCCGTTTCAGTACCAGAACACTGCGTAGAACCAGGAAGCTCTGCTCCTGCGTGTATGCTGCGTGTCAACCTAGAAATTAGAGACTGATGGCACAAGGCTTGTTTTCCGTTTTGAAAGCTCCGTTGATGCGGCCTCGAAGCTACGTGAAAAGCACTGTTGTTACCGTGCTTTTACTTACAGCCGGCATGGCACATAGAAGAAAATGAGTTTTCTCGAAAGAAACCTTGTGCTTCCAGTTCCTAGTTGGAAGCTCACCCGGCTCTGCTCTATACCAAACGTGAAAGTCAATGTGAGCACTAGCCTCGAAGTAAGGCCCTGATTATGCTGGCAATACGGGAGGCGTGCAGCAGCTCCATGAGGCCTTCATCGCTGTTCTGCTTTAGTTTCACGGTAGTAAGCTTTCCAACATTCCTGGGGACTTTGCTTAAGCAACCGTTTCGGTACCAGAACACTGCGTAGAGACAGTAAGCTCTGGTCCTGCGTGTATGCTGCGTGTCAACCTAGAAATTGGAGACTGATGGCATAAGGCTTCTTTTCCCATTATTAAAGCTTCGTTCATGCGGCCTCGAAGCTACCTGAAAAGCATTGTTGTTGCCGGGGTTTTCCTCACTGCCGGCATGGTCCTGAGAAGAAACTGAGTTTTCTCCTAAGAAACCTTGGGTTTCCAGTTCCTTGTTGGAAGCTCACCCTGCTCTGCGCTATACCTAAAGTGAAAGTCAACGTGAGCCCAAGCTTCGAAGTAAGGCCCTGATTATCCTTGCAAAACGAGAGGCGTGCAGCAGCTCCATGAGGCCTTCATCGTTGTTCTGCTTTAGTTTCAAGGTAGTAAGCTTTTCAACACTCCTAGGGGCCTTGCTTCAGCACCCGTTTCAGTACCAGAACACTGCGTAGAACCAGGAAGCTCTGCTCCTGCGTGTATGCTGCGTGTCAACCTAGAAATTAGAGGCTGACGGCACAAGGCTAGTTTTCCCATTATGAAAGCTCCGTTGATGAGGCCCCGAAGCTACCTGAAAAGCATTGTTGTTACCGTGGTTTTACTTACAGCCGGCATGGCACATAGAAGAAAATGAGTTTTCTCGAAAGAAACCTTGTGCTTCCAGTTCCTAGTTGGAAGCTCACCCGGCTCTGCTCTATACCAAACGTGAAAGTCAATGTGAGCACTAGCCTCGAAATAAGGCCCTGATTATCCTGGCAAAACTGGAGGCGTGCAGCAGCTCCATGAGGCCTTCATCGCTGTTCTGCTTTAGTTTCACGGTAGTAAGCTTTCCAAGACTCCTAGGGACTTTGCTTAAGCAACCGTTTCGGTACCAGAACACTGCGTAGAGACAGTAAGCTCTGGTCCTGCGTGTATGCTGCGTGTCAACCTAGAAATTGGAGACTGATGGCATAAGGCTTCTTTTCCCATTATGAAAGCTCCGTTCATGCGGCCTCGAAGCTACCTGAAAAGCATTGTTGTTGCCGGGGTTTTCCTCACTGCCGGCATGGTTCTGAGAAGAAAATGAGTTTTCTCCTAAGAAACCTTGGGTTTCCAGTTCCTTGTTGGAAGCTCACCCTGCTCTGGGCTATACCTAAAGTGAAAGTCAACGTGAGCCCAAGCTTCGAAGTAAGGCCCTGATTATGCTTGCAAAACGAGAGGCGTGCAGCAGCTCCATGAGGCCTTCATCGTTGTTCTGCTTTAGTTTCAAGGTAGTAAGCTTTTCAACACTCCTAGGGGCCTTGCTTCAGCACCCGTTTCAGTACCAGAACACTGCGTAGAACCAGGAAGTTCTGCTCCTGCGTGTATGCTGCGTGTCAACCTAGAAATTAGAGACTGACGGCACAAGGCTAGTTTTCCCATTATGAAAGCTCCGTTGATGCGGCCCCGAAGCTACCTGAAAAGCACTGTTGTTACCGTGCTTTTACTTACAGCCGGCATGGCACATAGAAGAAAATGAGTTTTCTCGAAAGAAACCTTGTGCTTCCAGTTCCTAGTTGGAAGCTCACCCGGCTCTGCTCTATACCAAACGTGAAAGTCAATGTGAACACTAGCCTCGAAGTAAGGCCCTGATTATCCTGGCAAAACGGGAGGCGTGCAGCAGCTCCATGAGGCCTTCATCGCTGTTCTGCTTTAGTTTCACGGTAGTAAGCTTTCCAAGACTCCTAGGGACTTTGCTTAAGCAACCGTTTCGGTACCAGAACACTGCGTAGAGACAGTAAGCTCTGGTCCTGCGTGTATGCTGCGTGTCAACCTAGAAATTGGAGACTGATGGCATAAGGCTTCTTTTTCCATTATGAAAGCTCCGTTCATGCGGCCTCGAAGCTACCTGAAAAGCATTGTTGTTGCCGGGGTTTTCCTCACTGCCGGCATGGTTCTGAGAAGAAAATGAGTTTTCTCCTAAGAAACCTTGGGTTTCCAGTTCCTTGTTGGAAGCTCACCCTGCTCGGCGCTATACCTAAAGTGAAAGTCAACGTGAGCCCAAGCTTCGAAGTAAGGCCCTGATTATCCTTGCAAAACGAGAGGCGTGCAGCAGCTCCATGAGGCCTTCATCGTTGTTCTGCTTTAGTTTCAAGGTAGTAAGCTTTCAACACTCCTAGGGGACTTGCTTCAGCACCCGTTTCAGTACCAGAACACTGCGTAGAACCAGGAAGCTCTGCTCCTGCGTGTATGCTGCGTGTCAACCTAGAAATTAGAGACTGATGGCACAAGGCTTGTTTTCCCGTTTTGAAAGCTCCATTCATGCGGCCTCGAAGCTACCTGAAAAGCACTGTTGTTACCGTGCTTTTACTTACAGCCGGCATGGCACATAGAAGAAAATGAGTTTTCTCGAAAGAAACCTTGTGCTTCCAGTTCCTAGTTGGAAGCTCACCCGGCTCTGCTCTATACCAAACGTGAAAGTCAATGTGAGCACTAGCCTCGAAGTAAGGCCCTGATTATGCTGGCAATACGGGAGGCGTGCAGCAGCTCCATGAGGCCTTCATCGCTGTTCTGCTTTAGTTTCACGGTAGTAAGCTTTCCAACATTCCTGGGGACTTTGCTTAAGCAACCGTTTCGGTACCAGAACACTGCGTAGAGACAGTAAGCTCTGGTCCTGCGTGTATGCTGCGTGTCAACCTAGAAATTGGAGACTGATGGCATAAGGCTTCTTTTCCCATTATTAAAGCTTCGTTCATGCGGCCTCGAAGCTACCTGAAAAGCATTGTTGTTGCCGGGGTTTTCCTCACTGCCGGCATGGTCCTGAGAAGAAAATGAGTTTTCTCCTAAGAAACCTTGGGTTTCCAGTTCCTTGTTGGAAGCTCACCCTGCTCTGGGCTATACCTAAAGTGAAAGTCAACGTGAGCCCAAGCTTCGAAGTAAGGCCCTGATTATCCTTGCAAAACGAGAGGCGTGCAGCAGCTCCATGAGGCCTTCATCGTTGTTCTGCTTTAGTTTCAAGGTAGTAAGCTTTTCAACACTCCTAGGGGCCTTGCTTCAGCACCCGTTTCAGTACCAGAACACTGCGTAGAACCAGGAAGTTCTGCTCCTGCGTGTATGCTGCGTGTCAACCTAGAAATTAGAGACTGACGGCACAAGGCTAGTTTTCCCATTATGAAAGCTCCGTTGATGCGGCCCCGAAGCTACCTGAAAAGCACTGTTGTTACCGTGCTTTTACTTACAGCCGGCATGGCACATAGAAGAAAATGAGTTTTCTCGAAAGAAACCTTGTGCTTCCAGTTCCTAGTTGGAAGCTCACCCGGCTCTGCTCTATACCAAACGTGAAAGTCAATGTGAGCACTAGCCTCGAAGTAAGGCCCTGATTATCCTGGCAAAACGGGAGGCGTGCAGCAGCTCCATGAGGCCTTCATCGCTGTTCTGCTTTAGTTTCACGGTAGTAAGCTTTCCAAGACTCCTAGGGACTTTGCTTAAGCAACCGTTTCGGTACCAGAACACTGCGTAGAGACAGTAAGCTCTGGTCCTGCGTGTATGCTGCGTGTCAACCTAGAAATTGGAGACTGATGGCATAAGGCTTCTTTTCCCATTATGAAAGCTCCGTTCATGCGGCCTCGAAGCTACCTGAAAAGCATTGTTGTTGCCGGGGTTTTCCTCACTGCCGGCATGGTTCTGAGAAGAAAATGAGTTTTCTCCTAAGAAACCTTGGGTTTCTAGTTCCATGTTGGAAGCTCACCCTGCTCTGCGCTATACCTAAAGTGAAAGTCAACGTGAGCCCAAGCTTCGAAGTAAGGCCCTGATTATCCTTGCAAAACGAGAGGCGTGCAGCAGCTCCATGAGGCCTTCATCGTTGTTCTGCTTTAGTTTCAAGGTAGTAAGCTTTTCAACACTCCTAGGGGCCTTGCTTCAGCACCCGTTTCAGTACCAGAACACTGCGTAGAACCAGGAAGCTCTGCTCCTGCGTGTATGCTGCGTGTCAACCTAGAAATTAGAGACTGACGGCACAAGGCTAGTTTTCCCATTATGAAAGCTCCGTTGATGCGGCCCCGAAGCTATCTGAAAAGCACTGTTGTTACCGTGCTTTTACTTACAGCCGGCATGGCACATAGAAGAAAATGAGTTTTCTCGAAAGAAACCTTGTGCTTCCAGTTCCTAGTTGGAAGCTCACCCGGCTCTGCTCTATACCAAACGTGAAAGTCAATGTGAGCACTAGCCTCGAAGTAAGGCCCTGATTATCCTGGCAAAACGGGAGGCGTGCAGCAGCTCCATGAGGCCTTCATCGCTGTTCTGCTTTAGTTTCACGGTAGTAAGCTTTCCAAGACTCCTAGGGACTTTGCTTAAGCAACCGTTTCGGTACCAGAACACTGCGTAGAGACAGTAAGCTCTGGTCCTGCGTGTATGCTGCGTGTCAACCTAGAAATTGGAGACTGATGGCATAAGGCTTCTTTTGCCATTATGAAAGCTCCGTTCATGCGGCCTCGAAGCTACCTGAAAAGCATTGTTGTTGCCGGGGTTTTCCTCACTGCCGGCATCGTTCTGAGAAGAAAATGAGTTTTCTCCTAAGAAACCTTGGGTTTCCAGTTCCTTGTTGGAAGCTCACCCTGCTCTGCGCTATACCTAAAGTGAAAGTCAAAGTGAGCCCAAGCTTCGAAGTAAGGCCCTGATTATCCTTGCAAAACGAGAGGCGTGCAGCAGCTCCATGAGGCCTTCATCGTTGTTCTGCTTTAGTTTCAAGGTAGTAAGCTTTTCAACACTCCTAGGGGCCTTGCTTCAGCACCCGTTTCAGTACCAGAACACTGCGTAGAACCAGGAAGCTCTGCTCCTGCGTGTATGCTGCGTGTCAACCTAGAAATTAGAGACTGATGGCACAAGGCTTGTTTTCCGTTTTGAAAGCTCCGTTGATGCGGCCTCGAAGCTACCTGAAAAGCACTGTTGTTACCGTGCTTTTACTTACAGCCGGCATGGCACATAGAAGAAAATGAGTTTTCTCGAAAGAAACCTTGTGCTTCCAGTTCCTAGTTGGAAGCTCACCCGGCTCTGCTCTATACCAAACGTGAAAGTCAATGTGAGCACTAGCCTCGAAGTAAGGCCCTGATTATGCTGGCAATACGGGAGGCGTGCAGCAGCTCCATGAGGCCTTCATCGCTGTTCTGCTTTAGTTTCACGGTAGTAAGCTTTCCAACATTCCTGGGGACTTTGCTTAAGCAACCGTTTCGGTACCAGAACACTGCGTAGAGACAGTAAGCTCTGGTCCTGCGTGTATGCTGCGTGTCAACCTAGAAATTGGAGACTGATGGCATAAGGCTTCTTTTCCCATTATTAAAGCTTCGTTCATGCGGCCTCGAAGCTACCTGAAAAGCATTGTTGTTGCCGGGGTTTTCCTCACTGCCGGCATGGTCCTGAGAAGAAACTGAGTTTTCTCCTAAGAAACCTTGGGTTTCCAGTTCCTTGTTGGAAGCTCACCCTGCTCTGCGCTATACCTAAAGTGAAAGTCAACGTGAGCCCAAGCTTCGAAGTAAGGCCCTGATTATCCTTGCAAAACGAGAGGCGTGCAGCAGCTCCATGAGGCCTTCATCGTTGTTCTGCTTTAGTTTCAAGGTAGTAAGCTTTTCAACACTCCTAGGGGCCTTGCTTCAGCACCCGTTTCAGTACCAGAACACTGCGTAGAACCAGGAAGCTCTGCTCCTGCGTGTATGCTGCGTGTCAACCTAGAAATTAGAGGCTGACGGCACAAGGCTAGTTTTCCCATTATGAAAGCTCCGTTGATGAGGCCCCGAAGCTACCTGAAAAGCATTGTTGTTACCGTGGTTTTACTTACAGCCGGCATGGCACATAGAAGAAAATGAGTTTTCTCGAAAGAAACCTTGTGCTTCCAGTTCCTAGTTGGAAGCTCACCCGGCTCTGCTCTATACCAAACGTGAAAGTCAATGTGAGCACTAGCCTCGAAATAAGGCCCTGATTATCCTGGCAAAACTGGAGGCGTGCAGCAGCTCCATGAGGCCTTCATCGCTGTTCTGCTTTAGTTTCACGGTAGTAAGCTTTCCAAGACTCCTAGGGACTTTGCTTAAGCAACCGTTTCGGTACCAGAACACTGCGTAGAGACAGTAAGCTCTGGTCCTGCGTGTATGCTGCGTGTCAACCTAGAAATTGGAGACTGATGGCATAAGGCTTCTTTTCCCATTATGAAAGCTCCGTTCATGCGGCCTCGAAGCTACCTGAAAAGCATTGTTGTTGCCGGGGTTTTCCTCACTGCCGGCATGGTTCTGAGAAGAAAATGAGTTTTCTCCTAAGAAACCTTGGGGTTCCAGTTCCTTGTTGGAAGCTCACCCTGCTCTGCGCTATACCTAAAGTGAAAGTCAACGTGAGCCCAAGCTTCGAAGTAAGGCCCTGATTATCCTTGCAAAACGAGAGGCGTGCAGCAGCTCCATGAGGCCTTCATCGTTGTTCTGCTTTAGTTTCAAGGTAGTAAGCTTTTCAACACTCCTAGGGGCCTTGCTTCAGCACCCGTTTCAGTACCAGAACACTGCGTAGAACCAGGAAGTTCTGCTCCTGCGTGTATGCTGCGTGTCAACCTAGAAATTAGAGACTGACGGCACAAGGCTAGTTTTCCCATTATGAAAGCTCCGTTGATGCGGCCCCGAAGCTACCTGAAAAGCACTGTTGTTACCGTGCTTTTACTTACAGCCGGCATGGCACATAGAAGAAAATGAGTTTTCTCGAAAGAAACCTTGTGCTTCCAGTTCCTAGTTGGAAGCTCACCCGGCTCTGCTCTATACCAAACGTGAAAGTCAATGTGAGCACTAGCCTCGAAGTAAGGCCCTGATTATCCTGGCAAAACGGGAGGCGTGCAGCAGCTCCATGAGGCCTTCATCGCTGTTCTGCTTTAGTTTCACGGTAGTAAGCTTTCCAAGACTCCTAGGGACTTTGCTTAAGCAACCGTTTCGGTACCAGAACACTGCGTAGAGACAGTAAGCTCTGGTCCTGCGTGTATGCTGCGTGTCAACCTAGAAATTGGAGACTGATGGCATAAGGCTTCTTTTCCCATTATGAAAGCTCCGTTCATGCGGCCTCGAAGCTACCTGAAAAGCATTGTTGTTGCCTGGGTTTTCCTCACTGCCGGCATGGTTCTGAGAAGAAAATGAGATTTCTCCTAAGAAACCTTGGGTTTCCAGTTCCTTGTTGGAAGCTCACCCTGCTCTGCGCTATACCTAAAGTGAAAGTCAACGTGAGCCCAAGCTTCGAAGTAAGGCCCTGATTATCCTTGCAAAACGAGAGGCGTGCAGCAGCTCCATGAGGCCTTCATCGTTGTTCTGCTTTAGTTTCAAGGTAGTAAGCTTTTCAACACTCCTAGGGGCCTTGCTTCAGCACCCGTTTCAGTACCAGAACACTGCGTAGAACCAGGAAGCTCTGCTCCTGCGTGTATGCTGCGTGTCAACCTAGAAATTAGAGACTGATGGCACAAGGCTTGTTTTCCCGTTTTGAAAGCTCCATTCATGCGGCCTCGAAGCTACCTGAAAAGCACTGTTGTTACCATGCTTTTACTTACAGCCGGCATGGCACATAGAAGAAAATGAGTTTTCTCGAAAGAAACCTTGTGCTTCCAGTTCCTAGTTGGAAGCTCACCCGGCTCTGCTCTATACCAAACGTGAAAGTCCATGTGAGCACTAGCCTCGAAGTAAGGCCCTGATTATGCTGGCAAATCGGGAGGCGTGCAGCAGCTCCATGAGGCCTTCATCGCTGTTCTGCTTTAGTTTCACGGTAGTAAGCTTTCCAAGACTCCTAGGGACTTTGCTTAAGCAACCGTTTCAGTACCAGAACACTGCGTAGAGACAGTAAGCTCTGGTCCTGCGTGTATGCTGCGTGTCAACCTAGAAATTGGAGACTGATGGCATAAGGCTTCTGTTCCCATTATGAAAGTTCCGTTCATGCGGCCTCGAAGCTACCTGAAAAGCATTGTTGTTGCCGGGGTTTTCCTCACTGCCGGCATGGTTCTGAGAAGAAAATGAGTTTTCTCCTAAGAAACCTTGGGTTTCCAGTTCCTTGTTGGAAGCTCACCCTGCTCTGCGCTATACCTAAAGTGAAAGGCAAAGTGAGCCCAAGCTTCGAAGTAAGGCCCTGATTATCCTTGCAATACGAGAGGCGTGCAGCAGCTCCATGAGGCCTTCATCGTTGTTCTGCTTTAGTTTCAAGGTAGTAAGCTTTTCAACACTCCTAGGGGCCTTGCTTCAGCACCCGTTTCAGTACCAGAACACTGCGTAGAACCAGGAAGCTCTGCTCCTGCGTGTATGCTGCGTGTCAACCTAGAAATTAGAGACTGACGGCACAAGGCTAGTTTTCCGTTTTGAAAGCTCCGTTGATGCGACCCCGAAGCTACCTGAAAAGCACTGTTGTTACCGTGCTTTTACTTACAGCCGGCATGGCACATAGAAGAAAATGAGTTTTCTCGAAAGAAACCTTGTGCTTCCAGTTCCTAGTTGGAAGCTCACCCGGCTCTGCTCTATACCAAACGTGAAAGTCAATGTGAGCACTAGCCTCGAAGTAAGGCCCTGATTATCCTGGCAAAACGGGAGGCGTGCAGCAGCTCCATGAGGCCTTCATCGCTGTTCTGCTTTAGTTTCACGGTAGTAAGCTTTCCAAGACTCCTAGGGACTTTGCTTAAGCAACCGTTTCGGTATCAGAACACTGCGTAGAGACAGTAAGCTCTGGTCCTGCGTGTATGCTGCGTGTCAACCTAGAAATTGGAGACTGATGGCATAAGGCTTCTTTTCCCATTATGAAAGCTCCGTTCATGCGGCCTCGAAGCTACCTGAAAAGCATTGTTGTTGCCGGGGTTTTCCTCACTGCCGGCATCGTTCTGAGAAGAAAATGAGTTTTCTCCTAAGAAACCTTGGGTTTCCAGTTCCTTGTTGGAAGCTCACCCTGCTCTGCGCTATACCTAAAGTGAAAGTCAAAGTGAGCCCAAGCTTCGAAGTAAGGCCCTGATTATCCTTGCAAAACGAGAGGCGTGCAGCAGCTCCATGAGGCCTTCATCGTTGTTCTGCTTTAGTTTCAAGGTAGTAAGCTTTTCAACACTCCTAGGGGCCTTGCTTCAGCACCCGTTTCAGTACCAGAACACTGCGTAGAACCAGGAAGCTCTGCTCCTGCGTGTATGCTGCGTGTCAACCTAGAAATTAGAGACTGATGGCACAAGGCTTGTTTTCCGTTTTGAAAGCTCCGTTGATGCGGCCTCGAAGCTACCTGAAAAGCACTGTTGTTACCGTGCTTTTACTTACAGCCGGCATGGCACATAGAAGAAAATGAGTTTTCTCGAAAGAAACCTTGTGCTTCCAGTTCCTAGTTGGAAGCTCACCCGGCTCTGCTCTATACCAAACGTGAAAGTCAATGTGAGCACTAGCCTCGAAGTAAGGCCCTGATTATGCTGGCAATACGGGAGGCGTGCAGCAGCTCCATGAGGCCTTCATCGCTGTTCTGCTTTAGTTTCACTGTAGTAAGCTTTCCAACATTCCTGGGGACTTTGCTTAAGCAACCGTTTCGGTACCAGAACACTGCGTAGAGACAGTAAGCTCTGGTCCTGCGTGTATGCTGCGTGTCAACCTAGAAATTGGAGACTGATGGCATAAGGCTTCTTTTCCCATTATTAAAGCTTCGTTCATGCGGCCTCGAAGCTACCTGAAAAGCATTGTTGTTGCCGGGGTTTTCCTCACTGCCGGCATGGTCCTGAGAAGAAACTGAGTTTTCTCCTAAGAAACCTTGGGTTTCCAGTTCCTTGTTGGAAGCTCACCCTGCTCTGCGCTATACCTAAAGTGAAAGTCAACGTGAGCCCAAGCTTCGAAGTAAGGCCCTGATTATCCTTGCAAAACGAGAGGCGTGCAGCAGCTCCATGAGGCCTTCATCGTTGTTCTGCTTTAGTTTCAAGGTAGTAAGCTTTTCAACACTCCTAGGGGCCTTGCTTCAGCACCCGTTTCAGTACCAGAACACTGCGTAGAACCAGGAAGTTCTGCTCCTGCGTGTATGCTGCGTGTCAACCTAGAAATTAGAGGCTGACGGCACAAGGCTAGTTTTCCCATTATGAAAGCTCCGTTGATGAGGCCCCGAAGCTACCTGAAAAGCATTGTTGTTACCGTGGTTTTACTTACAGCCGGCATGGCACATAGAAGAAAATGAGTTTTCTCGAAAGAAACCTTGTGCTTCCAGTTCCTAGTTGGAAGCTCACCCGGCTCTGCTCTATACCAAACGTGAAAGTCAATGTGAGCACTAGCCTCGAAGTAAGGCCCTGATTATCCTGGCAAAACTGGAGGCGTGCAGCAGCTCCATGAGGCCTTCATCGCTGTTCTGCTTTAGTTTCACGGTAGTAAGCTTTCCAAGACTCCTAGGGACTTTGCTTAAGCAACCGTTTCGGTACCAGAACACTGCGTAGAGACAGTAAGCTCTGGTCCTGCGTGTATGCTGCGTGTCAACCTAGAAATTGGAGACTGATGGCATAAGGCTTCTTTTGCCATTATGAAAGCTCCGTTCATGCGGCCTCGAAGCTACCTGAAAAGCATTGTTGTTGCCGGGGTTTTCCTCACTGCCGGCATGGTTCTGAGAAGAAAATGAGTTTTCTCCTAAGAAACCTTGGGTTTCCAGTTCCTTGTTGGAAGCTCACCCTGCTCTGCGCTATACCTAAAGTGAAAGTCAACGTGAGCCCAAGCTTCGAAGTAAGGCCCTGATTATCCTTGCAAAACGAGAGGCGTGCAGCAGCTCCATGAGGCCTTCATCGTTGTTCTGCTTTAGTTTCAAGGTAGTAAGCTTTTCAACACTCCTAGGGGCCTTGCTTCAGCACCCGTTTCAGTACCAGAACACTGCGTAGAACCAGGAAGTTCTGCTCCTGCGTGTATGCTGCGTGTCAACCTAGAAATTAGAGACTGACGGCACAAGGCTAGTTTTCCCATTATGAAAGCTCCGTTGATGCGGCCCCGAAGCTACCTGAAAAGCACTGTTGTTACCGTGCTTTTACTTACAGCCGGCATGGCACATAGAAGAAAATGAGTTTTCTCGAAAGAAACCTTGTGCTTCCAGTTCCTAGTTGGAAGCTCACCCGGCTCTGCTCTATACCAAACGTGAAAGTCAATGTGAGCACTAGCCTCGAAGTAAGGCCCTGATTATCCTGGCAAAACGGGAGGCGTGCAGCAGCTCCATGAGGCCTTCATCGCTGTTCTGCTTTAGTTTCACGGTAGTAAGCTTTCCAAGACTCCTAGGGACTTTGCTTAAGCAACCGTTTCGGTACCAGAACACTGCGTAGAGACAGTAAGCTCTGGTCCTGCGTGTATGCTGCGTGTCAACCTAGAAATTGGAGACTGATGGCATAAGGCTTCTTTTCCCATTATGAAAGCTCCGTTCATGCGGCCTCGAAGCTACCTGAAAAGCATTGTTGTTGCCGGGGTTTTCCTCACTGCCGGCATGGTTCTGAGAAGAAAATGAGTTTTCTCCTAAGAAACCTTGGGTTTCCAGTTCCTTGTTGGAAGCTCACCCTGCTCTGCGCTATACCTAAAGTGAAAGTCAACGTGAGCCCAAGCTTCGAAGTAAGGCCCTGATTATCCTTGCAAAACGAGAGGCGTGCAGCAGCTCCATGAGGCCTTCATCGTTGTTCTGCTTTAGTTTCAAGGTAGTAAGCTTTTCAACACTCCTAGGGGCCTTGCTTCAGCACCCGTTTCAGTACCAGAACACTGCGTAGAACCAGGAAGTTCTGCTCCTGCGTGTATGCTGCGTGTCAACCTAGAAATTAGAGACTGACGGCACAAGGCTAGTTTTCCCATTATGAAAGCTCCGTTGATGCGGCCCCGAAGCTACCTGAAAAGCACTGTTGTTACCGTGCTTTTACTTACAGCCGGCATGGCACATAGAAGAAAATGAGTTTTCTCGAAAGAAACCTTGTGCTTCCAGTTCCTAGTTGGAAGCTCACCCGGCTCTGCTCTATACCAAACGTGAAAGTCAATGTGAGCACTAGCCTCGAAGTAAGGCCCTGATTATCCTGGCAAAACGGGAGGCGTGCAGCAGCTCCATGAGGCCTTCATCGCTGTTCTGCTTTAGTTTCACGGTAGTAAGCTTTCCAAGACTCCTAGGGACTTTGCTTAAGCAACCGTTTCGGTACCAGAACACTGCGTAGAGACAGTAAGCTCTGGTCCTGCGTGTATGCTGCGTGTCAACCTAGAAATTGGAGACTGATGGCATAAGGCTTCTTTTCCCATTATGAAAGCTCCGTTCATGCGGCCTCGAAGCTACCTGAAAAGCATTGTTGTTGCCGGGGTTTTCCTCACTGCCGGCATGGTTCTGAGAAGAAAATGAGTTTTCTCCTAAGAAACCTTGGGTTTCCAGTTCCTTGTTGGAAGCTCACCCTGCTCTGCGCTATACCTAAAGTGAAAGTCAACGTGAGCCCAAGCTTCGAAGTAAGGCCCTGATTATCCTTGCAAAACGAGAGGCGTGCAGCAGCTCCATGAGGCCTTCATCGTTGTTCTGCTTTAGTTTCAAGGTAGTAAGCTTTTCAACACTCCTAGGGGCCTTGCTTCAGCACCCGTTTCAGTACCAGAACACTGCGTAGAACCAGGAAGCTCTGCTCCTGCGTGTATGCTGCGTGTCAACCTAGAAATTAGAGACTGATGGCACAAGGCTTGTTTTCCCGTTTTGAAAGCTCCATTCATGCGGCCTCGAAGCTACCTGAAAAGCACTGTTGTTACCGTGCTTTTACTTACAGCCGGCATGGCTCATAGAAGAAAATGAGTTTTCTCGAAAGAAACCTTGTGCTTCCAGTTCCTAGTTGGAAGCTCACCCGGCTGTGCTCTATACCAAACGTGAAAGTCCATGTGAGCACTAGCCTCGAAGTAAGGCCCTGATTATGCTGGCAAATCAGGAGGCGTGCAGCAGCTCCATGAGGCCTTCATCGCTGTTCTGCTTTAGTTTCACGGTAGTAAGCTTTCCAAGACTCCTAGGGACTTTGCTTAAGCAACCGTTTCAGTACCAGAACACTGCGTAGAGACAGTAAGCTCTGGTCCTGCGTGTATGCTGCGTGTCAACCTAGAAATTGGAGACTGATGGCATAAGGCTTCTGTTCCCATTATGAAAGTTCCGTTCATGCGGCCTCGAAGCTACCTGAAAAGCATTGTTGTTGCCGGGGTTTTCCTCACTGCCGGCATGGTTCTGAGAAGAAAATGAGTTTTCTCCTAAGAAACCTTGGGTTTCCAGTTCCTTGTTGGAAGCTCACCCTGCTCTGCGCTATACCTAAAGTGAAAGGCAAAGTGAGCCCAAGCTTCGAAGTAAGGCCCTGATTATCCTTGCAATACGAGAGGCGTGCAGCAGCTCCATGAGGCCTTCATCGTTGTTCTGCTTTAGTTTCAAGGTAGTAAGCTTTTCAACACTCCTAGGGGCCTTGCTTCAGCACCCGTTTCAGTACCAGAACACTGCGTAGAACCAGGAAGCTCTGCTCCTGCGTGTATGCTGCGTGTCAACCTAGAAATTAGAGACTGACGGCACAAGGCTAGTTTTCCGTTTTGAAAGCTCCGTTGATGCGACCCCGAAGCTACCTGAAAAGCACTGTTGTTACCGTGGTTTTACTTACAGCCGGCATGGCACATAGAAGAAAATGAGTTTTCTCGAAAGAAACCTTGTGCTTCCAGTTCCTAGTTGGAAGCTCACCCGGCTCTGCTCTATACCAAACGTGAAAGTCAATGTGAGCACTAGCCTCGAAGTAAGGCCCTGATTATCCTGGCAAAACGGGAGGCGTGCAGCAGCTCCATGAGGCCTTCATCGCTGTTCTGCTTTAGTTTCACGGTAGTAAGCTTTCCAAGACTCCTAGGGACTTTGCTTAAGCAACCGTTTCGGTACCAGAACACTGCGTAGAGACAGTAAGCTCTGGTCCTGCGTGTATGCTGCGTGTCAACCTAGAAATTGGAGACTGATGGCATAAGGCTTCTTTTGCCATTATGAAAGCTCCGTTCATGCGGCCTCGAAGCTACCTGAAAAGCATTGTTGTTGCCGGGGTTTTCCTCACTGCCGGCATGGTTCTGAGAAGAAAATGAGTTTTCTCCTAAGAAACCTTGGGTTTCCAGTTCCTTGTTGGAAGCTCACCCTGCTCTGCGCTATACCTAAAGTGAAAGTCAAAGTGAGCCCAAGCTTCGAAGTAAGGCCCTGATTATCCTTGCAAAACGAGAGGCGTGCAGCAGCTCCATGAGGCCTTCATCGTTGTTCTGCTTTAGTTTCAAGGTAGTAAGCTTTTCAACACTCCTAGGGGCCTTGCTTCAGCACCCGTTTCAGTACCAGAACACTGCGTAGAACCAGGAAGCTCTGCTCCTGCGTGTATGCTGCGTGTCAACCTAGAAATTAGAGACTGATGGCACAAGGCTTGTTTTCCGTTTTGAAAGCTCCGTTGATGCGGCCTCGAAGCTACCTGAAAAGCACTGTTGTTACCGTGCTTTTACTTACAGCCGGCATGGCACATAGAAGAAAATGAGTTTTCTCGAAAGAAACCTTGTGCTTCCAGTTCCTAGTTGGAAGCTCACCCGGCTCTGCTCTATACCAAACGTGAAAGTCAATGTGAGCACTAGCCTCGAAGTAAGGCCCTGATTATGCTGGCAATACGGGAGGCGTGCAGCAGCTCCATGAGGCCTTCATCGCTGTTCTCCTTTAGTTTCACGGTAGTAAGCTTTCCAACATTCCTGGGGACTTTGCTTAAGCAACCGTTTCGGTACCAGAACACTGCGTAGAGACAGTAAGCTCTGGTCCTGCGTGTATGCTGCGTGTCAACCTAGAAATTGGAGACTGATGGCATAAGGCTTCTTTTCCCATTATTAAAGCTTCGTTCATGCGGCCTCGAAGCTACCTGAAAAGCATTGTTGTTGCCGGGGTTTTCCTCACTGCCGGCATGGTCCTGAGAAGAAACTGAGTTTTCTCCTAAGAAACCTTGGGTTTCCAGTTCCTTGTTGGAAGCTCACCCTGCTCTGCGCTATACCTAAAGTGAAAGTCAACGTGAGCCCAAGCTTCGAAGTAAGGCCCTGATTATCCTTGCAAAACGAGAGGCGTGCAGCAGCTCCATGAGGCCTTCATCGTTGTTCTGCTTTAGTTTCAAGGTAGTAAGCTTTTCAACACTCCTAGGGGCCTTGCTTCAGCACCCGTTTCAGTACCAGAACACTGCGTAGAACCAGGAAGTTCTGCTCCTGCGTGTATGCTGCGTGTCAACCTAGAAATTAGAGGCTGACGGCACAAGGCTAGTTTTCCCATTATGAAAGCTCCGTTGATGAGGCCCCGAAGCTACCTGAAAAGCATTGTTGTTACCGTGGTTTTACTTACAGCCGGCATGGCACATAGAAGAAAATGAGTTTTCTCGAAAGAAACCTTGTGCTTCCAGTTCCTAGTTGGAAGCTCACCCGGCTCTGCTCTATACCAAACGTGAAAGTCAATGTGAGCACTAGCCTCGAAGTAAGGCCCTGATTATCCTGGCAAAACTGGAGGCGTGCAGCAGCTCCATGAGGCCTTCATCGCTGTTCTGCTTTAGTTTCACGGTAGTAAGCTTTCCAAGACTCCTAGGGACTTTGCTTAAGCAACCGTTTCGGTACCAGAACACTGCGTAGAGACAGTAAGCTCTGGTCCTGCGTGTATGCTGCGTGTCAACCTAGAAATTGGAGACTGATGGCATAAGGCTTCTTTTGCCATTATGAAAGCTCCGTTCATGCGGCCTCGAAGCTACCTGAAAAGCATTGTTGTTGCCGGGGTTTTCCTCACTGCCGGCATGGTTCTGAGAAGAAAATGAGTTTTCTCCTAAGAAACCTTGGGTTTCCAGTTCCTTGTTGGAAGCTCACCCTGCTCTGCGCTATACCTAAAGTGAAAGTCAACGTGAGCCCAAGCTTCGAAGTAAGGCCCTGATTATCCTTGCAAAACGAGAGGCGTGCAGCAGCTCCATGAGGCCTTCATCGTTGTTCTGCTTTAGTTTCAAGGTAGTAAGCTTTTCATCACTCCTAGGGGACTTGCTTCAGCACCCGTTTCAGTACCAGAACACTGCGTAGAACCAGGAAGCTCTGCTCCTGCGTGTATGCTGCGTGTCAACCTAGAAATTAGAGACTGACGGCACAAGGCTAGTTTTCCCATTATGAAAGCTCCGTTGATGCGGCCCCGAAGCTACCTGAAAAGCAATGTTGTTACCGTGCTTTTACTTACAGCCGGCATGGCACATAGAAGAAAATGAGTTTTCTCGAAAGAAACCTTGTGCTTCCAGTTCCTAGTTGGAAGCTCACCATGCTCTGCTCTATACCAAACGTGAAAGTCAATGTGAGCACTAGCCTCGAAGTAAGGCCCTGATTATGCTGGCAAAACGGTAGGCGTGCAGCAGCTCCATGAGGCCTTCATCGCTGTTCTGCTTTAGTTTCACGGTAGTAAGCTTTCCAAGACTCCTAGGGACTTTGCTTAAGCAACCGTTTCGGTACCAGAACACTGCGTAGAGTCAGTAAGCTCTGGTCCTGCGTGTATGCTGCGTGTCAACCTAGAAATTGGAGACTGATGGCATAAGGCTTCTTTTCCCATTATGAAAGCTCCGTTCATGCGGCCTCGAAGCTACCTGAAAAGCATTGTTGTTGCCGGGGTTTTCCTCACTGCCGGCATGGTTCTGAGAAGAAAATGAGTTTTCTCCTAAGAAACCTTGGGTTTCCAGTTCCATGTTGGAAGCTCACCCTGCTCTGCGCTATACCTAAAGTGAAAGTCAACGTGAGCCCAAGCTTCGAAGTAAGGCCCTGATTATCCTTGCAAAACGAGAGGCGTGCAGCAGCTCCATGAGGCCTTCATCGTTGTTCTGCTTTAGTTTCAAGGTAGTAAGCTTTTCAACACTCCTAGGGGCCTTGCTTCAGCACCCGTTTCAGTACCAGAACACTGCGTAGAACCAGGAAGCTCTGGTCCTGCGTGTATGCTGCGTGTCAACCTAGAAATTAGAGACTGACGGCACAAGGCTAGTTTTCCCATTAGGAAAGCTCCGTTGATGCGGCCCCGAAGCTACCTGAAAAGCACTGTTGTTACCGTGCTTTTACTTACAGCCGGCATGGCACATAGAAGAAAATGAGTTTTCTCGAAAGAAACCTTGTGCTTCCAGTTCCTAGTTGGAAGCTCACCCGGCTCTGCTCTATACCAAACGTGAAAGTCAATGTGAGCACTAGCCTCGAAGTAAGGCCCTGATTATCCTGGCAAAACGGGAGGCGTGCAGCAGCTCCATGAGGCCTTCATCGCTGTTCTGCTTTAGTTTCACGGTAGTAAGCTTTCCAAGACTCCTAGGGACTTTGCTTAAGCAACCGTTTCGGTACCAGAACACTGCGTAGA
The DNA here is from genome assembly GCF_028564815.1 of Eubalaena glacialis. NCBI lineage: Eukaryota > Metazoa > Chordata > Mammalia > Artiodactyla > Balaenidae > Eubalaena > Eubalaena glacialis. The sequence goes on from NC_083725.1 coordinate 31,994,514, forward strand.
GACAGTAAGCTCTGGTCCTGCGTGTATGCTGCGTGTCAACCTAGAAATTGGAGACTGATGGCATAAGGCTTCTGTTCCCATTATGAAAGTTCCGTTCATGCGGCCTCGAAGCTACCTGAAAAGCATTGTTGTTGCCGGGGTTTTCCTCACTGCCGGCATGGTTCTGAGAAGAAAATGAGTTTTCTCCTAAGAAACCTTGGGTTTCCAGTTCCTTGTTGGAAGCTCACCCTGCTCTGCGCTATACCTAAAGTGAAAGGCAAAGTGAGCCCAAGCTTCGAAGTAAGGCCCTGATTATCCTGGCAAAACGGGAGGCGTGCAGCAGCTCCATGAGGCCTTCATCGCTGTTCTGCTTTAGTTTCACGGTAGTAAGCTTTCCAAGACTCCTAGGGACTTTGCTTAAGCAAACGTTTCGGTACCAGAACACTGCGTAGAGACAGTAAGCTCTGGTCCTGCGTGTATGCTGCGTGTCAACCTAGAAATTGGAGACTGATGGCATAAGGCTTCTGTTCCCATTATGAAAGTTCCGTTCATGCGGCCTCGAAGCTACCTGAAAAGCATTGTTGTTGCCGGGGTTTTCCTCACTGCCGGCATGGTTCTGAGAAGAAAATGAGTTTTCTCCTAAGAAACCTTGGGTTTCCAGTTCCTTGTTGGAAGCTCACCCTGCTCTGCGCTATACCTAAAGTGAAAGGCAAAGTGAGCCCAAGCTTCGAAGTAAGGCCCTGATTATCCTTGCAATACGAGAGGCGTGCAGCAGCTCCATGAGGCCTTCATCGTTGTTCTGCTTTAGTTTCAAGGTAGTAAGCTTTTCAACACTCCTAGGGGCCTTGCTTCAGCACCCGTTTCAGTACCAGAACACTGCGTAGAACCAGGAAGCTCTGCTCCTGCGTGTATGCTGCGTGTCAACCTAGAAATTAGAGACTGACGGCACAAGGCTAGTTTTCCGTTTTGAAAGCTCCGTTGATGCGACCCCGAAGCTACCTGAAAAGCACTGTTGTTACCGTGGTTTTACTTACAGCCGGCATGGCACATAGAAGAAAATGAGTTTTCTCGAAAGAAACCTTGTGCTTCCAGTTCCTAGTTGGAAGCTCACCCGGCTCTGCTCTATACCAAACGTGAAAGTCAATGTGAGCACTAGCCTCGAAGTAAGGCCCTGATTATCCTGGCAAAACGGGAGGCGTGCAGCAGCTCCATGAGGCCTTCATCGCTGTTCTGCTTTAGTTTCACGGTAGTAAGCTTTCCAAGACTCCTAGGGACTTTGCTTAAGCAACCGTTTCGGTACCAGAACACTGCGTAGAGACAGTAAGCTCTGGTCCTGCGTGTATGCTGCGTGTCAACCTAGAAATTGGAGACTGATGGCATAAGGCTTCTTTTGCCATTATGAAAGCTCCGTTCATGCGGCCTCGAAGCTACCTGAAAAGCATTGTTGTTGCCGGGGTTTTCCTCACTGCCGGCATGGTTCTGAGAAGAAAATGAGTTTTCTCCTAAGAAACCTTGGGTTTCCAGTTCCTTGTTGGAAGCTCACCCTGCTCTGCGCTATACCTAAAGTGAAAGTCAAAGTGAGCCCAAGCTTCGAAGTAAGGCCCTGATTATCCTTGCAAAACGAGAGGCGTGCAGCAGCTCCATGAGGCCTTCATCGTTGTTCTGCTTTAGTTTCAAGGTAGTAAGCTTTTCAACACTCCTAGGGGCCTTGCTTCAGCACCCGTTTCAGTACCAGAACACTGCGTAGAACCAGGAAGCTCTGCTCCTGCGTGTATGCTGCGTGTCAACCTAGAAATTAGAGACTGATGGCACAAGGCTTGTTTTCCGTTTTGAAAGCTCCGTTGATGCGGCCTCGAAGCTACCTGAAAAGCACTGTTGTTACCGTGCTTTTACTTACAGCCGGCATGGCACATAGAAGAAAATGAGTTTTCTCGAAAGAAACCTTGTGCTTCCAGTTCCTAGTTGGAAGCTCACCCGGCTCTGCTCTATACCAAACGTGAAAGTCAATGTGAGCACTAGCCTCGAAGTAAGGCCCTGATTATGCTGGCAATACGGGAGGCGTGCAGCAGCTCCATGAGGCCTTCATCGCTGTTCTCCTTTAGTTTCACGGTAGTAAGCTTTCCAACATTCCTGGGGACTTTGCTTAAGCAACCGTTTCGGTACCAGAACACTGCGTAGAGACAGTAAGCTCTGGTCCTGCGTGTATGCTGCGTGTCAACCTAGAAATTGGAGACTGATGGCATAAGGCTTCTTTTCCCATTATTAAAGCTTCGTTCATGCGGCCTCGAAGCTACCTGAAAAGCATTGTTGTTGCCGGGGTTTTCCTCACTGCCGGCATGGTCCTGAGAAGAAACTGAGTTTTCTCCTAAGAAACCTTGGGTTTCCAGTTCCTTGTTGGAAGCTCACCCTGCTCTGCGCTATACCTAAAGTGAAAGTCAACGTGAGCCCAAGCTTCGAAGTAAGGCCCTGATTATCCTTGCAAAACGAGAGGCGTGCAGCAGCTCCATGAGGCCTTCATCGTTGTTCTGCTTTAGTTTCAAGGTAGTAAGCTTTTCAACACTCCTAGGGGCCTTGCTTCAGCACCCGTTTCAGTACCAGAACACTGCGTAGAACCAGGAAGTTCTGCTCCTGCGTGTATGCTGCGTGTCAACCTAGAAATTAGAGGCTGACGGCACAAGGCTAGTTTTCCCATTATGAAAGCTCCGTTGATGAGGCCCCGAAGCTACCTGAAAAGCATTGTTGTTACCGTGGTTTTACTTACAGCCGGCATGGCACATAGAAGAAAATGAGTTTTCTCGAAAGAAACCTTGTGCTTCCAGTTCCTAGTTGGAAGCTCACCCGGCTCTGCTCTATACCAAACGTGAAAGTCAATGTGAGCACTAGCCTCGAAGTAAGGCCCTGATTATCCTGGCAAAACTGGAGGCGTGCAGCAGCTCCATGAGGCCTTCATCGCTGTTCTGCTTTAGTTTCACGGTAGTAAGCTTTCCAAGACTCCTAGGGACTTTGCTTAAGCAACCGTTTCGGTACCAGAACACTGCGTAGAGACAGTAAGCTCTGGTCCTGCGTGTATGCTGCGTGTCAACCTAGAAATTGGAGACTGATGGCATAAGGCTTCTTTTGCCATTATGAAAGCTCCGTTCATGCGGCCTCGAAGCTACCTGAAAAGCATTGTTGTTGCCGGGGTTTTCCTCACTGCCGGCATGGTTCTGAGAAGAAAATGAGTTTTCTCCTAAGAAACCTTGGGTTTCCAGTTCCTTGTTGGAAGCTCACCCTGCTCTGCGCTATACCTAAAGTGAAAGTCAACGTGAGCCCAAGCTTCGAAGTAAGGCCCTGATTATCCTTGCAAAACGAGAGGCGTGCAGCAGCTCCATGAGGCCTTCATCGTTGTTCTGCTTTAGTTTCAAGGTAGTAAGCTTTTCATCACTCCTAGGGGACTTGCTTCAGCACCCGTTTCAGTACCAGAACACTGCGTAGAACCAGGAAGCTCTGCTCCTGCGTGTATGCTGCGTGTCAACCTAGAAATTAGAGACTGACGGCACAAGGCTAGTTTTCCCATTATGAAAGCTCCGTTGATGCGGCCCCGAAGCTACCTGAAAAGCAATGTTGTTACCGTGCTTTTACTTACAGCCGGCATGGCACATAGAAGAAAATGAGTTTTCTCGAAAGAAACCTTGTGCTTCCAGTTCCTAGTTGGAAGCTCACCATGCTCTGCTCTATACCAAACGTGAAAGTCAATGTGAGCACTAGCCTCGAAGTAAGGCCCTGATTATGCTGGCAAAACGGTAGGCGTGCAGCAGCTCCATGAGGCCTTCATCGCTGTTCTGCTTTAGTTTCACGGTAGTAAGCTTTCCAAGACTCCTAGGGACTTTGCTTAAGCAACCGTTTCGGTACCAGAACACTGCGTAGAGTCAGTAAGCTCTGGTCCTGCGTGTATGCTGCGTGTCAACCTAGAAATTGGAGACTGATGGCATAAGGCTTCTTTTCCCATTATGAAAGCTCCGTTCATGCGGCCTCGAAGCTACCTGAAAAGCATTGTTGTTGCCGGGGTTTTCCTCACTGCCGGCATGGTTCTGAGAAGAAAATGAGTTTTCTCCTAAGAAACCTTGGGTTTCCAGTTCCATGTTGGAAGCTCACCCTGCTCTGCGCTATACCTAAAGTGAAAGTCAACGTGAGCCCAAGCTTCGAAGTAAGGCCCTGATTATCCTTGCAAAACGAGAGGCGTGCAGCAGCTCCATGAGGCCTTCATCGTTGTTCTGCTTTAGTTTCAAGGTAGTAAGCTTTTCAACACTCCTAGGGGCCTTGCTTCAGCACCCGTTTCAGTACCAGAACACTGCGTAGAACCAGGAAGCTCTGGTCCTGCGTGTATGCTGCGTGTCAACCTAGAAATTAGAGACTGACGGCACAAGGCTAGTTTTCCCATTAGGAAAGCTCCGTTGATGCGGCCCCGAAGCTACCTGAAAAGCACTGTTGTTACCGTGCTTTTACTTACAGCCGGCATGGCACATAGAAGAAAATGAGTTTTCTCGAAAGAAACCTTGTGCTTCCAGTTCCTAGTTGGAAGCTCACCCGGCTCTGCTCTATACCAAACGTGAAAGTCAATGTGAGCACTAGCCTCGAAGTAAGGCCCTGATTATCCTGGCAAAACGGGAGGCGTGCAGCAGCTCCATGAGGCCTTCATCGCTGTTCTGCTTTAGTTTCACGGTAGTAAGCTTTCCAAGACTCCTAGGGACTTTGCTTAAGCAACCGTTTCGGTACCAGAACACTGCGTAGAGACAGTAAGCTCTGGTCCTGCATGTATGCTGCGTGTCAACCTAGAAATTGGAGACTGATGGCATAAGGCTTCTTTTGCCATTATGAAAGCTCCGTTCATGCGGCCTCGAAGCTACCTGAAAAGCATTGTTGTTTCCGGGGTTTTCCTCACTGCCGGCATGGTTCTGAGAAGAAAATGAGTTTTCTCCTAAGAAACCTTGGGTTTCCAGTTCCTTGTTGGAAGCTCACCCTGTTCTGCGCTATACCTAAAGTGAAAGTCAAAGTGAGCCCAAGCTTCGAAGTAAGGCCCTGATTATCCTTGCAAAACGAGAGGCGTGCAGCAGCTCCATGAGGCCTTCATCGTTGTTCTGCTTTAGTTTCAAGGTAGTAAGCTTTTCAACACTCCTAGGGGCCTTGCTTCAGCACCCGTTTCAGTACCAGAACACTGCGTAGAACCAGGAAGCTCTGCTCCTGCGTGTATGCTGCGTGTCAACCTAGAAATTAGAGACTGACGGCACAAGGCTAGTTTTCCGTTTTGAAAGCTCCGTTGATGCGGCCCCGAAGCTACCTGAAAAGCACTGTTGTTACCGTGCTTTTACTTACAGCCGGCATGGCACATAGAAGAAAATGAGTTTTCTCGAAAGAAACCTTGTGCTTCCAGTTCCTAGTTGGAAGCTCACCCGGCTCTGCTCTATACCAAACGTGAAAGTCAATGTGAGCACTAGCCTCGAAGTAAGGCCCTGATTATCCTGGCAAAACTGGAGGCGTGCAGCAGCTCCATGAGGCCTTCATCGCTGTTCTGCTTTAGTTTCACGGTAGTAAGCTTTCCAAGACTCCTAGGGACTTTGCTTAAGCAACCGTTTCGGTACCAGAACACTGCGTAGAGACAGTAAGCTCTGGTCCTGCGTGTATGCTGCGTGTCAACCTAGAAATTGGAGACTGATGGCATAAGGCTTCTTTTGCCATTATGAAAGCTCCGTTCATGCGGCCTCGAAGCTACCTGAAAAGCATTGTTGTTGCCGGGGTTTTCCTCACTGCCGGCATGGTTCTGAGAAGAAAATGAGTTTTCTCCTAAGAAACCTTGGGTTTCCAGTTCCTTGTTGGAAGCTCACCCTGCTCTGCGCTATACCTAAAGTGAAAGTCAACGTGAGCCCAAGCTTCGAAGTAAGGCCCTGATTATCCTTGCAAAACGAGAGGCGTGCAGCAGCTCCATGAGGCCTTCATCGTTGTTCTGCTTTAGTTTCAAGGTAGTAAGCTTTTCAACACTCCTAGGGGCCTTGCTTCAGCACCCGTTTCAGTACCAGAACACTGCGTAGAACCAGGAAGTTCTGCTCCTGCGTGTATGCTGCGTGTCAACCTAGAAATTAGAGACTGACGGCACAAGGCTAGTTTTCCCATTAGGAAAGCTCCGTTGATGCGGCCCCGAAGCTACCTGAAAAGCACTGTTGTTACCGTGCTTTTACTTACAGCCGGCATGGCACATAGAAGAAAATGAGTTTTCTCGAAAGAAACCTTGTGCTTCCAGTTCCTAGTTGGAAGCTCACCCGGCTCTGCTCTATACCAAACGTGAAAGTCAATGTGAGCACTAGCCTCGAAGTAAGGCCCTGATTATCCTGGCAAAACGGGAGGCGTGCAGCAGCTCCATGAGGCCTTCATCGCTGTTCTGCTTTAGTTTCACGGTAGTAAGCTTTCCAAGACTCCTAGGGACTTTGCTTAAGCAAACGTTTCGGTACCAGAACACTGCGTAGAGACAGTAAGCTCTGGTCCTGCGTGTATGCTGCGTGTCAACCTAGAAATTGGAGACTGATGGCATAAGGCTTCTTTTCCCATTATGAAAGCTCCGTTCATGCGGCCTCGAAGCTACCTGAAAAGCATTGTTGTTGCCGGGGTTTTCCTCACTGCCAGCATGGTTCTGAGAAGAAAATGAGTTTTCTCCTAAGAAACCTTGGGTTTCCAGTTCCTTGTTGGAAGCTCACCCTGCTCTGCGCTATACCTAAAGTGAAAGTCAACGTGAGCCCAAGCTTCGAAGTAAGGCCCTGATTATCCTTGCAAAACGAGAGGCGTGCAGCAGCTCCATGAGGCCTTCATCGTTGTTCTGCTTTAGTTTCAAGGTAGTAAGCTTTTCAACACTCCTAGGGGCCTTGCTTCAGCACCCGTTTCAGTACCAGAACACTGCGTAGAACCAGGAAGCTCTGCTCCTGCGTGTATGCTGCGTGTCAACCTAGAAATTAGAGACTGATGGCACAAGGCTTGTTTTCCCGTTTTGAAAGCTCCATTCATGCGGCCTCGAAGCTACCTGAAAAGCACTGTTGTTACCGTGCTTTTACTTACAGCCGGCATGGCACATAGAAGAAAATGAGTTTTCTCGAAAGAAACCTTGTGCTTCCAGTTCCTAGTTGGAAGCTCACCCGGCTCTGCTCTATACCAAACGTGAAAGTCAATGTGAGCACTAGCCTCGAAGTAAGGCCCTGATTATGCTGGCAATACGGGAGGCGTGCAGCAGCTCCATGAGGCCTTCATCGCTGTTCTGCTTTAGTTTCACGGTAGGAAGCTTTCCAACATTCCTTGGGACTTTGCTTAAGCAACCGTTTCTTTACCAGAACACTGCGTAGAGACAGTAAGCTCTGGTCCTGCGTGTATGCTGCGTGTCAACCTAGAAATTGGAGACTGATGGCATAAGGCTTCTTTTGCCATTATGAAAGCTCCGTTCATGCGGCCTCGAAGCTACCTGAAAAGCATTGTTGTTGCCGGGGTTTTCCTCACTGCCGGCATGGTTCTCAGAAGAAACTGAGTTTTCTCCTAAGAAACCTTGGGTTTCCAGTTCCTTGTTGGAAGCTCACCCTGCTCTGCGCTATACCTAAAGTGAAAGTCAACGTGAGCCCAAGCTTCGAAGTAAGGCCCTGATTATCCTTGCAAAACGAGAGGCGTGCAGCAGCTCCATGAGGCCTTCATCGTTGTTCTGCTTTAGTTTCAAGGTAGTAAGCTTTTCAACACTCCTAGGGGACTTGCTTCAGCACCCGTTTCAGTACCAGAACACTGCGTAGAACCAGGAAGTTCTGCTCCTGCGTGTATGCTGCGTGTCAACCTAGAAATTAGAGGCTGACGGCACAAGGCTAGTTTTCCCATTATGAAAGCTCCGTTGATGCGGCCCCGAAGCTACCTGAAAAGCACTGTAGTTACCGTGCTTTTACTTACAGCTGGCATGGTTCATAGAAGAAAATGAGTTTTCTCGAGAGAAACCTTGTGCTTCCAGTTCCTAGTTGGAAGCTCACACTGCTCTGCTCTATACCAAACGTGAAAGTCAATGTGAGCACTAGCCTCTAAGTAAGGCCCTGATTATGCTGGCAAAACGGGAGTCGTGCAGCAGCTCCATGAGGCCTTCATCGCTGTTCTGCTTTAGTTTCACGGTAGTAGCTTTCCAACATTCCTAGGGACTTTGCTTAAGCAACCGTTTCGGTACCAGAACACTGCGTAGAGACAGTAAGCTCTGGTCCTGCGTGTATGCTGCGTGTCAACCTAGAAATTGGAGACTGATGGCATAAGGCTTCTTTTCCCATTATGAAAGCTCCGTTCATGCGGCCTCGAAGCTACCTGAAAAGCATTGTTGTTGCCGGGGTTTTCCTCACTGCCGGCATGGTTCTGAGAAGAAAATGAGTTTTCTCCTAAGAAACCTTGGGTTTCCAGTTCCATGTTGGAAGCTCACCCTGCTCTGCGCTATACCTAAAGTGAAAGTCAACGTGAGCCCAAGCTTCGAAGTAAGGCCCTGATTATCCTTGCAAAACGAGAGGCGTGCAGCAGCTCCATGAGGCCTTCATCGTTGTTCTGCTTTAGTTTCAAGGTAGTAAGCTTTTCAACACTCCTAGGGGCCTTGCTTCAGCACCCGTTTCAGTACCAGAACACTGCGTAGAACCAGGAAGCTCTGCTCCTGCGTGTATGCTGCGTGTCAACCTAGAAATTAGAGACTGACGGCACAAGGCTAGTTTTCCCATTATGAAAGCTCCGTGGATGCGGCCCCGAAGCTACCTGAAAAGCACTGTTGTTACCGTGCTTTTACTTACAGCCGGCATGGCACATAGAAGAAAATGAGTTTTCTCGAAAGAAACCTTGTGCTTCCAGTTCCTAGTTGGAAGCTCACCCGGCTCTGCTCTATACCAAACGTGAAAGTCAATGTGAGCACTAGCCTCGAAGTAAGGCCCTGATTATCCTGGCAAAACGGGAGGCGTGCAGCAGCTCCATGAGGCCTTCATCGCTGTTCTGCTTTAGTTTCACGGTAGTAAGCTTTCCAAGACTCCTAGGGACTTTGCTTAAGCCACCGTTTCGGTACCAGAACACTGCGTAGAGACAGTAAGCTCTGGTCCTGCATGTATGCTGCGTGTCAACCTAGAAATTGGAGACTGATGGCATAAGGCTTCTTTTGCCATTATGAAAGCTCCGTTCATGCGGCCTCGAAGCTACCTGAAAAGCATTGTTGTTTCCGGGGTTTTCCTCACTGCCGGCATGGTTCTGAGAAGAAAATGAGTTTTCTCCTAAGAAACCTTGGGTTTCCAGTTCCTTGTTGGAAGCTCACCCTGCTCTGCGCTATACCTAAAGTGAAAGTCAAAGTGAGCCCAAGCTTCGAAGTAAGGCCCTGATTATCCTTGCAAAACGAGAGGCGTGCAGCAGCTCCATGAGGCCTTCATCGTTGTTCTGCTTTAGTTTCAAGGTAGTAAGCTTTTCAACACTCCTAGGGGCCTTGCTTCAGCACCCGTTTCAGTACCAGAACACTGCGTAGAACCAGGAAGCTCTGCTCCTGCGTGTATGCTGCGTGTCAACCTAGAAATTAGAGACTGACGGCACAAGGCTAGTTTTCCGTTTTGAAAGCTCCGTTGATGCGGCCCCGAAGCTACCTGAAAAGCACTGTTGTTACCGTGCTTTTACTTACAGCCGGCATGGCACATAGAAGAAAATGAGTTTTCTCGAAAGAAACCTTGTGCTTCCAGTTCCTAGTTGGAAGCTCACCCGGCTCTGCTCTATACCAAACGTGAAAGTCAATGTGAGCACTAGCCTCGAAGTAAGGCCCTGATTATCCTGGCAAAACGGGAGGCGTGCAGCAGCTCCATGAGGCCTTCATCGCTGTTCTGCTTTAGTTTCACGGTAGTAAGCTTTCCAAGACTCCTAGGGACTTTGCTTAAGCAAACGTTTCGGTACCAGAACACTGCGTAGAGACAGTAAGCTCTGGTCCTGCGTGTATGCTGCGTGTCAACCTAGAAATTGGAGACTGATGGCATAAGGCTTCTTTTCCCATTATGAAAGCTCCGTTCATGCGGCCTCGAAGCTACCTGAAAAGCATTGTTGTTGCCGGGGTTTTCCTCACTGCCAGCATGGTTCTGAGAAGAAAATGAGTTTTCTCCTAAGAAACCTTGGGTTTCCAGTTCCTTGTTGGAAGCTCACCCTGCTCTGCGCTATACCTAAAGTGAAAGTCAACGTGAGCCCAAGCTTCGAAGTAAGGCCCTGATTATCCTTGCAAAACGAGAGGCGTGCAGCAGCTCCATGAGGCCTTCATCGTTGTTCTGCTTTAGTTTCAAGGTAGTAAGCTTTTCAACACTCCTAGGGGCCTTGCTTCAGCACCCGTTTCAGTACCAGAACACTGCGTAGAACCAGGAAGCTCTGCTCCTGCGTGTATGCTGCGTGTCAACCTAGAAATTAGAGACTGATGGCACAAGGCTTGTTTTCCCGTTTTGAAAGCTCCATTCATGCGGCCTCGAAGCTACCTGAAAAGCACTGTTGTTACCGTGCTTTTACTTACAGCCGGCATGGCACATAGAAGAAAATGAGTTTTCTCGAAAGAAACCTTGTGCTTCCAGTTCCTAGTTGGAAGCTCACCCGGCTCTGCTCTATACCAAACGTGAAAGTCAATGTGAGCACTAGCCTCGAAGTAAGGCCCTGATTATGCTGGCAATACGGGAGGCGTGCAGCAGCTCCATGAGGCCTTCATCGCTGTTCTGCTTTAGTTTCACGGTAGGAAGCTTTCCAACATTCCTAGGGACTTTGCTTAAGCAACCGTTTCTTTACCAGAACACTGCGTAGAGACAGTAAGCTCTGGTCCTGCGTGTATGCTGCGTGTCAACCTAGAAATTGGAGACTGATGGCATAAGGCTTCTTTTGCCATTATGAAAGCTCCGTTCATGCGGCCTCGAAGCTACCTGAAAAGCATTGTTGTTGCCGGGGTTTTCCTCACTGCCGGCATGGTTCTCAGAAGAAACTGAGTTTTCTCCTAAGAAACCTTGGGTTTCCAGTTCCTTGTTGGAAGCTCACCCTGCTCTGCGCTATACCTAAAGTGAAAGTCAACGTGAGCCCAAGCTTCGAAGTAAGGCCCTGATTATCCTTGTAAAACGAGAGGCGTGCAGCAGCTCCATGAGGCCTTCATCGTTGTTCTGCTTTAGTTTCAAGGTAGTAAGCTTTTCAACACTCCTAGGGGCCTTGCTTCAGCACCCGTTTCAGTACCAGAACACTGCGTAGAACCAGGAAGTTCTGCTCCTGCGTGTATGCTGCGTGTCAACCTAGAAATTAGAGGCTGATGGCACAAGGCTAGTTTTCCCATTATGAAAGCTCCGTTGATGAGGCCCCGAAGCTACCTGAAAAGCATTGTTGTTACCCAGGTTTTACTTACAGCTGGCATGGTTCATAGAAGAAAATGAGTTTTCTCGAGAGAAACCTTGTGCTTCCAGTTCCTAGTTGGAAGCTCACCCGGCTCTGCTCTATACCAAACGTGAAAGTCAATGTGAGCACTAGCCTCGAAGTAAGGCCCTGATTATGCTGGCAAAACGGGAGGCGTGCAGCAGCTCCATGAGGCCTTCATCGCTGTTCTGCTTTAGTTTCACGGTAGTAGCTTTCCAACATTCCTAGGGACTTTGCTTAAGAAACCGTTTCGGTACAAGAACACTGCGTAGAGACAGTAAGCTCTGGTCCTGCGTGTATGCTGCGTGTCAACCTAGAAATTGGAGACTGATGGCATAAGGCTTCTTTTCCCATTATTAAAGCTTCGTTCATGCGGCCTCGAAGCTACCTGAAAAGCATTGTTGTTGCCGGGGTTTTCCTCACTGCCGGCATGGTTCTGAGAAGAAAATGAGTTTTCTCCTAAGAAACCTTGGGTTTCCAGTTCCTTGTTGGAAGCTCACCCTGCTCTGCGCTATACCTAAAGTGAAAGTCAACGTGAGCCCAAGCTTCGAAGTAAGGCCCTGATTATCCTTGCAAAACGAGAGGCGTGCAGCAGCTCCATGAGGCCTTCATCGTTGTTCTGCTTTAGTTTCAAGGTAGTAAGCTTTTCAACACTCCTAGGGGACTTGCTTCAGCACCCGTTTCAGTACCAGAACACTGCGTAGAACCAGGAAGCTCTGCTCCTGCGTGTATGCTGCGTGTCAACCTAGAAATTAGAGACTGATGGCACAAGGCTTGTTTTCCCGTTTTGAAAGCTCCATTCATGCGGCCTCGAAGCTACCTGAAAAGCACTGTTGTTACCGTGCTTTTACTTACAGCTGGCATGGCACATAGAAGAAAATGAGTTTTCTCGAAAGAAACCTTGTGCTTCCAGTTCCTAGTTGGAAGCTCACCCTGCTCTGCTCTATACCAAACGTGAAAGTCAATGTGAGCACTAGCCTCGAAGTAAGGCCCTGATTATGCTGGCAAAACGGGAGCCGTGCAGCAGCTCCATGAGGCCTTCATCGCTGTTCTGCTTTAGTTTCACGGTAGTAAGCTTTCCAAGACTCCTAGGGACTTTGCTTAAGCAACCGTTTCGGTACCAGAACACTGCGTAGAGACAGTAAGCTCTGGTCCTGCGTGTATGCTGCGTGTCAACCTAGAAATTGGAGACTGATGGCATAAGGCTTCTTTTGCCATTATGAAAGCTCCGTTCATGCGGCCTCGAAGCTACCTGAAAAGCATTGTTGTTGCCGGGGTTTTCCTCACTGCCGGCATGGTTCTGAGAAGAAAATGAGTTTTCTCCTAAGAAACCTTGGGTTTCCAGTTCCTTGTTGGAAGCTCACCCTGCTCTGCGCTATACCTAAAGTGAAAGTCAACGTGAGCCCAAGCTTCGACGTAAGGCCCTGATTATCCTTGCAAAACGAGAGGCGTGCAGCAGCTCCATGAGGCCTTCATCGTTGTTCTGCTTTAGTTTCAAGGTAGTAAGCTTTTCAACACTCCTAGGGGACTTGCTTCAGCACCCGTTTCAGTACCAGAACACTGCGTAGAACCAGGAAGCTCTGCTCCTGCGTGTATGCTGCGTGTCAACCTAGAAATTAGAGACTGATGGCACAAGGCTTGTTTTCCCGTTTTGAAAGCTCCATTCATGCGGCCTCGAAGCTACTTGAAAAGCACTGTTGTTACCGTGCTTTTACTTACAGCCGGCATGGCACATAGAAGAAAATGAGTTTTCTCGAAAGAAACCTTGTGCTTCCAGTTCCTAGTTGGAAGCTCACCCGGCTCTGCTCTATACCAAACGTGAAAGTCAATGTGAGCACTAGCCTCGAAGTAAGGCCCTGATTATGCTGGCAATACGGGAGGCGTGCAGCAGCTCCATGAGGCCTTCATCGCTGTTCTGCTTTAGTTTCACGGTAGTAAGCTTTCCAACATTCCTGGGGACTTTGCTTAAGCAACCGTTTCGGTACCAGAACACTGCGTAGAGACAGTAAGCTCTGGTCCTGCGTGTATGCTGCGTGTCAACCTAGAAATTGGAGATGATGGCATAAGGCTTCTTTTCCCATTATTAAAGCTTCGTTCATGCGGCCTCGAAGCTACCTGAAAAGCATTGTTGTTGCCGGGGTTTTCCTCACTGCCGGCATGGTCCTGAGAAGAAACTGAGTTTTCTCCTAAGAAACCTTGGGTTTCCAGTTCCTTGTTGGAAGCTCACCCTGCTCTGCGCTATACCTAAAGTGAAAGTCAACGTGAGCCCAAGCTTCGAAGTAAGGCCCTGATTATCCTTGCAAAACGAGAGGCGTGCAGCAGCTCCATGAGGCCTTCATCGTTGTTCTGCTTTAGTTTCAAGGTAGTAAGCTTTTCAACACTCCTAGGGGCCTTGCTTCAGCACCCGTTTCAGTACCAGAACACTGCGTAGAACCAGGAAGTTCTGCTCCTGCGTGTATGCTGCGTGTCAACCTAGAAATTAGAGACTGACGGCACAAGGCTAGTTTTCCCATTATGAAAGCTCCGTTGATGCGGCCCCGAAGCTACCTGAAAAGCACTGTTGTTACCGTGCTTTTACTTACAGCCGGCATGGCACATAGAAGAAAATGAGTTTTCTCGAAAGAAACCTTGTGCTTCCAGTTCCTAGTTGGAAGCTCACCCGGCTCTGCTCTATACCAAACGTGAAAGTCAATGTGAGCACTAGCCTCGAAGTAAGGCCCTGATTATCCTGGCAAAACGGGAGGCGTGCAGCAGCTCCATGAGGCCTTCATCGCTGTTCTGCTTTAGTTTCACGGTAGTAAGCTTTCCAAGACTCCTAGGGACTTTGCTTAAGCAACCGTTTCGGTACCAGAACACTGCGTAGAGACAGTAAGCTCTGGTCCTGCGTGTATGCTGCGTGTCAACCTAGAAATTGGAGACTGATGGCATAAGGCTTCTTTTCCCATTATGAAAGCTCCGTTCATGCGGCCTCGAAGCTACCTGAAAAGCATTGTTGTTGCCGGGGTTTTCCTCACTGCCAGCATGGTTCTGAGAAGAAAATGAGTTTTCTCCTAAGAAACCTTGGGTTTCCAGTTCCTTGTTGGAAGCTCACCCTGCTCTGCGCTATACCTAAAGTGAAAGTCAACGTGAGCCCAAGCTTCGAAGTAAGGCCCTGATTATCCTTGCAAAACGAGAGGCGTGCAGCAGCTCCATGAGGCCTTCATCGTTGTTCTGCTTTAGTTTCAAGGTAGTAAGCTTTTCAACACTCCTAGGGGCCTTGCTTCAGCACCCGTTTCAGTACCAGAACACTGCGTAGAACCAGGAAGCTCTGCTCCTGCGTGTATGCTGCGTGTCAACCTAGAAATTAGAGACTGATGGCACAAGGCTTGTTTTCCCGTTTTGAAAGCTCCATTCATGCGGCCTCGAAGCTACCTGAAAAGCACTGTTGTTACCGTGCTTTTACTTACAGCCGGCATGGCACATAGAAGAAAATGAGTTTTCTCGAAAGAAACCTTGTGCTTCCAGTTCCTAGTTGGAAGCTCACCCGGCTCTGCTCTATACCAAACGTGAAAGTCAATGTGAGCACTAGCCTCGAAGTAAGGCCCTGATTATGCTGGCAATACGGGAGGCGTGCAGCAGCTCCATGAGGCCTTCATCGCTGTTCTGCTTTAGTTTCACGGTAGGAAGCTTTCCAACATTCCTTGGGACTTTGCTTAAGCAACCGTTTCTTTACCAGAACACTGCGTAGAGACAGTAAGCTCTGGTCCTGCGTGTATGCTGCGTGTCAACCTAGAAATTGGAGACTGATGGCATAAGGCTTCTTTTGCCATTATGAAAGCTCCGTTCATGCGGCCTCGAAGCTACCTGAAAAGCATTGTTGTTGCCGGGGTTTTCCTCACTGCCGGCATGGTTCTCAGAAGAAACTGAGTTTTCTCCTAAGAAACCTTGGGTTTCCAGTTCCTTGTTGGAAGCTCACCCTGCTCTGTGCTATACCTAAAGTGAAAGTCAACGTGAGCCCAAGCTTCGAAGTAAGGCCCTGATTATCCTTGCAAAACGAGAGGCGTGCAGCAGCTCCATGAGGCCTTCATCGTTGTTCTGCTTTAGTTTCAAGGTAGTAAGCTTTTCAACACTCCTAGGGGCCTTGCTTCAGCACCCGTTTCAGTACCAGAACACTGCGTAGAACCAGGAAGTTCTGCTCCTGCGTGTATGCTGCGTGTCAACCTAGAAATTAGAGGCTGACGGCACAAGGCTAGTTTTCCCATTATGAAAGCTCCGTTGATGAGGCCCCGAAGCTACCTGAAAAGCATTGTTGTTACCCAGGTTTTACTTACAGCCGGCATGGCACATAGAAGAAAATGAGTTTTCTCTAAAGAAACCTTGTGCTTCCAGTTCCTAGTTGGAAGCTCACCCGGCTCTGCTCTATACCAAACGTGAAAGTCAATGTGAGCACTAGCCTCGAAGTAAGGCCCTGATTATCCTGGCAAAACTGGAGGCGTGCAGCAGCTCCATGAGGCCTTCATCGCTGTTCTGCTTTAGTTTCACGGTAGTAAGCTTTCCAAGACTCCTAGGGACTTTGCTTAAGCAACCGTTTCGGTACCAGAACACTGCGTAGAGACAGTAAGCTCTGGTCCTGCGTGTATGCTGCGTGTTAACCTAGAATTTGGAGACTGATGGCATAAGGCTTCTTTTCCCATTATGAAAGCTCCGTTCATGCGGCCTCGAAGCTACCTGAAAAGCATTGTTGTTGCCGGGGTTTTCCTCACTGCCGGCATGGTTCTGAGAAGAAAATGAGTTTTCTCCTAAGAAACCTTGGGTTTCCAGTTCCTTGTTGGAAGCTCACCCTGCTCTGCGCTATACCTAAAGTGAAAGTCAACGTGAGCCCAAGCTTCGACGTAAGGCCCTGATTATCCTTGCAAAACGAGAGGCGTGCAGCAGCTCCATGAGGCCTTCATCGTTGTTCTGCTTTAGTTTCAAGGTAGTAAGCTTTTCAACACTCCTAGGGGCCTTGCTTCAGCACCCGTTTCAGTACCAGAACACTGCGTAGAACCAGGAAGCTCTGCTCCTGCGTGTATGCTGCGTGTTAACCTAGAAATTAGAGACTGACTGCACAAGGCTAGTTTTCCCATTATGAAAGCTCCGTTGATGCGGCCCCGAAGCTACCTGAAAAGCACTGTTGTTACCGTGCTTTTACTTACAGCCGGCATGGCACATAGAAGAAAATGAGTTTTCTCGAAAGAAACCTTGTGCTTCCAGTTCCTAGTTGGAAGCTCACCGGGCTCTGCTCTATACCAAACGTGAAAGTCAATGTGAGCACTAGCCTCGAAGTAAGGCCCTGATTATGCTGGCAATACGGGAGGCGTGCAGCAGCTCCATGAGGCCTTCATCGCTGTTCTGCTTTAGTTTCACGGTAGTAAGCTTTCCAACATTCCTAGGGACTTTGCTTAAGCAACCGTTTCGGTACCAGAACACTGCGTAGAGACAGTAAGCTCTGGTCCTGCGTGTATGCTGCGTGTCAACCTAGAAATTAGAGACTGACGGCACAAGGCTAGTTTTCCCATTATGAAAGCTCCGTTGATGCGGCCCCGAAGCTACCTGAAAAGCACTGTTGTTACCGTGCTTTTACTTACAGCCGGCATGGCACATAGAAGAAAATGAGTTTTCTCGAAAGAAACCTTGTGCTTCCAGTTCCTAGTTGGAAGCTCACCCGGCTCTGCTCTATACCAAACGTGAAAGTCAATGTGAGCACTAGCCTCGAAGTAAGGCCCTGATTATCCTGGCAAAACGGGAGGCGTGCAGCAGCTCCATGAGGCCTTCATCGCTGTTCTGCTTTAGTTTCACGGTAGTAAGCTTTCCAAGACTCCTAGGGACTTTGCTTAAGCAACCGTTTCGGTACCAGAACACTGCGTAGAGACAGTAAGCTCTGGTCCTGCGTGTATGCTGCGTGTCAACCTAGAAATTGGAGACTGATGGCATAAGGCTTCTTTTGCCATTATGAAAGCTCCGTTCATGCGGCCTCGAAGCTACCTGAAAAGCATTGTTGTTGCCGGGGTTTTCCTCACTGCCGGCATGGTTCTGAGAAGAAAATGAGTTTTCTCCTAAGAAACCTTGGGTTTCCAGTTCCTTGTTGGAAGCTCACCCTGCTCTGCGCTATACCTAAAGTGAAAGTCAACGTGAGCCCAAGCTTCGAAGTAAGGCCCTGATTATCCTTGCAAAACGAGAGGCGTGCAGCAGCTCCATGAGGCCTTCATCGTTGTTCTGCTTTAGTTTCAAGGTAGTAAGCTTTTCAACACTCCTAGGGGACTTGCTTCAGCACCCGTTTCAGTACCAGAACACTGCGTAGAACCAGGAAGCTCTGCTCCTGCGTGTATGCTGCGTGTCAACCTAGAAATTAGAGACTGATGGCACAAGGCTTGTTTTCCCGTTTTGAAAGCTCCATTCATGCGGCCTCGAAGCTACCTGAAAAGCACTGTTGTTACCGTGCTTTTACTTACAGCCGGCATGGCACATAGAAGAAAATGAGTTTTCTCGAAAGAAACCTTGTGCTTCCAGTTCCTAGTTGGAAGCTCACCCGGCTCTGCTCTATACCAAACGTGAAAGTCAATGTGAGCACTAGCCTCGAAGTAAGGCCCTGATTATGCTGGCAATACGGGAGGCGTGCAGCAGCTCCATGAGGCCTTCATCGCTGTTCTGCTTTAGTTTCACGGTAGTAAGCTTTCCAACATTCCTGGGGACTTTGCTTAAGCAACCGTTTCGGTACCAGAACACTGCGTAGAGACAGTAAGCTCTGGTCCTGCGTGTATGCTGCGTGTCAACCTAGAAATTGGAGACTGATGGCATAAGGCTTCTTTTCCCATTATTAAAGCTTCGTTCATGCGGCCTCGAAGCTACCTGAAAAGCATTGTTGTTGCCGGGGTTTTCCTCACTGCCGGCATGGTCCTGAGAAGAAAATGAGTTTTCTCCTAAGAAACCTTGGGTTTCCAGTTCCTTGTTGGAAGCTCACCCTGCTCTGCGCTATACCTAAAGTGAAAGTCAACGTGAGCCCAAGCTTCGAAGTAAGGCCCTGATTATCCTTGCAAAACGAGAGGCGTGCAGCAGCTCCATGAGGCCTTCATCGTTGTTCTGCTTTAGTTTCAAGGTAGTAAGCTTTTCAACACTCCTAGGGGCCTTGCTTCAGCACCCGTTTCAGTACCAGAACACTGCGTAGAACCAGGAAGTTCTGCTCCTGCGTGTATGCTGCGTGTCAACCTAGAAATTAGAGACTGACGGCACAAGGCTAGTTTTCCCATTATGAAAGCTCCGTTGATGCGGCCCCGAAGCTACCTGAAAAGCACTGTTGTTACCGTGCTTTTACTTACAGCCGGCATGGCACATAGAAGAAAATGAGTTTTCTCGAAAGAAACCTTGTGCTTCCAGTTCCTAGTTGGAAGCTCACCCGGCTCTGCTCTATACCAAACGTGAAAGTCAATGTGAGCACTAGCCTCGAAGTAAGGCCCTGATTATCCTGGCAAAACGGGAGGCGTGCAGCAGCTCCATGAGGCCTTCATCGCTGTTCTGCTTTAGTTTCACGGTAGTAAGCTTTCCAAGACTCCTAGGGACTTTGCTTAAGCAACCGTTTCGGTACCAGAACACTGCGTAGAGACAGTAAGCTCTGGTCCTGCGTGTATGCTGCGTGTCAACCTAGAAATTGGAGACTGATGGCATAAGGCTTCTTTTCCCATTATGAAAGCTCCGTTCATGCGGCCTCGAAGCTACCTGAAAAGCATTGTTGTTGCCGGGGTTTTCCTCACTGCCAGCATGGTTCTGAGAAGAAAATGAGTTTTCTCCTAAGAAACCTTGGGTTTCCAGTTCCTTGTTGGAAGCTCACCCTGCTCTGCGCTATACCTAAAGTGAAAGTCAACGTGAGCCCAAGCTTCGAAGTAAGGCCCTGATTATCCTTGCAAAACGAGAGGCGTGCAGCAGCTCCATGAGGCCTTCATCGTTGTTCTGCTTTAGTTTCAAGGTAGTAAGCTTTTCAACACTCCTAGGGGCCTTGCTTCAGCACCCGTTTCAGTACCAGAACACTGCGTAGAACCAGGAAGCTCTGCTCCTGCGTGTATGCTGCGTGTCAACCTAGAAATTAGAGACTGATGGCACAAGGCTTGTTTTCCCGTTTTGAAAGCTCCATTCATGCGGCCTCGAAGCTACCTGAAAAGCACTGTTGTTACCGTGCTTTTACTTACAGCCGGCATGGCACATAGAAGAAAATGAGTTTTCTCGAAAGAAACCTTGTGCTTCCAGTTCCTAGTTGGAAGCTCACCCGGCTCTGCTCTATACCAAACGTGAAAGTCAATGTGAGCACTAGCCTCGAAGTAAGGCCCTGATTATGCTGGCAATACGGGAGGCGTGCAGCAGCTCCATGAGGCCTTCATCGCTGTTCTGCTTTAGTTTCACGGTAGTAAGCTTTCCAACATTCCTGGGGACTTTGCTTAAGCAACCGTTTCGGTACCAGAACACTGCGTAGAGACAGTAAGCTCTGGTCCTGCGTGTATGCTGCGTGTCAACCTAGAAATTGGAGACTGATGGCATAAGGCTTCTTTTCCCATTATGAAAGCTTCGTTCATGCGGCCTCGAAGCTACCTGAAAAGCATTGTTGTTGCCGGGGTTTTCCTCACTGCCGGCATGGTCCTGAGAAGAAAATGAGTTTTCTCCTAAGAAACCTTGGGTTTCCAGTTCCTTGTTGGAAGCTCACCCTGCTCTGCGCTATACCTAAAGTGAAAGTCAACGTGAGCCCAAGCTTCGAAGTAAGGCCCTGATTATCCTTGCAAAACGAGAGGCGTGCAGCAGCTCCATGAGGCCTTCATCGTTGTTCTGCTTTAGTTTCAAGGTAGTAAGCTTTTCAACACTCCTAGGGGCCTTGCTTCAGCACCCGTTTCAGTACCAGAACACTGCGTAGAACCAGGAAGCTCTGCTCCTGCGTGTATGCTGCGTGTCAACCTAGAAATTAGAGACTGACGGCACAAGGCTAGTTTTCCCATTATGAAAGCTCCGTTGATGCGGCCCCGAAGCTACCTGAAAAGCACTGTTGTTACCGTGGTTTTACTTACAGCCGGCATGGCACATAGAAGAAAATGAGTTTTCTCGAAAGAAACCTTGTGCTTCCAGTTCCTAGTTGGAAGATCACCCGGCTCTGCTCTATACCAAACGTGAAAGTCAATGTGAGCACTAGCCTCGAAGTAAGGCCCTGATTATGCTGGCAATACGGGAGGCGTGCAGCAGCTCCATGAGGCCTTCATCGCTGTTCTGCTTTAGTTTCACGGTAGGAAGCTTTCCAACATTCCTTGGGACTTTGCTTAAGCAACCGTTTCTTTACCAGAACACTGCGTAGAGACAGTAAGCTCTGGTCCTGCGTGTATGCTGCGTGTCAACCTAGAAATTGGAGACTGATGGCATAAGGCTTCTTTTGCCATTATGAAAGCTCCGTTCATGCGGCCTCGAAGCTACCTGAAAAGCATTGTTGTTGCCGGGGTTTTCCTCACTGCCGGCATGGTTCTCAGAAGAAACTGAGTTTTCTCCTAAGAAACCTTGGGTTTCCAGTTCCTTGTTGGAAGCTCACCCTGCTCTGCGCTATACCTAAAGTGAAAGTCAACGTGAGCCCAAGCTTCGAAGTAAGGCCCTGATTATCCTTGCAAAACGAGAGGCGTGCAGCAGCTCCATGAGGCCTTCATCGTTGTTCTGCTTTAGTTTCAAGGTAGTAAGCTTTTCAACACTCCTAGGGGCCTTGCTTCAGCACCCGTTTCAGTACCAGAACACTGCGTAGAACCAGGAAGTTCTGCTCCTGCGTGTATGCTGCGTGTCAACCTAGAAATTAGAGGCTGACGGCACAAGGCTAGTTTTCCCATTATGAAAGCTCCGTTGATGCGGCCCCGAAGCTACCTGAAAAGCACTGTTGTTACCGTGCTTTTACTTACAGCCGGCATGGCACATAGAAGAAAATGAGTTTTCTCGAAAGAAACCTTGTGCTTCCAGTTCCTAGTTGGAAGCTCACCCGGCTCTGCTCTATACCAAACGTGAAAGTCAATGTGAGCACTAGCCTCGAAGTAAGGCCCTGATTATCCTGGCAAAACGGGAGGCGTGCAGCAGCTCCATGAGGCCTTCATCGCTGTTCTGCTTTAGTTTCACGGTAGTAAGCTTTCCAAGACTCCTAGGGACTTTGCTTAAGCAACCGTTTCGGTACCAGAACACTGCGTAGAGACAGTAAGCTCTGGTCCTGCGTGTATGCTGCGTGTCAACCTAGAAATTGGAGACTGATGGCATAAGGCTTCTTTTGCCATTATGAAAGCTCCGTTCATGCGGCCTCGAAGCTACCTGAAAAGCATTGTTGTTGCCGGGGTTTTCCTCACTGCCGGCATGGTTCTGAGAAGAAAATGAGTTTTCTCCTAAGAAACCTTGGGTTTCCAGTTCCTTGTTGGAAGCTCACCCTGCTCTGCGCTATACCTAAAGTGAAAGTCAACGTGAGCCCAAGCTTCGAAGTAAGGCCCTGATTATCCTTGCAAAACGAGAGGCGTGCAGCAGCTCCATGAGGCCTTCATCGTTGTTCTGCTTTAGTTTCAAGGTAGTAAGCTTTTCAACACTCCTAGGGGACTTGCTTCAGCACCCGTTTCAGTACCAGAACACTGCGTAGAACCAGGAAGCTCTGCTCCTGCGTGTATGCTGCGTGTCAACCTAGAAATTAGAGACTGATGGCACAAGGCTTGTTTTCCCGTTTTGAAAGCTCCATTCATGCGGCCTCGAAGCTACCTGAAAAGCACTGTTGTTACCGTGCTTTTACTTACAGCCGGCATGGCACATAGAAGAAAATGAGTTTTCTCGAAAGAAACCTTGTGCTTCCAGTTCCTAGTTGGAAGCTCACCCGGCTCTGCTCTATACCAAACGTGAAAGTCAATGTGAGCACTAGCCTCGAAGTAAGGCCCTGATTATGCTGGCAATACGGGAGGCGTGCAGCAGCTCCATGAGGCCTTCATCGCTGTTCTGCTTTAGTTTCACGGTAGTAAGCTTTCCAACATTCCTGGGGACTTTGCTTAAGCAACCGTTTCGGTACCAGAACACTGCGTAGAGACAGTAAGCTCTGGTCCTGCGTGTATGCTGCGTGTCAACCTAGAAATTGGAGACTGATGGCATAAGGCTTCTTTTCCCATTATTAAAGCTTCGTTCATGCGGCCTCGAAGCTACCTGAAAAGCATTGTTGTTGCCGGGGTTTTCCTCACTGCCGGCATGGTCCTGAGAAGAAAATGAGTTTTCTCCTAAGAAACCTTGGGTTTCCAGTTCCTTGTTGGAAGCTCACCCTGCTCTGCGCTATACCTAAAGTGAAAGTCAACGTGAGCCCAAGCTTCGAAGTAAGGCCCTGATTATCCTTGCAAAACGAGAGGCGTGCAGCAGCTCCATGAGGCCTTCATCGTTGTTCTGCTTTAGTTTCAAGGTAGTAAGCTTTTCAACACTCCTAGGGGCCTTGCTTCAGCACCCGTTTCAGTACCAGAACACTGCGTAGAACCAGGAAGTTCTGCTCCTGCGTGTATGCTGCGTGTCAACCTAGAAATTAGAGACTGACGGCACAAGGCTAGTTTTCCCATTATGAAAGCTCCGTTGATGCGGCCCCGAAGCTACCTGAAAAGCACTGTTGTTACCGTGCTTTTACTTACAGCCGGCATGGCACATAGAAGAAAATGAGTTTTCTCGAAAGAAACCTTGTGCTTCCAGTTCCTAGTTGGAAGCTCACCCGGCTCTGCTCTATACCAAACGTGAAAGTCAATGTGAGCACTAGCCTCGAAGTAAGGCCCTGATTATCCTGGCAAAACGGGAGGCGTGCAGCAGCTCCATGAGGCCTTCATCGCTGTTCTGCTTTAGTTTCACGGTAGTAAGCTTTCCAAGACTCCTAGGGACTTTGCTTAAGCAACCGTTTCGGTACCAGAACACTGCGTAGAGACAGTAAGCTCTGGTCCTGCGTGTATGCTGCGTGTCAACCTAGAAATTGGAGACTGATGGCATAAGGCTTCTTTTCCCATTATGAAAGCTCCGTTCATGCGGCCTCGAAGCTACCTGAAAAGCATTGTTGTTGCCGGGGTTTTCCTCACTGCCAGCATGGTTCTGAGAAGAAAATGAGTTTTCTCCTAAGAAACCTTGGGTTTCCAGTTCCTTGTTGGAAGCTCACCCTGCTCTGCGCTATACCTAAAGTGAAAGTCAACGTGAGCCCAAGCTTCGAAGTAAGGCCCTGATTATCCTTGCAAAACGAGAGGCGTGCAGCAGCTCCATGAGGCCTTCATCGTTGTTCTGCTTTAGTTTCAAGGTAGTAAGCTTTTCAACACTCCTAGGGGCCTTGCTTCAGCACCCGTTTCAGTACCAGAACACTGCGTAGAACCAGGAAGCTCTGCTCCTGCGTGTATGCTGCGTGTCAACCTAGAAATTAGAGACTGATGGCACAAGGCTTGTTTTCCCGTTTTGAAAGCTCCATTCATGCGGCCTCGAAGCTACCTGAAAAGCACTGTTGTTACCGTGCTTTTACTTACAGCCGGCATGGCACATAGAAGAAAATGAGTTTTCTCGAAAGAAACCTTGTGCTTCCAGTTCCTAGTTGGAAGCTCACCCGGCTCTGCTCTATACCAAACGTGAAAGTCAATGTGAGCACTAGCCTCGAAGTAAGGCCCTGATTATGCTGGCAATACGGGAGGCGTGCAGCAGCTCCATGAGGCCTTCATCGCTGTTCTGCTTTAGTTTCACGGTAGTAAGCTTTCCAACATTCCTGGGGACTTTGCTTAAGCAACCGTTTCGGTACCAGAACACTGCGTAGAGACAGTAAGCTCTGGTCCTGCGTGTATGCTGCGTGTCAACCTAGAAATTGGAGACTGATGGCATAAGGCTTCTTTTCCCATTATGAAAGCTTCGTTCATGCGGCCTCGAAGCTACCTGAAAAGCATTGTTGTTGCCGGGGTTTTCCTCACTGCCGGCATGGTCCTGAGAAGAAAATGAGTTTTCTCCTAAGAAACCTTGGGTTTCCAGTTCCTTGTTGGAAGCTCACCCTGCTCTGCGCTATACCTAAAGTGAAAGTCAACGTGAGCCCAAGCTTCGAAGTAAGGCCCTGATTATCCTTGCAAAACGAGAGGCGTGCAGCAGCTCCATGAGGCCTTCATCGTTGTTCTGCTTTAGTTTCAAGGTAGTAAGCTTTTCAACACTCCTAGGGGCCTTGCTTCAGCACCCGTTTCAGTACCAGAACACTGCGTAGAACCAGGAAGCTCTGCTCCTGCGTGTATGCTGCGTGTCAACCTAGAAATTAGAGACTGACGGCACAAGGCTAGTTTTCCCATTATGAAAGCTCCGTTGATGCGGCCCCGAAGCTACCTGAAAAGCACTGTTGTTACCGTGGTTTTACTTACAGCCGGCATGGCACATAGAAGAAAATGAGTTTTCTCGAAAGAAACCTTGTGCTTCCAGTTCCTAGTTGGAAGCTCACCCGGCTCTGCTCTATACCAAACGTGAAAGTCAATGTGAGCACTAGCCTCGAAGTAAGGCCCTGATTATGCTGGCAATACGGGAGGCGTGCAGCAGCTCCATGAGGCCTTCATCGCTGTTCTGCTTTAGTTTCACGGTAGGAAGCTTTCCAACATTCCTTGGGACTTTGCTTAAGCAACCGTTTCTTTACCAGAACACTGCGTAGAGACAGTAAGCTCTGGTCCTGCGTGTATGCTGCGTGTCAACCTAGAAATTGGAGACTGATGGCATAAGGCTTCTTTTGCTATTATGAAAGCTCCGTTCATGCGGCCTCGAAGCTACCTGAAAAGCATTGTTGTTGCCGGGGTTTTCCTCACTGCCGGCATGGTTCTCAGAAGAAACTGAGTTTTCTCCTAAGAAACCTTGGGTTTCCAGTTCCTTGTTGGAAGCTCACCCTGCTCTGCGCTATACCTAAAGTGAAAGTCAACGTGAGCCCAAGCTTCGAAGTAAGGCCCTGATTATCCTTGCAAAACGAGAGGCGTGCAGCAGCTCCATGAGGCCTTCATCGTTGTTCTGCTTTAGTTTCAAGGTAGTAAGCTTTTCAACACTCCTAGGGGCCTTGCTTCAGCACCCGTTTCAGTACCAGAACACTGCGTAGAACCAGGAAGTTCTGCTCCTGCGTGTATGCTGCGTGTCAACCTAGAAATTAGAGGCTGACGGCACAAGGCTAGTTTTCCCATTATGAAAGCTCCGTTGATGAGGCCCCGAAGCTACCTGAAAAGCATTGTTGTTACCCAGGTTTTACTTACAGCCGGCATGGCACATAGAAGAAAATGAGTTTTCTCGAAAGAAACCTTGTGCTTCCAGTTCCTAGTTGGAAGCTCACCCGGCTCTGCTCTATACCAAACGTGAAAGTCAATGTGAGCACTAGCCTCGAAGTAAGGCCCTGATTATCCTGGCAAAACTGGAGGCGTGCAGCAGCTCCATGAGGCCTTCATCGCTGTTCTGCTTTAGTTTCACGGTAGTAAGCTTTCCAAGACTCCTAGGGACTTTGCTTAAGCAACCGTTTCGGAACCAGAACACTGCGTAGAGACAGTAAGCTCTGGTCCTGCGTGTATGCTGCGTGTCAACCTAGAAATTAGAGACTGACGGCACAAGGCTAGTTTTCCCATTATGAAAGCTCCGTTGATGCGGCCCCGAAGCTACCTGAAAAGCACTGTTGTTACCGTGCTTTTACTTACAGCCGGCATGGCACATAGAAGAAAATGAGTTTTCTCGAAAGAAACCTTGTGCTTCCAGTTCCTAGTTGGAAGCTCACCATGCTCTGCTCTATACCAAACGTGAAAGTCAATGTGAGCACTAGCCTCGAAGTAAGGCCCTGATTATGCTGGCAAAACGGGAGGCGTGCAGCAGCTCCATGAGGCCTTCATCGCTGTTCTGCTTTAGTTTCACGGTAGTAAGCTTTCCAACATTCCTAGGGACTTTGCTTAAGCAACCGTTTCGGTACCAGAACACTGCGTAGAGACAGTAAGCTCTGCTCCTGCGTGTATGCTGCGTGTCAACCTAGAAATTAGAGACTGACGGCACAAGGCTAGTTTTCCCATTATGAAAGCTCCGTTGATGCGGCCCCGAAGCTACCTGAAAAGCACTGTTGTTACCGTGCTTTTACTTACAGCCGGCATGGCACATAGAAGAAAATGAGTTTTCTCGAAAGAAACCTTGTGCTTCCAGTTCCTAGTTGGAAGCTCACCCGGCTCTGCTCTATACCAAACGTGAAAGTCAATGTGAGCACTAGCCTCGAAGTAAGGCCCTGATTATCCTGGCAAAACGGGAGGCGTGCAGCAGCTCCATGAGGCCTTCATCGCTGTTCTGCTTTAGTTTCACGGTAGTAAGCTTTCCAAGACTCCTAGGGACTTTGCTTAAGCAACCGTTTCGGTACCAGAACACTGCGTAGAGACAGTAAGCTCTGGTCCTGCGTGTATGCTGCGTGTCAACCTAGAAATTGGAGACTGATGGCATAAGGCTTCTTTTGCCATTATGAAAGCTCCGTTCATGCGGCCTCGAAGCTACCTGAAAAGCATTGTTGTTGCCGGGGTTTTCCTCACTGCCGGCATGGTTCTGAGAAGAAAATGAGTTTTCTCCTAAGAAACCTTGGGTTTCCAGTTCCTTGTTGGAAGCTCACCCTGCTCTGCGCTATACCTAAAGTGAAAGTCAACGTGAGCCCAAGCTTCGAAGTAAGGCCCTGATTATCCTTGCAAAACGAGAGGCGTGCAGCAGCTCCATGAGGCCTTCATCGTTGTTCTGCTTTAGTTTCAAGGTAGTAAGCTTTTCAACACTCCTAGGGGACTTGCTTCAGCACCCGTTTCAGTACCAGAACACTGCGTAGAACCAGGAAGCTCTGCTCCTGCGTGTATGCTGCGTGTCAACCTAGAAATTAGAGACTGATGGCACAAGGCTTGTTTTCCCGTTTTGAAAGCTCCATTCATGCGGCCTCGAAGCTACCTGAAAAGCACTGTTGTTACCGTGCTTTTACTTACAGCCGGCATGGCACATAGAAGAAAATGAGTTTTCTCGAAAGAAACCTTGTGCTTCCAGTTCCTAGTTGGAAGCTCACCCGGCTCTGCTCTATACCAAACGTGAAAGTCAATGTGAGCACTAGCCTCGAAGTAAGGCCCTGATTATGCTGGCAATACGGGAGGCGTGCAGCAGCTCCATGAGGCCTTCATCGCTGTTCTGCTTTAGTTTCACGGTAGTAAGCTTTCCAACATTCCCGGGGACTTTGCTTAAGCAACCGTTTCGGTACCAGAACACTGCGTAGAGACAGTAAGCTCTGGTCCTGCGTGTATGCTGCGTGTCAACCTAGAAATTGGAGACTGATGGCATAAGGCTTCTTTTCCCATTATTAAAGCTTCGTTCATGCGGCCTCGAAGCTACCTGAAAAGCATTGTTGTTGCCGGGGTTTTCCTCACTGCCGGCATGGTCCTGAGAAGAAAATGAGTTTTCTCCTAAGAAACCTTGGGTTTCCAGTTCCTTGTTGGAAGCTCACCCTGCTCTGCGCTATACCTAAAGTGAAAGTCAACGTGAGCCCAAGCTTCGAAGTAAGGCCCTGATTATCCTTGCAAAACGAGAGGCGTGCAGCAGCTCCATGAGGCCTTCATCGTTGTTCTGCTTTAGTTTCAAGGTAGTAAGCTTTTCAACACTCCTAGGGGCCTTGCTTCAGCACCCGTTTCAGTACCAGAACACTGCGTAGAACCAGGAAGTTCTGCTCCTGCGTGTATGCTGCGTGTCAACCTAGAAATTAGAGACTGACGGCACAAGGCTAGTTTTCCCATTATGAAAGCTCCGTTGATGCGGCCCCGAAGCTACCTGAAAAGCACTGTTGTTACCGTGCTTTTACTTACAGCCGGCATGGCACATAGAAGAAAATGAGTTTTCTCGAAAGAAACCTTGTGCTTCCAGTTCCTAGTTGGAAGCTCACCCGGCTCTGCTCTATACCAAACGTGAAAGTCAATGTGAGCACTAGCCTCGAAGTAAGGCCCTGATTATCCTGGCAAAACGGGAGGCGTGCAGCAGCTCCATGAGGCCTTCATCGCTGTTCTGCTTTAGTTTCACGGTAGTAAGCTTTCCAAGACTCCTAGGGACTTTGCTTAAGCAACCGTTTCGGTACCAGAACACTGCGTAGAGACAGTAAGCTCTGGTCCTGCGTGTATGCTGCGTGTCAACCTAGAAATTGGAGACTGATGGCATAAGGCTTCTTTTCCCATTATGAAAGCTCCGTTCATGCGGCCTCGAAGCTACCTGAAAAGCATTGTTGTTGCCGGGGTTTTCCTCACTGCCAGCATGGTTCTGAGAAGAAAATGAGTTTTCTCCTAAGAAACCTTGGGTTTCCAGTTCCTTGTTGGAAGCTCACCCTGCTCTGCGCTATACCTAAAGTGAAAGTCAACGTGAGCCCAAGCTTCGAAGTAAGGCCCTGATTATCCTTGCAAAACGAGAGGCGTGCAGCAGCTCCATGAGGCCTTCATCGTTGTTCTGCTTTAGTTTCAAGGTAGTAAGCTTTTCAACACTCCTAGGGGCCTTGCTTCAGCACCCGTTTCAGTACCAGAACACTGCGTAGAACCAGGAAGCTCTGCTCCTGCGTGTATGCTGCGTGTCAACCTAGAAATTAGAGACTGATGGCACAAAGCTTGTTTTCCCGTTTTGAAAGCTCCATTCATGCGGCCTCGAAGCTACCTGAAAAGCACTGTTGTTACCGTGCTTTTACTTACAGCCGGCATGGCACATAGAAGAAAATGAGTTTTCTCGAAAGAAACCTTGTGCTTCCAGTTCCTAGTTGGAAGCTCACCCGGCTCTGCTCTATACCAAACGTGAAAGTCAATGTGAGCACTAGCCTCGAAGTAAGGCCCTGATTATGCTGGCAATACGGGAGGCGTGCAGCAGCTCCATGAGGCCTTCATCGCTGTTCTGCTTTAGTTTCACGGTAGTAAGCTTTCCAACATTCCTGGGGACTTTGCTTAAGCAACCGTTTCGGTACCAGAACACTGCGTAGAGACAGTAAGCTCTGGTCCTGCGTGTATGCTGCGTGTCAACCTAGAAATTGGAGACTGATGGCATAAGGCTTCTTTTCCCATTATGAAAGCTTCGTTCATGCGGCCTCGAAGCTACCTGAAAAGCATTGTTGTTGCCGGGGTTTTCCTCACTGCCGGCATGGTCCTGAGAAGAAAATGAGTTTTCTCCTAAGAAACCTTGGGTTTCCAGTTCCTTGTTGGAAGCTCACCCTGCTCTGCGCTATACCTAAAGTGAAAGTCAACGTGAGCCCAAGCTTCGAAGTAAGGCCCTGATTATCCTTGCAAAACGAGAGGCGTGCAGCAGCTCCATGAGGCCTTCATCGTTGTTCTGCTTTAGTTTCAAGGTAGTAAGCTTTTCAACACTCCTAGGGGCCTTGCTTCAGCACCCGTTTCAGTACCAGAACACTGCGTAGAACCAGGAAGCTCTGCTCCTGCGTGTATGCTGCGTGTCAACCTAGAAATTAGAGACTGACGGCACAAGGCTAGTTTTCCCATTATGAAAGCTCCGTTGATGCGGCCCCGAAGCTACCTG
The DNA here is from genome assembly GCF_028564815.1 of Eubalaena glacialis. Lineage (NCBI taxonomy): Eukaryota > Metazoa > Chordata > Mammalia > Artiodactyla > Balaenidae > Eubalaena > Eubalaena glacialis. The sequence continues at coordinate 32,024,433 of NC_083725.1, forward strand.
AAAAGCACTGTTGTTACCGTGGTTTTACTTACAGCCGGCATGGCACATAGAAGAAAATGAGTTTTCTCGAAAGAAACCTTGTGCTTCCAGTTCCTAGTTGGAAGCTCACCCGGCTCTGCTCTATACCAAACGTGAAAGTCAATGTGAGCACTAGCCTCGAAGTAAGGCCCTGATTATGCTGGCAATACGGGAGGCGTGCAGCAGCTCCATGAGGCCTTCATCGCTGTTCTGCTTTAGTTTCACGGTAGGAAGCTTTCCAACATTCCTTGGGACTTTGCTTAAGCAACCGTTTCTTTACCAGAACACTGCGTAGAGACAGTAAGCTCTGGTCCTGCGTGTATGCTGCGTGTCAACCTAGAAATTGGAGACTGATGGCATAAGGCTTCTTTTGCCATTATGAAAGCTCCGTTCATGCGGCCTCGAAGCTACCTGAAAAGCATTGTTGTTGCCGGGGTTTTCCTCACTGCCGGCATGGTTCTCAGAAGAAACTGAGTTTTCTCCTAAGAAACCTTGGGTTTCCAGTTCCTTGTTGGAAGCTCACCCTGCTCTGCGCTATACCTAAAGTGAAAGTCAACGTGAGCCCAAGCTTCGAAGTAAGGCCCTGATTATCCTTGCAAAACGAGAGGCGTGCAGCAGCTCCATGAGGCCTTCATCGTTGTTCTGCTTTAGTTTCAAGGTAGTAAGCTTTTCAACACTCCTAGGGGCCTTGCTTCAGCACCCGTTTCAGTACCAGAACACTGCGTAGAACCAGGAAGTTCTGCTCCTGCGTGTATGCTGCGTGTCAACCTAGAAATTAGAGGCTGACGGCACAAGGCTAGTTTTCCCATTATGAAAGCTCCGTTGATGAGGTCCCGAAGCTACCTGAAAAGCATTGTTGTTACCCAGGTTTTACTTACAGCCGGCATGGCACATAGAAGAAAATGAGTTTTCTCGAAAGAAACCTTGTGCTTCCAGTTCCTAGTTGGAAGCTCACCCGGCTCTGCTCTATACCAAACGTGAAAGTCAATGTGAGCACTAGCCTCGAAGTAAGGCCCTGATTATCCTGGCAAAACTGGAGGCGTGCAGCAGCTCCATGAGGCCTTCATCGCTGTTCTGCTTTAGTTTCACGGTAGTAAGCTTTCCAAGACTCCTAGGGACTTTGCTTAAGCAACCGTTTCGGAACCAGAACACTGCGTAGAGACAGTAAGCTCTGGTCCTGCGTGTATGCTGCGTGTCAACCTAGAAATTAGAGACTGACGGCACAAGGCTAGTTTTCCCATTATGAAAGCTCCGTTGATGCGGCCCCGAAGCTACCTGAAAAGCACTGTTGTTACCGTGCTTTTACTTACAGCCGGCATGGCACATAGAAGAAAATGAGTTTTCTCGAAAGAAACCTTGTGCTTCCAGTTCCTAGTTGGAAGCTCACCATGCTCTGCTCTATACCAAACGTGAAAGTCAATGTGAGCACTAGCCTCGAAGTAAGGCCCTGATTATGCTGGCAAAACGGGAGGCGTGCAGCAGCTCCATGAGGCCTTCATCGCTGTTCTGCTTTAGTTTCACGGTAGTAAGCTTTCCAAGACTCCTAGGGACTTTGCTTAAGCAACCGTTTCGGTACCAGAACACTGCGTAGAGACAGTAAGCTCTGGTCCTGCGTGTATGCTGCGTGTCAACCTAGAAATTGGAGACTGATGGCATAAGGCTTCTTTTGCCATTATGAAAGCTCCGTTCATGCGGCCTCGAAGCTACCTGAAAAGCATTGTTGTTGCCGGGGTTTTCCTCACTGCCGGCATGGTTCTGAGAAGAAAATGAGTTTTCTCCTAAGAAACCTTGGGGTTCCAGTTCCATGTTGGAAGCTCACCCTGCTCTGCGCTATACCTAAAGTGAAAGTCAACGTGAGCCCAAGCTTCGAAGTAAGGCCCTGATTATCCTTGCAAAACGAGAGGCGTGCAGCAGCTCCATGAGGCCTTCATCGTTGTTCTGCTTTAGTTTCAAGGTAGTAAGCTTTTCAACACTCCTAGGGGCCTTGCTTCAGCACCCGTTTCAGTACCAGAACACTGCGTAGAACCAGGAAGCTCTGCTCCTGCGTGTATGCTGCGTGTCAACCTAGAAATTAGAGACTGATGGCACAAGGCTTGTTTTCCCGTTTTGAAAGCTCCATTCATGCGGCCTCGAAGCTACCTCAAAAGCACTGTTGTTACCGTGCTTTTACTTACAGCCGGCATGGCACATAGAAGAAAATGAGTTTTCTCGAAAGAAACCTTGTGCTTCCAGTTCCTAGTTGGAAGCTCACCCGGCTCTGCTCTATACCAAACGTGAAAGTCAATGTGAGCACTAGCCTCGAAGTAAGGCCCTGATTATGCTGGCAATACGGGAGGCGTGCAGCAGCTCCATGAGGCCTTCATCGCTGTTCTGCTTTAGTTTCACGGTAGTAAGCTTTCCAACATTCCTGGGGACTTTGCTTAAGCAACCGTTTCTTTACCAGAACACTGCGTAGAGACAGTAAGCTCTGGTCCTGCGTGTATGCTGCGTGTCAACCTAGAAATTGGAGACTGATGGCATAAGGCTTCTTTTGCCATTATGAAAGCTCCGTTCATGCGGCCTCGAAGCTACCTGAAAAGCATTGTTGTTGCCGGGGTTTTCCTCACTGCCGGCATGGTTCTGAGGAGAAAATGAGTTTTCTCCTAAGAAACCTTGGGTTTCCAGTTCCTTGTTGGAAGCTCACCCTGCTCTGCGCTATACCTAAAGTGAAAGTCAACGTGAGCCCAAGCTTCGAAGTAAGGCCCTGATTATCCTTGCAAAACGAGAGGCGTGCAGCAGTTCCATGAGGCCTTCATCGTTGTTCTGCTTTAGTTTCAAGGTAGTAAGCTTTTCAACACTCCTAGGGGCCTTGCTTCAGCACCCGTTTCAGTACCAGAACACTGCGTAGAACCAGGAAGTTCTGCTCCTGCGTGTATGCTGCGTGTCAACCTAGAAATTAGAGGCTGACGGCACAAGGCTAGTTTTCCCATTATGAAAGCTCCGTTGATGAGGCCCCGAAGCTACCTGAAAAGCATTGTTGTTACCCAGGTTTTACTTACAGCCGGCATGGCACATAGAAGAAAATGAGTTTTCTCGAAAGAAACCTTGTGCTTCCAGTTCCTAGTTGGAAGCTCACCCGGCTCTGCTCTATACCAAACGTGAAAGTCAATGTGAGCACTAGCCTCGAAGTAAGGCCCTGATTATCCTGGCAAAACTGGAGGCGTGCAGCAGCTCCATGAGGCCTTCATCGCTGTTCTGCTTTAGTTTCACGGTAGTAAGCTTTCCAAGACTCCTAGGGACTTTGCTTAAGCAACCGTTTCGGTACCAGAACACTGCGTAGAGACAGTAAGCTCTGGTCCTGCGTGTATGCTGCGTGTCAACCTAGAAATTAGAGACTGACGGCACAAGGCTAGTTTTCCCATTATGAAAGCTCCGTTGATGCGGCCCCGAAGCTACCTGAAAAGCACTGTTGTTACCGTGCTTTTACTTACAGCCGGCATGGCACATAGAAGAAAATGAGTTTTCTCGAAAGAAACCTTGTGCTTCCAGTTCCTAGTTGGAAGCTCACCATGCTCTGCTCTATACCAAACGTGAAAGTCAATGTGAGCACTAGCCTCGAAGTAAGGCCCTGATTATGCTGGCAAAACGGGAGGCGTGCAGCAGCTCCATGAGGCCTTCATCGCTGTTCTGCTTTAGTTTCACGGTAGTAAGCTTTCCAAGACTCCTAGGGACTTTGCTTAAGCAACCGTTTCGGTACCAGAACACTGCGTAGAGACAGTAAGCTCTGGTCCTGCGTGTATGCTGCGTGTCAACCTAGAAATTGGAGACTGATGGCATAAGGCTTCTTTTCCCATTATGAAAGCTCCGTTCATGCGGCCTCGAAGCTACCTGAAAAGCATTGTTGTTGCCGGGGTTTTCCTCACTGCCGGCATGGTTCTGAGAAGAAAATGAGTTTTCTCCTAAGAAACCTTGGGGTTCCAGTTCCATGTTGGAAGCTCACCCTGCTCTGCGCTATACCTAAAGTGAAAGTCAACGTGAGCACAAGCTTCGAAGTAAGGCCCTGATTATCCTTGCAAAACGAGAGGCGTGCAGCAGCTCCATGAGGCCTTCATCGTTGTTCTGCTTTAGTTTCAAGGTAGTAAGCTTTTCAACACTCCTAGGGGCCTTGCTTCAGCACCCGTTTCAGTACCAGAACACTGCGTAGAACCAGGAAGCTCTGCTCCTGCGTGTATGCTGCGTGTCAACCTAGAAATTAGAGACTGATGGCACAAGGCTTGTTTTCCCGTTTTGAAAGCTCCATTCATGCGGCCTCGAAGCTACCTGAAAAGCACTGTTGTTACCGTGCTTTTACTTACAGCCGGCATGGCACATAGAAGAAAATGAGTTTTCTCGAAAGAAACCTTGTGCTTCCAGTTCCTAGTTGGAAGCTCACCCGGCTCTGCTCTATACCAAACGTGAAAGTCAATGTGAGCACTAGCCTCGAAGTAAGGCCCTGATTATGCTGGCAATACGGGAGGCGTGCAGCAGCTCCATGAGGCCTTCATCGCTGTTCTGCTTTAGTTTCACGGTAGTAAGCTTTCCAACATTGCTGGGGACTTTGCTTAAGCAACCGTTTCGGTACCAGAACACTGCGTAGAGACAGTAAGCTCTGGTCCTGCGTGTATGCTGCGTGTCAACCTAGAAATTGGAGACTGATGGCATAAGGCTTCTTTTCCCATTATGAAAGCTTCGTTCATGCGGCCTCGAAGCTACCTGAAAAGCATTGTTGTTGCCGGGGTTTTCCTCACTGCCGGCATGGTTCTGAGGAGAAAATGAGTTTTCTCCTAAGAAACCTTGGGTTTCCAGTTCTTTGTTGGAAGCTCACCCTGTTCTGCGCTATACCTAAAGTGAAAGTCAACGTGAGCCCAAGCTTCGAAGTAAGGCCCTGATTATCCTTGCAAAACAAGAGGCGTGCAGCAGCTCCATGAGACGTTCATCGTTTTCTGCTTTAGTTTCAAGGTAGTGAGCTTTTCAACACTCCTAGGGGACTTGCTTCAGCACCCGTTTCAGTACCAGAACACTGCGTAGAACCAGGAAGCTCTGCTCCTGCGTGTATGCTGCGTGTCAACCTAGAAATTAGAGACTGACGGCACAAGGCTAGTTTTCCCATTATGAAAGCTCCGTGGATGCGGCCCCGAAGCTACCTGAAAAGCACTGTTGTTACCGTGCTTTTACTTACAGCTGGCATGGCACATAGAAGAAAATGAGTTTTCTCGAAAGAAACCTTGTGCTTCCAGTTCCTAGTTGGAAGCTCACCCGGCTCTGCTCTATACCAAACGTGAAAGTCAATGTGAGCACTAGCCTCGAAGTAAGGCCCTGATTATGCTGGCAAAACGGGAGGCGTGCAGCAGCTCCATGAGGCCTTCATCGCTGTTCTGCTTTAGTTTCACGGTAGTAAGCTTTCCAAGACTCCTAGGGACTTTGCTTAAGCAACCGTTTCGGTACCAGAACACTGCGTAGAGACAGTAAGCTCTGGTCCTGCGTGTATGCTGCGTGTCAACCTAGAAATTGGAGACTGATGGCATAAGGCTTCTTTTCCCATTATTAAAGCTCCGTTCATGCGGCCTCGAAGCTACCTGAAAAGCATTGTTGTTGCCGGGGTTTTCCTCACTGCCGGCATGGTTCTGAGAAGAAAATGAGTTTTCTCCTAAGAAACCTTGGGTTTCCAGTTCTTTGTTGGAAGCTCACCCTGTTCTGCGCTATACCTAAAGTGAAAGTCAACGTGAGCCCAAGCTTCGAAGTAAGGCCCTGATTATCCTTGCAAAACAAGAGGCGTGCAGCAGCTCCATGAGACCTTCATCTTTTTCTGCTTTAGTTTCAAGGTAGTGAGCTTTTCAACACTCCTAGGGGACTTGCTTCAGCACCCGTTTCAGTACCAGAACACTGCGTAGAACCAGGAAGCTCTGCTCCTGCGTGTATGCTGCGTGTCAACCTAGAAATTAGAGACTGACGGCACAAGGCTAGTTTTCCCATTATGAAAGCTCCGTTGATGCGGCCCCGAAGCTACCTGAAAAGCACTGTTGTTACCGTGCTTTTACTTACAGCCGGCATGGCACATAGAAGAAAATGAGTTTTCTCGAAAGAAACCTTGTGCTTCCAGTTCCTAGTTGGAAGCTCACCCGGCTCTGCTCTATACCAAACGTGAAAGTCAATGTGAGCACTAGCCTCGAAGTAAGGCCCTGATTATCCTGGCAAAACGGGAGGCGTGCAGCAGCTCCATGAGGCCTTCATCGCTGTTCTGCTTTAGTTTCACGGTAGTAAGCTTTCCAAGACTCCTAGGGACTTTGCTTAAGCAACCGTTTCGGTACCAGAACACTGCGTAGAGACAGTAAGCTCTGGTCCTGCGTGTATGCTGCGTGTCAACCTAGAAATTGGAGACTGATGGCATAAGGCTTCTTTTGCCATTATGAAAGCTCCGTTCATGCGGCCTCGAAGCTACCTGAAAAGCATTGTTGTTGCCGGGGTTTTCCTCACTGCCGGCATGGTTCTGAGAAGAAAATGAGTTTTCTCCTAAGAAACCTTGGGTTTCCAGTTCCTTGTTGGAAGCTCACCCTGCTCTGCGCTATACCTAAAGTGAAAGTCAACGTGAGCCCAAGCTTCGAAGTAAGGCCCTGATTATCCTTGCAAAACGAGAGGCGTGCAGCAGCTCCATGAGGCCTTCATCGTTGTTCTGCTTTAGTTTCCAGGTAGTAAGCTTTTCAACACTCCTAGGGGCCTTGCTTCAGCACCCGTTTCAGTACCAGAACACTGCGTAGAACCAGGAAGTTCTGCTCCTGCGTGTATGCTGCGTGTCAACCTAGAAATTAGAGACTGACGGCACAAGGCTAGTTTTCCCATTATGAAAGCTCCGTTGATGCGGCCCCGAAGCTACCTGAAAAGCACTGTTGTTACCGTGCTTTTACTTACAGCCGGCATGGCACATAGAAGAAAATGAGTTTTCTCGAAAGAAACCTTGTGCTTCCAGTTCCTAGTTGGAAGCTCACCATGCTCTGCTCTATACCAAACGTGAAAGTCAATGTGAGCACTAGCCTCGAAGTAAGGCCCTGATTATGCTGGCAAAACGGGAGGCGTGCAGCAGCTCCATGAGGCCTTCATCGCTGTTCTGCTTTAGTTTCACGGTAGTAAGCTTTCCAAGACTCCTAGGGACTTTGCTTAAGCAACCGTTTCGGTACCAGAACACTGCGTAGAGACAGTAAGCTCTGGTCCTGCGTGTATGCTGCGTGTCAACCTAGAAATTGGAGACTGATGGCATAAGGCTTCTTTTCCCATTATGAAAGCTCCGTTCATGCGGCCTCGAAGCTACCTGAAAAGCATTGTTGTTGCCGGGGTTTTCCTCACTGCCGGCATGGTTCTGAGAAGAAAATGAGTTTTCTCCTAAGAAACCTTGGGGTTCCAGTTCCATGTTGGAAGCTCACCCTGCTCTGCGCTATACCTAAAGTGAAAGTCAACGTGAGCACAAGCTTCGAAGTAAGGCCCTGATTATCCTTGCAAAACGAGAGGCGTGCAGCAGCTCCATGAGGCCTTCATCGTTGTTCTGCTTTAGTTTCAAGGTAGTAAGCTTTTCAACACTCCTAGGGGCCTTGCTTCAGCACCCGTTTCAGTACCAGAACACTGCGTAGAACCAGGAAGCTCTGCTCCTGCGTGTATGCTGCGTGTCAACCTAGAAATTAGAGACTGATGGCACAAGGCTTGTTTTCCCGTTTTGAAAGCTCCATTCATGCGGCCTCGAAGCTACCTGAAAAGCACTGTTGTTACCGTGCTTTTACTTACAGCCGGCATGGCACATAGAAGAAAATGAGTTTTCTCGAAAGAAACCTTGTGCTTCCAGTTCCTAGTTGGAAGCTCACCCGGCTCTGCTCTATACCAAACGTGAAAGTCAATGTGAGCACTAGCCTCGAAGTAAGGCCCTGATTATGCTGGCAATACGGGAGGCGTGCAGCAGCTCCATGAGGCCTTCATCGCTGTTCTGCTTTAGTTTCACGGTAGTAAGCTTTCCAACATTCCTGGGGACTTTGCTTAAGCAACCGTTTCGGTACCAGAACACTGCGTAGAGACAGTAAGCTCTGGTCCTGCGTGTATGCTGCGTGTCAACCTAGAAATTGGAGACTGATGGCATAAGGCTTCTTTTCCCATTATGAAAGCTTCGTTCATGCGGCCTCGAAGCTACCTGAAAAGCATTGTTGTTGCCGGGGTTTTCCTCACTGCCGGCATGGTTCTGAGGAGAAAATGAGTTTTCTCCTAAGAAACCTTGGGTTTCCAGTTCTTTGTTGGAAGCTCACCCTGTTCTGCGCTATACCTAAAGTGAAAGTCAACGTGAGCCCAAGCTTCGAAGTAAGGCCCTGATTATCCTTGCAAAACAAGAGGCGTGCAGCAGCTCCATGAGACGTTCATCGTTTTCTGCTTTAGTTTCAAGGTAGTGAGCTTTTCAACACTCCTAGGGGACTTGCTTCAGCACCCGTTTCAGTACCAGAACACTGCGTAGAACCAGGAAGCTCTGCTCCTGCGTGTATGCTGCGTGTCAACCTAGAAATTAGAGACTGACGGCACAAGGCTAGTTTTCCCATTATGAAAGCTCCGTGGATGCGGCCCCGAAGCTACCTGAAAAGCACTGTTGTTACCGTGCTTTTACTTACAGCTGGCATGGCACATAGAAGAAAATGAGTTTTCTCGAAAGAAACCTTGTGCTTCCAGTTCCTAGTTGGAAGCTCACCCGGCTCTGCTCTATACCAAACGTGAAAGTCAATGTGAGCACTAGCCTCGAAGTAAGGCCCTGATTATGCTGGCAAAACGGGAGGCGTGCAGCAGCTCCATGAGGCCTTCATCGCTGTTCTGCTTTAGTTTCACGGTAGTAAGCTTTCCAAGACTCCTAGGGACTTTGCTTAAGCAACCGTTTCGGTACCAGAACACTGCGTAGAGACAGTAAGCTCTGGTCCTGCGTGTATGCTGCGTGTCAACCTAGAAATTGGAGACTGATGGCATAAGGCTTCTTTTCCCATTATTAAAGCTCCGTTCATGCGGCCTCGAAGCTACCTGAAAAGCATTGTTGTTGCCGGGGTTTTCCTCACTGCCGGCATGGTTCTGAGAAGAAAATGAGTTTTCTCCTAAGAAACCTTGGGTTTCCAGTTCTTTGTTGGAAGCTCACCCTGTTCTGCGCTATACCTAAAGTGAAAGTCAACGTGAGCCCAAGCTTCGAAGTAAGGCCCTGATTATCCTTGCAAAACAAGAGGCGTGCAGCAGCTCCATGAGACCTTCATCTTTTTCTGCTTTAGTTTCAAGGTAGTGAGCTTTTCAACACTCCTAGGGGACTTGCTTCAGCACCCGTTTCAGTACCAGAACACTGCGTAGAACCAGGAAGCTCTGCTCCTGCGTGTATGCTGCGTGTCAACCTAGAAATTAGAGACTGACGGCACAAGGCTAGTTTTCCCATTATGAAAGCTCCGTTGATGCGGCCCCGAAGCTACCTGAAAAGCACTGTTGTTACCGTGCTTTTACTTACAGCCGGCATGGCACATAGAAGAAAATGAGTTTTCTCGAAAGAAACCTTGTGCTTCCAGTTCCTAGTTGGAAGCTCACCCGGCTCTGCTCTATACCAAACGTGAAAGTCAATGTGAGCACTAGCCTCGAAGTAAGGCCCTGATTATCCTGGCAAAACGGGAGGCGTGCAGCAGCTCCATGAGGCCTTCATCGCTGTTCTGCTTTAGTTTCACGGTAGTAAGCTTTCCAAGACTCCTAGGGACTTTGCTTAAGCAACCGTTTCGGTACCAGAACACTGCGTAGAGACAGTAAGCTCTGGTCCTGCGTGTATGCTGCGTGTCAACCTAGAAATTGGAGACTGATGGCATAAGGCTTCTTTTGCCATTATGAAAGCTCCGTTCATGCGGCCTCGAAGCTACCTGAAAAGCATTGTTGTTGCCGGGGTTTTCCTCACTGCCGGCATGGTTCTGAGAAGAAAATGAGTTTTCTCCTAAGAAACCTTGGGTTTCCAGTTCCTTGTTGGAAGCTCACCCTGCTCTGCGCTATACCTAAAGTGAAAGTCAACGTGAGCCCAAGCTTCGAAGTAAGGCCCTGATTATCCTTGCAAAACGAGAGGCGTGCAGCAGCTCCATGAGGCCTTCATCGTTGTTCTGCTTTAGTTTCCAGGTAGTAAGCTTTTCAACACTCCTAGGGGCCTTGCTTCAGCACCCGTTTCAGTACCAGAACACTGCGTAGAACCAGGAAGTTCTGCTCCTGCGTGTATGCTGCGTGTCAAGCTAGAAATTAGAGACTGACGGCACAAGGCTAGTTTTCCCATTATGAAAGCTCCGTTGATGCGGCCCCGAAGCTACCTGAAAAGCACTGTTGTTACCGTGCTTTTACTTACAGCCGGCATGGCACATAGAAGAAAATGAGTTTTCTCGAAAGAAACCTTGTGCTTCCAGTTCCTAGTTGGAAGCTCACCCGGCTCTGCTCTATACCAAACGTGAAAGTCAATGTGAGCACTAGCCTCGAAGTAAGGCCCTGATTATCCTGGCAAAACGGGAGGCGTGCAGCAGCTCCATGAGGCCTTCATCGCTGTTCTGCTTTAGTTTCACGGTAGTAAGCTTTCCAAGACTCCTAGGGACTTTGCTTAAGCAACCGTTTCAGTACCTGAACACTGCGTAGAGACAGTAAGCTCTGGTCCTGCGTGTATGCTGCGTGTCAACCTAGAAATTGGAGACTGATGGCATAAGGCTTCTTTTGCCATTATGAAAGCTCCGTTCATGCGGCCTCGAAGCTACCTGAAAAGCATTGTTGTTGCCGGGGTTTTCCTCACTGCCGGCATGGTTCTGAGAAGAAAATGAGTTTTCTCCTAAGAAACCTTGGGTTTCCAGTTCCTTGTTGGAAGCTCACCCTGCTCTGCGCTATACCTAAAGTGAAAGTAAACGTGAGCCCAAGCTTCGAAGTAAGGCCCTGATTATCCTTGCAAAACGAGAGGCGTGCAGCAGCTCCATGAGGCCTTCATCGTTGTTCTGCTTTAGTTTCAAGGTAGTAAGCTTTTCAACACTCCTAGGGGCCTTGCTTCAGCACCCGTTTCAGTACCAGAACACTGCGTAGAACCAGGAAGCTCTGCTCCTGCGTGTATGCTGCGTGTCAACCTAGAAATTAGAGACTGATGGCACAAGGCTTGTTTTCCCGTTTTGAAAGCTCCATTCATGCGGCCTCGAAGCTACCTGAAAAGCACTGTTGTTACCGTGCTTTTACTTACAGCCGGCATGGCACATAGAAGAAAATGAGTTTTCTCGAAAGAAACCTTGTGCTTCCAGTTCCTAGTTGGAAGCTCACCCGGCTCTGCTCTATACCAAACGTGAAAGTCAATGTGAGCACTAGCCTCGAAGTAAGGCCCTGATTATGCTGGCAATACGGGAGGCGTGCAGCAGCTCCATGAGGCCTTCATCGCTGTTCTGCTTTAGTTTCACGGTAGTAAGCTTTCCAACATTCCTGGGGACTTTGCTTAAGCAACCGTTTCGGTACCAGAACACTGCGTAGAGACAGTAAGCTCTGGTCCTGCGTGTATGCTGCGTGTCAACCTAGAAATTGGAGACTGATGGCATAAGGCTTCTTTTCCCATTATTAAAGCTTCGTTCATGCGGCCTCGAAGCTACCTGAAAAGCATTGTTGTTGCCGGGGTTTTCCTCACTGCCGGCATGGTCCTGAGAAGAAAATGAGTTTTCTCCTAAGAAACCTTGGGTTTCCAGTTCCTTGTTGGAAGCTCACCCTGCTCTGCGCTATACCTAAAGTGAAAGTCAACGTGAGCCCAAACTTCGAAGTAAGGCCCTGATTATCCTTGCAAAACGAGAGGCGTGCAGCAGCTCCATGAGGCCTTCATCGTTGTTCTGCTTTAGTTTCAAGGTAGTAAGCTTTTCAACACTCCTAGGGGCCTTGCTTCAGCACCCGTTTCAGTACCAGAACACTGCGTAGAACCAGGAAGTTCTGCTCCTGCGTGTATGCTGCGTGTCAACCTAGAAATTAGAGACTGACGGCACAAGGCTAGTTTTCCCATTAGGAAAGCTCCGTTGATGCGGCCCCGAAGCTACCTGAAAAGCACTGTTGTTACCGTGCTTTTACTTACAGCCGGCATGGCACATAGAAGAAAATGAGTTTTCTCGAAAGAAACCTTGTGCTTCCAGTTCCTAGTTGGAAGCTCACCCGGCTCTGCTCTATACCAAACGTGAAAGTCAATGTGAGCACTAGCCTCGAAGTAAGGCCCTGATTATCCTGGCAAAACGGGAGGCGTGCAGCAGCTCCATGAGGCCTTCATCGCTGTTCTGCTTTAGTTTCACGGTAGTAAGCTTTCCAAGACTCCTAGGGACTTTGCTTAAGCAACCGTTTCGGTACCAGAACACTGCGTAGAGACAGTAAGCTCTGGTCCTGCGTCTATGCTGCGTGTCAACCTAGAAATTGGAGACTGATGGCATAAGGCTTCTTTTCCCATTATGAAAGCTCCGTTCATGCGGCCTCGAAGCTACCTGAAAAGCATTGTTGTTGCCGGGGTTTTCCTCACTGCCAGCATGGTTCTGAGAAGAAAATGAGTTTTCTCCTAAGAAACCTTGGGTTTCCAGTTCCTTGTTGGAAGCTCACCCTGCTCTGCGCTATACCTAAAGTGAAAGTCAACGTGAGCCCAAGCTTCGAAGTAAGGCCCTGATTATCCTTGCAAAACGAGAGGCGTGCAGCAGCTCCATGAGGCCTTCATCGTTGTTCTGCTTTAGTTTCAAGGTAGTAAGCTTTTCAACACTCCTAGGGGACTTGCTTCAGCACCCGTTTCAGTACCAGAACACTGCGTAGAACCAGGAAGCTCTGCTCCTGCGTGTATGCTGCGTGTCAAGCTAGAAATTAGAGACTGACGGCACAAGGCTAGTTTTCCCATTATGAAAGCTCCGTTGATGCGGCCCCGAAGCTACCTGAAAAGCACTGTTGTTACCGTGCTTTTACTTACAGCCGGCATGGCACATAGAAGAAAATGAGTTTTCTCGAAAGAAACCTTGTGCTTCCAGTTCCTAGTTGGAAGCTCACCCGGCTCTGCTCTATACCAAACGTGAAAGTCAATGTGAGCACTAGCCTCGAAGTAAGGCCCTGATTATCCTGGCAAAACGGGAGGCGTGCAGCAGCTCCATGAGGCCTTCATCGCTGTTCTGCTTTAGTTTCACGGTAGTAAGCTTTCCAAGACTCCTAGGGACTTTGCTTAAGCAACCGTTTCGGTACCTGAACACTGCGTAGAGACAGTAAGCTCTGGTCCTGCGTGTATGCTGCGTGTCAACCTAGAAATTGGAGACTGATGGCATAAGGCTTCTTTTGCCATTATGAAAGCTCCGTTCATGCGGCCTCGAAGCTACCTGAAAAGCATTGTTGTTGCCGGGGTTTTCCTCACTGCCGGCATGGTTCTGAGAAGAAAATGAGTTTTCTCCTAAGAAACCTTGGGTTTCCAGTTCCTTGTTGGAAGCTCACCCTGCTCTGCGCTATACCTAAAGTGAAAGTCAACGTGAGCCCAAGCTTCGAAGTAAGGCCCTGATTATCCTTGCAAAACGAGAGGCGTGCAGCAGCTCCATGAGGCCTTCATCGTTGTTCTGCTTTAGTTTCAAGGTAGTAAGCTTTTCAACACTCCTAGGGGCCTTGCTTCAGCACCCGTTTCAGTACCAGAACACTGCGTAGAACCAGGAAGTTCTGCTCCTGCGTGTATGCTGCGTGTCAACCTAGAAATTAGAGACTGATGGCACAAGGCTTGTTTTCCCGTTTTGAAAGCTCCATTCATGCGGCCTCGAAGCTACCTGAAAAGCACTGTTGTTACCGTGCTTTTACTTACAGCCGGCATGGCACATAGAAGAAAATGAGTTTTCTCGAAAGAAACCTTGTGCTTCCAGTTCCTAGTTGGAAGCTCACCCGGCTCTGCTCTATACCAAACGTGAAAGTCAATGTGAGCACTAGCCTCGAAGTAAGGCCCTGATTATGCTGGCAATACGGGAGGCGTGCAGCAGCTCCATGAGGCCTTCATCGCTGTTCTGCTTTAGTTTCACGGTAGTAAGCTTTCCAACATTCCTGGGGACTTTGCTTAAGCAACCGTTTCGGTACCAGAACACTGCGTAGAGACAGTAAGCTCTGGTCCTGCGTGTATGCTGCGTGTCAACCTAGAAATTGGAGACTGATGGCATAAGGCTTCTTTTCCCATTATGAAAGCTTCGTTCATGCGGCCTCGAAGCTACCTGAAAAGCATTGTTGTTGCCGGGGTTTTCCTCACTGCCGGCATGGTCCTGAGAAGAAAATGAGTTTTCTCCTAAGAAACCTTGGGTTTCCAGTTCCTTGTTGGAAGCTCACCCTGCTCTGCGCTATACCTAAAGTGAAAGTCAACGTGAGCCCAAGCTTCGAAGTAAGGCCCTGATTATCCTTGCAAAACGAGAGGCGTGCAGCAGCTCCATGAGGCCTTCATCGTTGTTCTGCTTTAGTTTCAAGGTAGTAAGCTTTTCAACACTCCTAGGGGACTTGCTTCAGCACCCGTTTCAGTACCAGAACACTGCGTAGAACCAGGAAGCTCTGCTCCTGCGTGTATGCTGCGTGTCAACCTAGAAATTAGAGACTGATGGCACAAGGCTTGTTTTCCCGTTTTGAAAGCTCCATTCATGCGGCCTCGAAGCTACCTGAAAAGCACTGTTGTTACCGTGCTTTTACTTACAGCCGGCATGGCACATAGAAGAAAATGAGTTTTCTCGAAAGAAACCTTGTGCTTCCAGTTCCTAGTTGGAAGCTCACCCGGCTCTGCTCTATACCAAACGTGAAAGTCAATGTGAGCACTAGCCTCGAAGTAAGGCCCTGATTATGCTGGCAATACGGGAGGCGTGCAGCAGCTCCATGAGGCCTTCATCGCTGTTCTGCTTTAGTTTCACGGTAGTAAGCTTTCCAACATTCCTGGGGACTTTGCTTAAGCAACCGTTTCGGTACCAGAACACTGCGTAGAGACAGTAAGCTCTGGTCCTGCGTGTATGCTGCGTGTCAACCTAGAAATTGGAGACTGATGGCATAAGGCTTCTTTTCCCATTATTAAAGCTTCGTTCATGCGGCCTCGAAGCTACCTGAAAAGCATTGTTGTTGCCGGGGTTTTCCTCACTGCCGGCATGGTCCTGAGAAGAAAATGAGTTTTCTCCTAAGAAACCTTGGGTTTCCAGTTCCTTGTTGGAAGCTCACCCTGCTCTGCGCTATACCTAAAGTGAAAGTCAACGTGAGCCCAAGCTTCGAAGTAAGGCCCTGATTATCCTTGCAAAACGAGAGACGTGCAGCAGCTCCATGAGGCCTTCATCGTTGTTCTGCTTTAGTTTCAAGGTAGTAAGCTTTTCAACACTCCTAGGGGCCTTGCTTCAGCACCCGTTTCAGTACCAGAACACTGCGTAGAACCAGGAAGTTCTGCTCCTGCGTGTATGCTGCGTGTCAACCTAGAAATTAGAGACTGACGGCACAAGGCTAGTTTTCCCATTAGGAAAGCTCCGTTGATGCGGCCCCGAAGCTACCTGAAAAGCACTGTTGTTACCGTGCTTTTACTTACAGCCGGCATGGCACATAGAAGAAAATGAGTTTTCTCGAAAGAAACCTTGTGCTTCCAGTTCCTAGTTGGAAGCTCACCCGGCTCTGCTCTATACCAAACGTGAAAGTCAATGTGAGCACTAGCCTCGAAGTAAGGCCCTGATTATCCTGGCAAAACGGGAGGCGTGCAGCAGCTCCATGAGGTCTTCATCGCTGTTCTGCTTTAGTTTCACGGTAGTAAGCTTTCCAAGACTCCTAGGGACTTTGCTTAAGCAACCGTTTCGGTACCAGAACACTGCGTAGAGACAGTAAGCTCTGGTCCTGCGTGTATGCTGCGTGTCAACCTAGAAATTGGAGACTGATGGCATAAGGCTTCTTTTCCCATTATGAAAGCTCCGTTCATGCGGCCTCGAAGCTACCTGAAAAGCATTGTTGTTGCCGGGGTTTTCCTCACTGCCAGCATGGTTCTGAGAAGAAAATGAGTTTTCTCCTAAGAAACCTTGGGTTTCCAGTTCCTTGTTGGAAGCTCACCCTGCTCTGCGCTATACCTAAAGTGAAAGTCAACGTGAGCCCAAGCTTCGAAGTAAGGCCCTGATTATCCTTGCAAAACGAGAGGCGTGCAGCAGCTCCATGAGGCCTTCATCGTTGTTCTGCTTTAGTTTCATGGTAGTAAGCTTTTCAACACTCCTAGAGGCCTTGCTTCAGCACCCGTTTCAGTACCAGAACACTGCGTAGAACCAGGAAGCTCTGCTCCTGCGTGTATGCTGCGTGTCAACCTAGAAATTAGAGACTGATGGCACAAGGCTTGTTTTCCCGTTTTGAAAGCTCCATTCATGCGGCCTCGAAGCTACCTGAAAAGCACTGTTGTTACCGTGCTTTTACTTACAGCCGGCATGGCACATAGAAGAAAATGAGTTTTCTCGAAAGAAACCTTGTGCTTCCAGTTCCTAGTTGGAAGCTCACCCGGCTCTGCTCTATACCAAACGTGAAAGTCAATGTGAGCACTAGCCTCGAAGTAAGGCCCTGATTATGCTGGCAATACGGGAGGCGTGCAGCAGCTCCATGAGGCCTTCATCGCTGTTCTGCTTTAGTTTCACGGTAGTAAGCTTTCCAACATTCCTGGGGACTTTGCTTAAGCAACCGTTTCGGTACCAGAACACTGCGTAGAGACAGTAAGCTCTGGTCCTGCGTGTATGCTGCGTGTCAACCTAGAAATTGGAGACTGATGGCATAAGGCTTCTTTTCCCATTATTAAAGCTTCGTTCATGCGGCCTCGAAGCTACCTGAAAAGCATTGTTGTTGCCGGGGTTTTCCTCACTGCCGGCATGGTCCTGAGAAGAAAATGAGTTTTCTCCTAAGAAACCTTGGGTTTCCAGTTCCTTGTTGGAAGCTCACCCTGCTCTGCGCTATACCTAAAGTGAAAGTCAACGTGAGCCCAAGCTTCGAAGTAAGGCCCTGATTATCCTTGCAAAACGAGAGGCGTGCAGCAGCTCCATGAGGCCTTCATCGTTGTTCTGCTTTAGTTTCAAGGTAGTAAGCTTTTCAACACTCCTAGGGGCCTTGCTTCAGCACCCGTTTCAGTACCAGAACACTGCGTAGAACCAGGAAGTTCTGCTCCTGCGTGTATGCTGCGTGTCAACCTAGAAATTAGAGACTGACGGCACAAGGCTAGTTTTCCCATTAGGAAAGCTCCGTTGATGCGGCCCCGAAGCTACCTGAAAAGCACTGTTGTTACCGTGCTTTTACTTACAGCCGGCATGGCACATAGAAGAAAATGAGTTTTCTCGAAAGAAACCTTGTGCTTCCAGTTCCTAGTTGGAAGCTCACCCGGCTCTGCTCTATACCAAACGTGAAAGTCAATGTGAGCACTAGCCTCGAAGTAAGGCCCTGATTATCCTGGCAAAACGGGAGGCGTGCAGCAGCTCCATGAGGCCTTCATCGCTGTTCTGCTTTAGTTTCACGGTAGTAAGCTTTCCAAGACTCCTAGGGACTTTGCTTAAGCAAACGTTTCGGTACCAGAACACTGCGTAGAGACAGTAAGCTCTGGTCCTGCGTGTATGCTGCGTGTCAACCTAGAAATTGGAGACTGATGGCATAAGGCTTCTTTTCCCATTATGAAAGCTCCGTTCATGCGGCCTCGAAGCTACCTGAAAAGCATTGTTGTTGCCGGGGTTTTCCTCACTGCCAGCATGGTTCTGAGAAGAAAATGAGTTTTTTCCTAAGAAACCTTGGGTTTCCAGTTCCTTGTTGGAAGCTCACCCTGCTCTGCGCTATACCTAAAGTGAAAGTCAACGTGAGCCCAAGCTTCGAAGTAAGGCCCTGATTATCCTTGCAAAACGAGAGGCGTGCAGCAGCTCCATGAGGCCTTCATCGTTGTTCTGCTTTAGTTTCAAGGTAGTAAGCTTTTCAACACTCCTAGGGGCCTTGCTTCAGCACCCGTTTCAGTACCAAAACACTGCGTAGAACCAGGAAGCTCTGCTCCTGCGTGTATGCTGCGTGTCAACCTAGAAATTAGAGACTGATGGCACAAGGCTTGTTTTCCCGTTTTGAAAGCTCCATTCATGCGGCCTCGAAGCTACCTGAAAAGCACTGTTGTTACCGTGCTTTTACTTACAGCCGGCATGGCACATAGAAGAAAATGAGTTTTCTCGAAAGAAACCTTGTGCTTCCAGTTCCTAGTTGGAAGCTCACCCGGCTCTGCTCTATACCAAACGTGAAAGTCAATGTGAGCACTAGCCTCGAAGTAAGGCCCTGATTATGCTGGCAATACGGGAGGCGTGCAGCAGCTCCATGAGGCCTTCATCGCTGTTCTGCTTTAGTTTCACGGTAGGAAGCTTTCCAACATTCCTAGGGACTTTGCTTAAGCAACCGTTTCTTTACCAGAACACTGCGTAGAGACAGTAAGCTCTGGTCCTGCGTGTATGCTGCGTGTCAACCTAGAAATTGGAGACTGATGGCATAAGGCTTCTTTTGCCATTATGAAAGCTCCGTTCATGCGGCCTCGAAGCTACCTGAAAAGCATTGTTGTTGCCGGGGTTTTCCTCACTGCCGGCATGGTTCTCAGAAGAAACTGAGTTTTCTCCTAAGAAACCTTGGGTTTCCAGTTCCTTGTTGGAAGCTCACCCTGCTCTGCGCTATACCTAAAGTGAAAGTCAACGTGAGCCCAAGCTTCGAAGTAAGGCCCTGATTATCCTTGCAAAACGAGAGGCGTGCAGCAGCTCCATGAGGCCTTCATCGTTGTTCTGCTTTAGTTTCAAGGTAGTAAGCTTTTCAACACTCCTAGGGGTCTTGCTTCAGCACCCGTTTCAGTACCAGAACACTGCGTAGAACCAGGAAGTTCTGCTCCTGCGTGTATGCTGCGTGTCAACCTAGAAATTAGAGGCTGACGGCACAAGGCTAGTTTTCCCATTATGAAAGCTCCGTTGATGAGGCCCCGAAGCTACCTGAAAAGCATTGTTGTTACCCAGGTTTTACTTACAGCCGGCATGGCACATAGAAGAAAATGAGTTTTCTCGAAAGAAACCTTGTGCTTCCAGTTCCTAGTTGGAAGCTCACCCGGCTCTGCTCTATACCAAACGTGAAAGTCAATGTGAGCACTAGCCTCGAAGTAAGGCCCTGATTATCCTGGCAAAACTGGAGGCGTGCAGCAGCTCCATGAGGCCTTCATCGCTGTTCTGCTTTAGTTTCACGGTAGTAAGCTTTCCCAGACTCCTAGGGACTTTGCTTAAGCAACCGTTTCGGTACCAGAACACTGCGTAGAGACAGTAAGCTCTGGTCCTGCGTGTATGCTGCGTGTCAACCTAGAAATTGGAGACTGATGGCATAAGGCTTCTTTTGCCATTATGAAAGCTCCGTTCATGCGGCCTCGAAGCTACCTGAAAAGCATTGTTGTTGCCGGGGTTTTCCTCACTGCCGGCATGGTTCTGAGAAGAAAATGAGTTTTCTCCTAAGAAACCTTGGGTTTCCAGTTCCTTGTTGGAAGCTCACCCTGCTCTGCGCTATACCTAAAGTGAAAGTCAACGTGAGCCCAAGCTTCGAAGTAAGGCCCTGATTATCCTTGCAAAACGAGAGGCGTGCAGCAGCTCCATGAGGCCTTCATCGTTGTTCTGCTTTAGTTTCAAGGTAGTAAGCTTTTCAACACTCCTAGGGGACTTGCTTCAGCACCCGTTTCAGTACCAGAACACTGCGTAGAACCAGGAAGCTCTGCTCCTGCGTGTATGCTGCGTGTCAAGCTAGAAATTAGAGACTGACGGCACAAGGCTAGTTTTCCCATTATGAAAGCTCCGTTGATGTGGCCCCGAAGCTACCTGAAAAGCACTGTTGTTACCGTGCTTTTACTTACAGCCGGCATGGCACATAGAAGAAAATGAGTTTTCTCGAAAGAAACCTTGTGCTTCCAGTTCCTAGTTGGAAGCTCACCCGGCTCTGCTCTATACCAAACGTGAAAGTCAATGTGAGCACTAGCCTCGAAGTAAGGCCCTGATTATCCTGGCAAAACGGGAGGCGTGCAGCAGCTCCATGAGGCCTTCATCGCTGTTCTGCTTTAGTTTCACGGTAGTAAGCTTTCCAAGACTCCTAGGGACTTTGCTTAAGCAACCGTTTCGGTACCTGAACACTGCGTAGAGACAGTAAGCTCTGGTCCTGCGTGTATGCTGCGTGTCAACCTAGAAATTGGAGACTGATGGCATAAGGCTTCTTTTGCCATTATGAAAGCTCCGTTCATGCGGCCTCGAAGCTACCTGAAAAGCATTGTTGTTGCCGGGGTTTTCCTCACTGCCGGCATGGTTCTGAGAAGAAAATGAGTTTTCTCCTAAGAAACCTTGGGTTTCCAGTTCCTTGTTGGAAGCTCACCCTGCTCTGCGCTATACCTAAAGTGAAAGTCAACGTGAGCCCAAGCTTCGAAGTAAGGCCCTGATTATCCTTGCAAAACGAGAGGCGTGCAGCAGCTCCATGAGGCCTTCATCGTTGTTCTGCTTTAGTTTCAAGGTAGTAAGCTTTTCAACACTCCTAGGGGCCTTGCTTCAGCACCAGTTTCAGTACCAGAACACTGCGTAGAACCAGGAAGCTCTGCTCCTGCGTGTATGCTCCGTGTCAACCTAGAAATTAGAGACTGATGGCACAAGGCTTGTTTTCCCGTTTTGAAAGCTCCATTCATGCGGCCTCGAAGCTACCTGAAAAGCACTGTTGTTACCGTGCTTTTACTTACAGCCGGCATGGCACATAGAAGAAAATGAGTTTTCTCGAAAGAAACCTTGTGCTTCCAGTTCCTAGTTGGAAGCTCACCCGGCTCTGCTCTATACCAAACGTGAAAGTCAATGTGAGCACTAGCCTCGAAGTAAGGCCCTGATTATGCTGGCAATACGGGAGGCGTGCAGCAGCTCCATGAGGCCTTCATCGCTGTTCTGCTTTAGTTTCACGGTAGTAAGCTTTCCAACATTCCTGGGGACTTTGCTTAAGCAACCGTTTCGGTACCAGAACACTGCGTAGAGACAGTAAGCTCTGGTCCTGCGTGTATGCTGCGTGTCAACCTAGAAATTGGAGACTGATGGCATAAGGCTTCTTTTCCCATTATTAAAGCTTCGTTCATGCGGCCTCGAAGCTAGCTGAAAAGCATTGTTGTTGCCGGGGTTTTCCTCACTGCCGGCATGGTCCTGAGAAGAAAATGAGTTTTCTCCTAAGAAACCTTGGGTTTCCAGTTCCTTGTTGGAAGCTCACCCTGCTCTGCGCTATACCTAAAGTGAAAGTCAACGTGAGCCCAAGCTTCGAAGTAAGGCCCTGATTATCCTTGCAAAACGAGAGGCGTGCAGCAGCTCCATGAGGCCTTCATCGTTGTTCTGCTTTAGTTTCAAGGTAGTAAGCTTTTCAACACTCCTAGGGGCCTTGCTTCAGCACCCGTTTCAGTACCAGAACACTGCGTAGAACCAGGAAGTTCTGCTCCTGCGTGTATGCTGCGTGTCAACCTAGAAATTAGAGACTGACGGCACAAGGCTAGTTTTCCCATTAGGAAAGCTCCGTTGATGCGGCCCCGAAGCTACCTGAAAAGCACTGTTGTTACCGTGCTTTTACTTACAGCCGGCATGGCACATAGAAGAAAATGAGTTTTCTCGAAAGAAACCTTGTGCTTCCAGTTCCTAGTTGGAAGCTCACCCGGCTCTGCTCTATACCAAACGTGAAAGTCAATGTGAGCACTAGCCTCGAAGTAAGGCCCTGATTATCCTGGCAAAACGGGAGGCGTGCAGCAGCTCCATGAGGCCTTCATCGCTGTTCTGCTTTAGTTTCACGGTAGTAAGCTTTCCAAGACTCCTAGGGACTTTGCTTAAGCAACCGTTTCGGTACCAGAACACTGCGTAGAGACAGTAAGCTCTGGTCCTGCGTGTATGCTGCGTGTCAACCTAGAAATTGGAGACTGATGGCATAAGGCTTCTTTTCCCATTATGAAAGCTCCGTTCATGCGGCCTCGAAGCTACCTGAAAAGCATTGTTGTTGCCGGGGTTTTCCTCACTGCCAGCATGGTTCTGAGAAGAAAATGAGTTTTCTCCTAAGAAACCTTGGGTTTCCAGTTCCTTGTTGGAAGCTCACCCTGCTCTGCGCTATACCTAAAGTGAAAGTCAACGTGAGCCCAAGCTTCGAAGTAAGGCCCTGATTATCCTTGCAAAACGAGAGGCGTGCAGCAGCTCCATGAGGCCTTCATCGTTGTTCTGCTTTAGTTTCATGGTAGTAAGCTTTTCAACACTCCTAGAGGCCTTGCTTCAGCACCCGTTTCAGTACCAGAACACTGCGTAGAACCAGGAAGCTCTGCTCCTGCGTGTATGCTGCGTGTCAACCTAGAAATTAGAGACTGATGGCACAAGGCTTGTTTTCCCGTTTTGAAAGTTCCATTCATGCGGCCTCGAAGCTACCTGAAAAGCACTGTTGTTACCGTGCTTTTACTTACAGCCGGCATGGCACATAGAAGAAAATGAGTTTTCTCGAAAGAAACCTTGTGCTTCCAGTTCCTAGTTGGAAGCTCACCCGGCTCTGCTCTATACCAAACGTGAAAGTCAATGTGAGCACTAGCCTCGAAGTAAGGCCCTGATTATGCTGGCAATACGGGAGGCGTGCAGCAGCTCCATGAGGCCTTCATCGCTGTTCTGCTTTAGTTTCACGGTAGGAAGCTTTCCAACATTCCTGGGGACTTTGCTTAAGCAACCGTTTCGGTACCAGAACACTGCGTAGAGACAGTAAGCTCTGGTCCTGCGTGTATGCTGCGTGTCAACCTAGAAATTGGAGACTGATGGCATAAGGCTTGTTTTCCCATTATTAAAGCTTCGTTCATGCGGCCTCGAAGCTACCTGAAAAGCATTGTTGTTGCCGGGGTTTTCCTCACTGCCGGCATGGTCCTGAGGAGAAAATGAGTTTTCTCCTAAGAAACCTTGGGTTTCCAGTTCCTTGTTGGAAGCTCACCCTGCTCTGCGCTATACCTAAAGTGAAAGTCAACGTGAGCCCAAGCTTCGAAGTAAGGCCCTGATTATCCTTGCAAAACGAGAGGCGTGCAGCAGCTCCATGAGGCCTTCATCGTTGTTCTGCTTTAGTTTCAAGGTAGTAAGCTTTTCAACACTCCTAGGGGCCTTGCTTCAGCACCCGTTTCAGTACCAGAACACTGCGTAGAACCAGGAAGCTCTGCTCCTGCGTGTATGCTGCGTGTCAACCTAGAAATTAGAGACTGATGGCACAAGGCTTGTTTTCCCGTTTTGAAAGCTCCATTCATGCGGCCTCGAAGCTACCTGAAAAGCACTGTTGTTACCGTGCTTTTACTTACAGCCGGCATGGCACATAGAAGAAAATGAGTTTTCTCGAAAGAAACCTTGTGCTTCCAGTTCCTAGTTGGAAGCTCACCCGGCTCTGCTCTATACCAAACGTGAAAGTCAATGTGAGCACTAGCCTCGAAGTAAGGCCCTGATTATGCTGGCAATACGGGAGGCGTGCAGCAGCTCCATGAGGCCTTCATCGCTGTTCTGCTTTAGTTTCACGGTAGGAAGCTTTCCAACATTCCTAGGGACTTTGCTTAAGCAACCGTTTCTTTACCAGAACACTGCGTAGAGACAGTAAGCTCTGGTCCTGCGTGTATGCTGCGTGTCAACCTAGAAATTGGAGACTGATGGCATAAGGCTTCTTTTGCCATTATGAAAGCTCCGTTCATGCGGCCTCGAAGCTACCTGAAAAGCATTGTTGTTGCCGGGGTTTTCCTCACTGCCGGCATGGTTCTCAGAAGAAACTGAGTTTTCTCCTAAGAAACCTTGGGTTTCCAGTTCCTTGTTGGAAGCTCACCCTGCTCTGCGCTATACCTAAAGTGAAAGTCAACGTGAGCCCAAGCTTCGAAGTAAGGCCCTGATTATCCTTGCAAAACGAGAGGCGTGCAGCAGCTCCATGAGGCCTTCATCGTTGTTCTGCTTTAGTTTCAAGGTAGTAAGCTTTTCAACACTCCTAGGGGCCTTGCTTCAGCACCCGTTTCAGTACCAGAACACTGCGTAGAACCAGGAAGTTCTGCTCCTGCGTGTATGCTGCGTGTCAACCTAGAAATTAGAGGCTGACGGCACAAGGCTAGTTTTCCCATTATGAAAGCTCCGTTGATGAGGCCCCGAAGCTACCTGAAAAGCATTGTTGTTACCCAGGTTTTACTAACAGCCGGCATGGCACATAGAAGAAAATGAGTTTTCTCGAAAGAAACCTTGTGCTTCCAGTTCCTAGTTGGAAGCTCACCCGGCTCTGCTCTATACCAAACGTGAAAGTCAATGTGAGCACTAGCCTCGAAGTAAGGCCCTGATTATCCTGGCAAAACTGGAGGCGTGCAGCAGCTCCATGAGGCCTTCATCGCTGTTCTGCTTTAGTTTCACGGTAGTAAGCTTTCCAAGACTCCTAGGGACTTTGCTTAAGCAACCGTTTCGGTACCAGAACACTGCGTAGAGACAGTAAGCTCTGGTCCTGCGTGTATGCTGCGTGTTAACCTAGAAATTGGAGACTGATGGCATAAGGCTTCTTTTGCCATTATGAAAGCTCCGTTCATGCGGCCTCGAAGCTACCTGAAAAGCATTGTTGTTGCCGGGGTTTTCCTCACTGCCGGCATGGTTCTGAGAAGAAACTGAGTTTTCTCCTAAGAAACCTTGGGGTTCCAGTTCCTTGTTGGAAGCTCACCCTGCTCTGCGCTATACCTAAAGTGAAAGTCAACGTGAGCCCAAGCTTCGAAGTAAGGCCCTGATTATCCTTGCAAAACGAGAGGCGTGCAGCAGCTCCATGAGGCCTTCATCGTTGTTCTGCTTTAGTTTCAAGGTAGTAAGCTTTTCAACACTCCTAGGGGCCTTGCTTCAGCACCCGTTTCAGTACCAGAACACTGCGTAGAACCAGTAAGTTCTGCTCCTGCGTGTATGCTGCGTGTCAACCTAGAAATTAGAGGCTGACGGCACAAGGCTAGTTTTCCCATTATGAAAGCTCCGTTGATGAGGCCCCGAAGCTACCTGAAAAGCATTGTTGTTACCGTGGTTTTACTTACAGCCGGCATGGCACATAGAAGAAAATGAGTTTTCTCGAAAGAAACCTTGTGCTTCCAGTTCCTAGTTGGAAGCTCACCCGGCTCTGCTCTATACCAAACGTGAAAGTCAATGTGAGCACTAGCCTCGAAGTAAGGCCCTGATTATCCTGGCAAAACTGGAGGCGTGCAGCAGCTCCATGAGGCCTTCATCGCTGTTCTGCTTTAGTTTCACGGTAGTAAGCTTTCCAAGACTCCTAGGGACTTTGCTTAAGCAACCGTTTCGGTACAGAACACTGCGTAGAGACAGTAAGCTCTGGTCCTGCGTGTATGCTGCGTGTCAACCTAGAAATTGGAGACTGATGGCATAAGGCTTCTTTTCCCATTATGAAAGCTCCGTTCATGCGGCCTCGAAGCTACCTGAAAAGCATTGTTGTTGCCGGGGTTTTCCTCACTGCCGGCATGGTTCTGAGAAGAAAATGAGTTTTCTCCTAAGAAACCTTGGGGTTCCAGTTCCATGTTGGAAGCTCACCCTGCTCTGCGCTATACCTAAAGTGAAAGTCAACGTGAGCCCAAGCTTCGAAGTAAGGCCCTGATTATCCTTGCAAAACGAGAGGCGTGCAGCAGCTCCATGAGGCCTTCATCGTTGTTCTGCTTTAGTTTCAAGGTAGTAAGCTTTTCAACACTCCTAGGGGCCTTGCTTCAGCACCCGTTTCAGTACCAGAACACTGCGTAGAACCAGGAAGCTCTGCTCCTGCGTGTATGCTGCGTGTCAACCTAGAAATTAGAGACTGATGGCACAAGGCCAGTTTTCCCATTATGAAAGCTCCGTTGATGCGGCCCCGAAGCTACCTGAAAAGCACTGTAGTTACCGTGCTTTTACTTACAGCTGGCATGGTTCATAGAAGAAAGTGAGTTTTCTCGAGTGAAACCTTGTGCTTCCAGTTCCTAGTTGGAAGCTCACCCTGCTCTGCTCTATACCAAACGTGAAAGTCAATGTGAGCACTAGCCTCGAAGTAAGGCCCTGATTATGCTGGCAAAACGGGAGGCGTGCAGCAGCTCCATGAGGCCTTCATCGCTGTTCTGCTTTAGTTTCACGGTAGTAGCTTTCCAACATTCCTAGGGACTTTGCTTAAGCAACCGTTTCGGTACCAGAACACTGCGTAGAGACAGTAAGCTCTGGTCCTGCGTGTATGCTGCGTGTCAACCTAGAAATTGGAAACTGATGGCATAAGGCTTCTTTTCCCATTATGAAAGCTCCGTTCATGCGGCCTCGAAGCTACCTGAAAAGCATTGTTGTTGCCGGGGTTTTCCTCACTGCCGGCATGGTTCTGAGAAGAAAATGAGTTTTCTCCTAAGAAACCTTGGGGTTCCAGTTCCATGTTGGAAGCTCACCCTGCTCTGCGCTATACCTAAAGTGAAAGTCAACGTGAGCCCAAGCTTCGAAGTAAGGCCCTGATTATCCTTGCAAAACGAGAGGCGTGCAGCAGCTCCATGAGGCCTTCATCGTTGTTCTGCTTTAGTTTCAAGGTAGTAAGCTTTTCAACACTCCTAGGGGCCTTGCTTCAGCACCCGTTTCAGTACCAGAACACTGCGTAGAACCAGGAAGCTCTGCTCCTGCGTGTATGCTGCGTGTCAACCTAGAAATTAGTGACTGATGGCACAAGGCTAGTTTTCCCATTATGAAAGCTCCGTTGATGCGGCCCCGAAGCTACCTGAAAAGCACTGTAGTTACCGTGCTTTTACTTACAGCTGGCATGGTTCATAGAAGAAAATGAGTTTTCTCGAGTGAAACCTTGTGCTTCCAGTTCCTAGTTGGAAGCTCACCCTGCTCTGCTCTATACCAAACGTGAAAGTCAATGTGAGCACTAGCCTCGAAGTAAGGCCCTGATTATGCTGGCAAAACGGGAGGCGTGCAGCAGCTCCATGAGGCCTTCATCGCTGTTCTGCTTTAGTTTCACGGTAGTAGCTTTCCAACATTCCTAGGGACTTTGCTTAAGCAACCGTTTCGGTACCAGAACACTGCGTAGAGACAGTAAGCTCTGGTCCTGCGTGTATGCTGCGAGTCAACCTAGAAATTGGAGACTGATGGCATAAGGCTTCTTTTCCCATTATTAAAGCTCCGTTCATGCGGCCTCGAAGCTACCTGAAAAGCATTGTTGTTGCCGGGGTTTTCCTCACTGCCGGCATGGTTCTGAGGAGAAAATGAGTTTTCTCCTAAGAAACCTTGGGGTTCCAGTTCTTTGTTGGAAGCTCACCCTGTTCTGCGCTATACCTAAAGTGAAAGTCAACGTGAGCCCAAGCTTCGAAGTAAGGCCCTGATTATCCTTGCAAAAGAAGAGGCGTGCAGCAGCTCCATGAGACCTTCATCGTTTTCTGCTTTAGTTTCAAGGTAGTGAGCTTTTCAACACTCCTAGGGGACTTGCTTCAGCACCCGTTTCAGTACCAGAACACTGCGTAGAACCAGGAAGCTCTGCTCCTGCGTGTATGCTGCGTGTCAACCTAGAAATTAGAGACTGACGGCACAAGGCTAGTTTTCCCATTATGAAAGCTCCGTGGATGCGGCCCCGAAGCTACCTGAAAAGCACTGTTGTTACCGTGCTTTTACTTACAGCTGGCATGGCACATAGAAGAAAATGAGTTTTCTCGAAAGAAACCTTGTGCTTCCAGTTCCTAGTTGGAAGCTCACCCGGCTCTGCTCTATACCAAACGTGAAAGTCAATGTGAGTACTAGCCTCGAAGTAAGGCCCTGA
This sequence comes from Eubalaena glacialis, assembly GCF_028564815.1. Classification (NCBI taxonomy): domain Eukaryota; kingdom Metazoa; phylum Chordata; class Mammalia; order Artiodactyla; family Balaenidae; genus Eubalaena; species Eubalaena glacialis. Next base: position 32,052,246 of record NC_083725.1, read on the forward strand.
TTATGCTGGCAAAACGGGAGGCGTGCAGCAGCTCCATGAGGCCTTCATCGCTGTTCTGCTTTAGTTTCACGGTAGTAAGCTTTCCAAGACTCCTAGGGACTTTGCTTAAGCAACCGTTTCGGTACCAGAACACTGCGTAGAGACAGTAAGCTCTGGTCCTGCGTGTATGCTGCGTGTCAACCTAGAAATTGGAGACTGATGGCATAAGGCTTCTTTTCCCATTATTAAAGCTCCGTTCATGCGGCCTCGAAGCTACCTGAAAAGCATTGTTGTTGCCGGGGTTTTCATCACTGCCGGCATGGTTCTGAGGAGAAAATGAGTTTTCTCCTAAGAAACCTTGGGTTTCCAGTTCTTTGTTGGAAGCTCACCCTGTTCTGCGCTATACCTAAAGTGAAAGTCAACGTGAGCCCAGCTTCGAAGTAAGGCCCTGATTATCCTTGCAAAACAAGAGGCGTGCAGCAGCTCCATGAGACCTTCATCGTTTTCTGCTTTAGTTTCAAGGTAGTGAGCTTTTCAACACTCCTAGGGGACTTGCTTCAGCACCCGTTTCAGTACCAGAACACTGCGTAGAACCAGGAAGCTCTGCTCCTGCGTGTATGCTGCGTGTCAACCTAGAAATTAGAGACTGACGGCACAAGGCTAGTTTTCCCATTATGAAAGCTCCGTGGATGCGGCCCCGAAGCTACCTGAAAAGCACTGTTGTTACCGTGCTTTTACTTACAGCTGGCATGGCACATAGAAGAAAATGAGTTTTCTCGAAAGAAACCTTGTGCTTCCAGTTCCTAGTTGGAAGCTCACCCGGCTCTGCTCTATACCAAACGTGAAAGTCAATGTGAGCACTAGCCTCGAAGTAAGGCCCTGATTATCCTGGCAAAACGGGAGGCGTGCAGCAGCTCCATGAGGCCTTCATCGCTGTTCTGCTTTAGTTTCACGGTAGTAAGCTTTCCAAGTCTCCTAGGGACTTTGCTTAAGCAACCGTTTCGGTACCAGAACACTGCGTAGAGACAGTAAGCTCTGGTCCTGCGTGTATGCTGCGTGTCAACCTAGAAATTGGAGACTGATGGCATAAGGCTTCTTTTGCCATTATGAAAGCTCCGTTCATGCGGCCTCGAAGCTACCTGAAAAGCATTGTTGTTGCCGGGGTTTTCCTCACTGCCGGCATGGTTCTGAGAAGAAAATGAGTTTTCTCCTAAGAAACCTTGGGTTTCCAGTTCTTTGGTGGAAGCTCACCCTGCTCTGCGCTATACCTAAAGTGAAAGTCAACGTGAGCCCAAGCTTCGAAGTAAGGCCCTGATTATCCTTGCAAAACGAGAGGCGTGCAGCAGCTCCATGAGGCCTTCATCCTTGTTCTGCTTTAGTTTCAAGGTAGTAAGCTTTTCAACACTCCTAGGGGCCTTGCTTCAGCACCCGTTTCAGTACCAGAACACTGCGTAGAACCAGGAAGCTCTGCTCCTGCGTGTATGCTGCGTGTCAACCTAGAAATTAGAGGCTGACGGCACAAGGCTAGTTTTCCCATTATGAAAGCTCCGTTGATGCGGCCCCGAAGCTACCTGAAAAGCAATGTTGTTACCGTGCTTTTACTTACAGCCGGCATGGCACATAGAAGAAAATGAGTTTTCTCGAAAGAAACCTTGTGCTTCCAGTTCCTAGTTGGAAGCTCACCCTGCTCTGCTCTATACCAAACGTGAAAGTCAATGTGAGCACTAGCCTCGAAGTAAGGCCCTGATTATGCTGGCAAAACGGGAGGCGTGCAGCAGCTCCATGAGGCCTTCATCGCTGTTCTGCTTTAGTTTCACGGTAGTAAGCTTTCCAAGACTCCTAGGGACTTTGCTTAAGCAACCGTTTCGGTACCAGAACACTGCGTAGAGACAGTAAGCTCTGGTCCTGCGTGTATGCTGCGTGTCAACCTAGAAATTGGAGACTGATGGCATAAGGCTTCTTTTCCCATTATTAAAGCTTCGTTCATGCGGCCTCGAAGCTACCTGAAAAGCATTGTTGTTGCCGGGGTTTTCCTCACTGCCGGCATGGTCCTGAGAAGAAAATGAGTTTTCTCCTAAGAAACCTTGGGTTTCCAGTTCCTTGTTGGAAGCTCACCCTGCTCTGCGCTATACCTAAAGTGAAAGTCAACGTGAGCCCAAGCTTCGAAGTAAGGCCCTGATTATCCTTGCAAAACGAGAGGCGTGCAGCAGCTCCATGAGGCCTTCATCGTTGTTCTGCTTTAGTTTCAAGGTAGTAAGCTTTTCAACACTCCTAGGGGCCTTGCTTCAGCACCCGTTTCAGTACCAGAACACTGCGTAGAACCAGGAAGCTCTGCTCCTGCGTGTATGCTGCGTGTCAACCTAGAAATTAGAGACTGACGGCACAAGGCTAGTTTTCCCATTATGAAAGCTCCGTGGATGCGGCCCCGAAGCTACCTGAAAAGCACTGTTGTTACCGTGCTTTTACTTACAGCTGGCATGGCACATAGAAGAAAATGAGTTTTCTCGAAAGAAACCTTGTGCTTCCAGTTCCTAGTTGGAAGCTCACCCGGCTCTGCTCTATACCAAACGTGAAAGTCAATGTGAGCACTAGCCTCGAAGTAAGGCCCTGATTATGCTGGCAAAACGGGAGGCGTGCAGCAGCTCCATGAGGCCTTCATCGCTGTTCTGCTTTAGTTTCACGGTAGTAAGCTTTCCAAGACTCCTAGGGACTTTGCTTAAGCAACCGTTTCGGTACCAGAACACTGCGTAGAGACAGTAAGCTCTGGTCCTGCGTGTATGCTGCGTGTCAACCTAGAAATTGGAGACTGATGGCATAAGGCTTCTTTTCCCATTATGAAAGCTCCGTTCATGCGGCCTCGAAGCTACCTGAAAAGCATTGTTGTTGCCGGGGTTTTCATCACTGCCGGCATGGTTCTGAGGAGAAAATGAGTTTTCTCCTAAGAAACCTTGGGTTTCCAGTTCTTTGTTGGAAGCTCACCCTGTTCTGCGCTATACCTAAAGTGAAAGTCAACGTGAGCCCAAGCTTCGAAGTAAGGCCCTGATTATCCTTGCAAAACAAGAGGCGTGCAGCAGCTCCATGAGACCTTCATCGTTTTCTGCTTTAGTTTCAAGGTAGTGAGCTTTTCAACACTCCTAGGGGACTTGCTTCAGCACCCGTTTCAGTACCAGAACACTGCGTAGAACCAGGAAGCTCTGCTCCTGCGTGTATGCTGCGTGTCAACCTAGAAATTAGAGACTGATGGCACAAGGCTAGTTTTCCCATTATGAAAGCTCCGTGGATGCGGCCCCGAAGCTACCTGAAAAGCACTGTTGTTACCGTGCTTTTACTTACAGCTGGCATGGCACATAGAAGAAAATGAGTTTTCTCGAAAGAAACCTTGTGCTTCCAGTTCCTAGTTGGAAGCTCACCCGGCTCTGCTCTATACCAAACGTGAAAGTCAATGTGAGCACTAGCCTCGAAGTAAGGCCCTGATTATGCTGGCAATACGGGAGGCGTGCAGCAGCTCCATGAGGCCTTCATCGCTGTTCTGCTTTAGTTTCACGGTAGGAAGCTTTCCAACATTCCTAGGGACTTTGCTTAAGCAACCGTTTCTTTACCAGAACACTGCGTAGAGACAGTAAGCTCTGGTCCTGCGTGTATGCTGCGTGTCAACCTAGAAATTGGAGACTGATGGCATAAGGCTTCTTTTGCCATTATGAAAGCTCCGTTCATGCGGCCTCGAAGCTACCTGAAAAGCATTGTTGTTGCCGGGGTTTTCCTCACTGCCGGCATGGTTCTCAGAAGAAACTGAGTTTTCTCCTAAGAAACCTTGGGTTTCCAGTTCCTTGTTGGAAGCTCACCCTGCTCTGCGCTATACCTAAAGTGAAAGTCAACGTGAGCCCAAGCTTCGAAGTAAGGCCCTGATTATCCTTGCAAAACGAGAGGCGTGCAGCAGCTCCATGAGGCCTTCATCGTTGTTCTGCTTTAGTTTCAAGGTAGTAAGCTTTTCAACACTCCTAGGGGCCTTGCTTCAGCACCCGTTTCAGTACCAGAACACTGCGTAGAACCAGGAAGTTCTGCTCCTGCGTGTATGCTGCGTGTCAACCTAGAAATTAGAGGCTGACGGCACAAGGCTAGTTTTCCCATTATGAAAGCTCCGTTGATGAGGCCCCGAAGCTACCTGAAAAGCATTGTTGTTACCCAGGTTTTACTTACAGCCGGCATGGCACATAGAAGAAAATGAGTTTTCTCGAAAGAAACCTTGTGCTTCCAGTTCCTAGTTGGAAGCTCACCCGGCTCTGCTCTATACCAAACGTGAAAGTCAATGTGAGCACTAGCCTCGAAGTAAGGCCCTGATTATCCTGGCAAAACTGGAGGCGTGCAGCAGCTCCATGAGGCCTTCATCGCTGTTCTGCTTTAGTTTCACGGTAGTAAGCTTTCCAAGACTCCTAGGGACTTTGCTTAAGCAACCGTTTCGGTACCAGAACACTGCGTAGAGACAGTAAGCTCTGGTCCTGCGTGTATGCTGCGTGTTAACCTAGAAATTGGAGACTGATGGCATAAGGCTTCTTTTGCCATTATGAAAGCTCCGTTCATGCGGCCTCGAAGCTACCTGAAAAGCATTGTTGTTGCCGGGGTTTTCCTCACTGCCGGCATGGTTCTGAGAAGAAACTGAGTTTTCTCCTAAGAAACCTTGGGGTTCCAGTTCCTTGTTGGAAGCTCACCCTGCTCTGCGCTATACCTAAAGTGAAAGTCAACGTGAGCCCAAGCTTCGAAGTAAGGCCCTGATTATCCTTGCAAAACGAGAGGCGTGCAGCAGCTCCATGAGGCCTTCATCGTTGTTCTGCTTTAGTTTCAAGGTAGTAAGCTTTTCAACACTCCTAGGGGCCTTGCTTCAGCACCCGTTTCAGTACCAGAACACTGCGTAGAACCAGTAAGTTCTGCTCCTGCGTGTATGCTGCGTGTCAACCTAGAAATTAGAGGCTGACGGCACAAGGCTAGTTTTCCCATTATGAAAGCTCCGTTGATGAGGCCCCGAAGCTACCTGAAAAGCATTGTTGTTACCGTGGTTTTACTTACAGCCGGCATGGCACATAGAAGAAAATGAGTTTTCTCGAAAGAAACCTTGTGCTTCCAGTTCCTAGTTGGAAGCTCACCCGGCTCTGCTCTATACCAAACGTGAAAGTCAATGTGAGCACTAGCCTCGAAGTAAGGCCCTGATTATCCTGGCAAAACTGGAGGCGTGCAGCAGCTCCATGAGGCCTTCATCGCTGTTCTGCTTTAGTTTCACGGTAGTAAGCTTTCCAAGACTCCTAGGGACTTTGCTTAAGCAACCGTTTCGGTACAGAACACTGCGTAGAGACAGTAAGCTCTGGTCCTGCGTGTATGCTGCGTGTCAACCTAGAAATTGGAGACTGATGGCATAAGGCTTCTTTTCCCATTATGAAAGCTCCGTTCATGCGGCCTCGAAGCTACCTGAAAAGCATTGTTGTTGCCGGGGTTTTCCTCACTGCCGGCATGGTTCTGAGAAGAAAATGAGTTTTCTCCTAAGAAACCTTGGGGTTCCAGTTCCATGTTGGAAGCTCACCCTGCTCTGCGCTATACCTAAAGTGAAAGTCAACGTGAGCCCAAGCTTCGAAGTAAGGCCCTGATTATCCTTGCAAAACGAGAGGCGTGCAGCAGCTCCATGAGGCCTTCATCGTTGTTCTGCTTTAGTTTCAAGGTAGTAAGCTTTTCAACACTCCTAGGGGCCTTGCTTCAGCACCCGTTTCAGTACCAGAACACTGCGTAGAACCAGGAAGCTCTGCTCCTGCGTGTATGCTGCGTGTCAACCTAGAAATTAGAGACTGATGGCACAAGGCCAGTTTTCCCATTATGAAAGCTCCGTTGATGCGGCCCCGAAGCTACCTGAAAAGCACTGTAGTTACCGTGCTTTTACTTACAGCTGGCATGGTTCATAGAAGAAAATGAGTTTTCTCGAGTGAAACCTTGTGCTTCCAGTTCCTAGTTGGAAGCTCACCCTGCTCTGCTCTATACCAAACGTGAAAGTCAATGTGAGCACTAGCCTCGAAGTAAGGCCCTGATTATGCTGGCAAAACGGGAGGCGTGCAGCAGCTCCATGAGGCCTTCATCGCTGTTCTGCTTTAGTTTCACGGTAGTAGCTTTCCAACATTCCTAGGGACTTTGCTTAAGCAACCGTTTCGGTACCAGAACACTGCGTAGAGACAGTAAGCTCTGGTCCTGCGTGTATGCTGCGTGTCAACCTAGAAATTGGAAACTGATGGCATAAGGCTTCTTTTCCCATTATGAAAGCTCCGTTCATGCGGCCTCGAAGCTACCTGAAAAGCATTGTTGTTGCCGGGGTTTTCCTCACTGCCGGCATGGTTCTGAGAAGAAAATGAGTTTTCTCCTAAGAAACCTTGGGGTTCCAGTTCCATGTTGGAAGCTCACCCTGCTCTGCGCTATACCTAAAGTGAAAGTCAACGTGAGCCCAAGCTTCGAAGTAAGGCCCTGATTATCCTTGCAAAACGAGAGGCGTGCAGCAGCTCCATGAGGCCTTCATCGTTGTTCTGCTTTAGTTTCAAGGTAGTAAGCTTTTCAACACTCCTAGGGGCCTTGCGTCAGCACCCGTTTCAGTACCAGAACACTGCGTAGAACCAGGAAGCTCTGCTCCTGCGTGTATGCTGCGTGTCAACCTAGAAATTAGTGACTGATGGCACAAGGCTAGTTTTCCCATTATGAAAGCTCCGTTGATGCGGCCCCGAAGCTACCTGAAAAGCACTGTAGTTACCGTGCTTTTACTTACAGCTGGCATGGTTCATAGAAGAAAATGAGTTTTCTCGAGTGAAACCTTGTGCTTCCAGTTCCTAGTTGGAAGCTCACCCTGCTCTGCTCTATACCAAACGTGAAAGTCAATGTGAGCACTAGCCTCGAAGTAAGGCCCTGATTATGCTGGCAAAACGGGAGGCGTGCAGCAGCTCCATGAGGCCTTCATCGCTGTTCTGCTTTAGTTTCACGGTAGTAGCTTTCCAACATTCCTAGGGACTTTGCTTAAGCAACCGTTTCGGTACCAGAACACTGCGTAGAGACAGTAAGCTCTGGTCCTGCGTGTATGCTGCGTGTCAACCTAGAAATTGGAGACTGATGGCATAAGGCTTCTTTTCCCATTATTAAAGCTTCGTTCATGCGGCCTCGAAGCTACCTGAAAAGCATTGTTGTTGCCGGGGTTTTCCTCACTGCCGGCATGGTCCTGAGAAGAAAATGAGTTTTCTCCTAAGAAACCTTGGGTTTCCAGTTCCTTGTTGGAAGCTCACCCTGCTCTGCGCTATACCTAAAGTGAAAGTCAACGTGAGCCCAAGCTTCGAAGTAAGGCCCTGATTATCCTTGCAAAACGAGAGGCGTGCAGCAGCTCCATGAGGCCTTCATCGTTGTTCTGCTTTAGTTTCAAGGTAGTAAGCTTTTCAACACTCCTAGGGGCCTTGCTTCAGCACCCGTTTCAGTACCAGAACACTGCGTAGAACCAGGAAGCTCTGCTCCTGCGTGTATGCTGCGTGTCAACCTAGAAATTAGAGACTGACGGCACAAGGCTAGTTTTCCCATTATGAAAGCTCCGTGGATGCGGCCCCGAAGCTACCTGAAAAGCACTGTTGTTACCGTGCTTTTACTTACAGCTGGCATGGCACATAGAAGAAAATGAGTTTTCTCGAAAGAAACCTTGTGCTTCCAGTTCCTAGTTGGAAGCTCACCCGGCTCTGCTCTATACCAAACGTGAAAGTCAATGTGAGCACTAGCCTCGAAGTAAGGCCCTGATTATGCTGGCAAAACGGGAGGCGTGCAGCAGCTCCATGAGGCCTTCATCGCTGTTCTGCTTTAGTTTCACGGTAGTAAGCTTTCCAAGACTCCTAGGGACTTTGCTTAAGCAACCGTTTCGGTACCAGAACACTGCGTAGAGACAGTAAGCTCTGGTCCTGCGTGTATGCTGCGTGTCAACCTAGAAATTGGAGACTGATGGCATAAGGCTTCTTTTCCCATTATTAAAGCTCCGTTCATGCGGCCTCGAAGCTACCTGAAAAGCATTGTTGTTGCCGGGGTTTTCATCACTGCCGGCATGGTTCTGAGGAGAAAATGAGTTTTCTCCTAAGAAACCTTGGGTTTCCAGTTCTTTGTTGGAAGCTCACCCTGTTCTGCGCTATACCTAAAGTGAAAGTCAACGTGAGCCCAAGCTTCGAAGTAAGGCCCTGATTATCCTTGCAAAACAAGAGGCGTGCAGCAGCTCCATGAGACCTTCATCGTTTTCTGCTTTAGTTTCAAGGTAGTGAGCTTTTCAACACTCCTAGGGGACTTGCTTCAGTACCCGTTTCAGTACCAGAACACTGCGTAGAACCAGGAAGCTCTGCTCCTGCGTGTATGCTGCGTGTCAACCTAGAAATTAGAGACTGATGGCACAAGGCTAGTTTTCCCATTATGAAAGCTCCGTGGATGCGGCCCCGAAGCTACCTGAAAAGCACTGTTGTTACCGTGCTTTTACTTACAGCTGGCATGGCACATAGAAGAAAATGAGTTTTCTCGAAAGAAACCTTGTGCTTCCAGTTCCTAGTTGGAAGCTCACCCGGCTCTGCTCTATACCAAACGTGAAAGTCAATGTGAGCACTAGCCTCGAAGTAAGGCCCTGATTATGCTGGCAATACGGGAGGCGTGCAGCAGCTCCATGAGGCCTTCATCGCTGTTCTGCTTTAGTTTCACGGTAGGAAGCTTTCCAACATTCCTAGGGACTTTGCTTAAGCAACCGTTTCTTTACCAGAACACTGCGTAGAGACAGTAAGCTCTGGTCCTGCGTGTATGCTGCGTGTCAACCTAGAAATTGGAGACTGATGGCATAAGGCTTCTTTTGCCATTATGAAAGCTCCGTTCATGCGGCCTCGAAGCTACCTGAAAAGCATTGTTGTTGCCGGGGTTTTCCTCACTGCCGGCATGGTTCTGAGAAGAAACTGAGTTTTCTCCTAAGAAACCTTGGGGTTCCAGTTCCTTGTTGGAAGCTCACCCTGCTCTGCGCTATACCTAAAGTGAAAGTCAACGTGAGCCCAAGCTTCGAAGTAAGGCCCTGATTATCCTTGCAAAACGAGAGGCGTGCAGCAGCTCCATGAGGCCTTCATCGTTGTTCTGCTTTAGTTTCAAGGTAGTAAGCTTTTCAACACTCCTAGGGGCCTTGCTTCAGCACCCGTTTCAGTACCAGAACACTGCGTAGAACCAGTAAGTTCTGCTCCTGCGTGTATGCTGCGTGTCAACCTAGAAATTAGAGGCTGACGGCACAAGGCTAGTTTTCCCATTATGAAAGCTCCGTTGATGAGGCCCCGAAGCTACCTGAAAAGCATTGTTGTTACCGTGGTTTTACTTACAGCCGGCATGGCACATAGAAGAAAATGAGTTTTCTCGAAAGAAACCTTGTGCTTCCAGTTCCTAGTTGGAAGCTCACCCGGCTCTGCTCTATACCAAACGTGAAAGTCAATGTGAGCACTAGCCTCGAAGTAAGGCCCTGATTATCCTGGCAAAACTGGAGGCGTGCAGCAGCTCCATGAGGCCTTCATCGCTGTTCTGCTTTAGTTTCACGGTAGTAAGCTTTCCAAGACTCCTAGGGACTTTGCTTAAGCAACCGTTTCGGTACAGAACACTGCGTAGAGACAGTAAGCTCTGGTCCTGCGTGTATGCTGCGTGTCAACCTAGAAATTGGAGACTGATGGCATAAGGCTTCTTTTCCCATTATGAAAGCTCCGTTCATGCGGCCTCGAAGCTACCTGAAAAGCATTGTTGTTGCCGGGGTTTTCCTCACTGCCGGCATGGTTCTGAGAAGAAAATGAGTTTTCTCCTAAGAAACCTTGGGGTTCCAGTTCCATGTTGGAAGCTCACCCTGCTCTGCGCTATACCTAAAGTGAAAGTCAACGTGAGCCCAAGCTTCGAAGTAAGGCCCTGATTATCCTTGCAAAACGAGAGGCGTGCAGCAGCTCCATGAGGCCTTCATCGTTGTTCTGCTTTAGTTTCAAGGTAGTAAGCTTTTCAACACTCCTAGGGGCCTTGCTTCAGCACCCGTTTCAGTACCAGAACACTGCGTAGAACCAGGAAGCTCTGCTCCTGCGTGTATGCTGCGTGTCAACCTAGAAATTAGAGACTGATGGCACAAGGCCAGTTTTCCCATTATGAAAGCTCCGTTGATGCGGCCCCGAAGCTACCTGAAAAGCACTGTAGTTACCGTGCTTTTACTTACAGCTGGCATGGTTCATAGAAGAAAATGAGTTTTCTCGAGTGAAACCTTGTGCTTCCAGTTCCTAGTTGGAAGCTCACCCTGCTCTGCTCTATACCAAACGTGAAAGTCAATGTGAGCACTAGCCTCGAAGTAAGGCCCTGATTATGCTGGCAAAACGGGAGGCGTGCAGCAGCTCCATGAGGCCTTCATCGCTGTTCTGCTTTAGTTTCACGGTAGTAGCTTTCCAACATTCCTAGGGACTTTGCTTAAGCAACCGTTTCGGTACCAGAACACTGCGTAGAGACAGTAAGCTCTGGTCCTGCGTGTATGCTGCGTGTCAACCTAGAAATTGGAAACTGATGGCATAAGGCTTCTTTTCCCATTATGAAAGCTCCGTTCATGCGGCCTCGAAGCTACCTGAAAAGCATTGTTGTTGCCGGGGTTTTCCTCACTGCCGGCATGGTTCTGAGAAGAAAATGAGTTTTCTCCTAAGAAACCTTGGGGTTCCAGTTCCATGTTGGAAGCTCACCCTGCTCTGCGCTATACCTAAAGTGAAAGTCAACGTGAGCCCAAGCTTCGAAGTAAGGCCCTGATTATCCTTGCAAAACGAGAGGCGTGCAGCAGCTCCATGAGGCCTTCATCGTTGTTCTGCTTTAGTTTCAAGGTAGTAAGCTTTTCAACACTCCTAGGGGCCTTGCGTCAGCACCCGTTTCAGTACCAGAACACTGCGTAGAACCAGGAAGCTCTGCTCCTGCGTGTATGCTGCGTGTCAACCTAGAAATTAGTGACTGATGGCACAAGGCTAGTTTTCCCATTATGAAAGCTCCGTTGATGCGGCCCCGAAGCTACCTGAAAAGCACTGTAGTTACCGTGCTTTTACTTACAGCTGGCATGGTTCATAGAAGAAAATGAGTTTTCTCGAGTGAAACCTTGTGCTTCCAGTTCCTAGTTGGAAGCTCACCCTGCTCTGCTCTATACCAAACGTGAAAGTCAATGTGAGCACTAGCCTCGAAGTAAGGCCCTGATTATGCTGGCAAAACGGGAGGCGTGCAGCAGCTCCATGAGGCCTTCATCGCTGTTCTGCTTTAGTTTCACGGTAGTAGCTTTCCAACATTCCTAGGGACTTTGCTTAAGCAACCGTTTCGGTACCAGAACACTGCGTAGAGACAGTAAGCTCTGGTCCTGCGTGTATGCTGCGAGTCAACCTAGAAATTGGAGACTGATGGCATAAGGCTTCTTTTGCCATTATGAAAGCTCCGTTCATGCGGCCTCGAAGCTACCTGAAAAGCATTGTTGTTGCCGGGGTTTTCCTCACTGCCGGCATGGTTCTGAGGAGAAAATGAGTTTTCTCCTAAGAAACCTTGGGGTTCCAGTTCTTTGTTGGAAGCTCACCCTGTTCTGCGCTATACCTAAAGTGAAAGTCAACGTGAGCCCAAGCTTCGAAGTAAGGCCCTGATTATCCTTGCAAAACAAGAGGCGTGCAGCAGCTCCATGAGACCTTCATCGTTTTCTGCTTTAGTTTCAAGGTAGTGAGCTTTTCAACACTCCTAGGGGACTTGCTTCAGCACCCGTTTCAGTACCAGAACACTGCGTAGAACCAGGAAGCTCTGCTCCTGCGTGTATGCTGCGTGTCAACCTAGAAATTAGAGACTGACGGCACAAGGCTAGTTTTCCCATTATGAAAGCTCCGTGGATGCGGCCCAGAAGCTACCTGAAAAGCACTGTTGTTACCGTGCTTTTACTTACAGCTGGCATGGCACATAGAAGAAAATGAGTTTTCTCGAAAGAAACCTTGTGCTTCCAGTTCCTAGTTGGAAGCTCACCCGGCTCTGCTCTATACCAAACGTGAAAGTCAATGTGAGCACTAGCCTCGAAGTAAGGCCCTGATTATGCTGGCAAAACGGGAGGCGTGCAGCAGCTCCATGAGGCCTTCATCGCTGTTCTGCTTTAGTTTCACGGTAGTAAGCTTTCCAAGACTCCTAGGGACTTTGCTTAAGCAACCGTTTCGGTACCAGAACACTGCGTAGAGACAGTAAGCTCTGGTCCTGCGTGTATGCTGCGTGTCAACCTAGAAATTGGAGACTGATGGCATAAGGCTTCTTTTCCCATTATTAAAGCTCCGTTCATGCGGCCTCGAAGCTACCTGAAAAGCATTGTTGTTGCCGGGGTTTTCATCACTGCCGGCATGGTTCTGAGGAGAAAATGAGTTTTCTCCTAAGAAACCTTGGGTTTCCAGTTCTTTGTTGGAAGCTCACCCTGTTCTGCGCTATACCTAAAGTGAAAGTCAACGTGAGCCCAAGCTTCGAAGTAAGGCCCTGATTATCCTTGCAAAACAAGAGGCGTGCAGCAGCTCCATGAGACCTTCATCGTTTTCTGCTTTAGTTTCAAGGTAGTGAGCTTTTCAACACTCCTAGGGGACTTGCTTCAGCACCCGTTTCAGTACCAGAACACTGCGTAGAACCAGGAAGCTCTGCTCCTGCGTGTATGCTGCGTGTCAACCTAGAAATTAGAGACTGACGGCACAAGGCTAGTTTTCCCATTATGAAAGCTCCGTGGATGCGGCCCCGAAGCTACCTGAAAAGCACTGTTGTTACCGTGCTTTTACTTACAGCTGGCATGGCACATAGAAGAAAATGAGTTTTCTCGAAAGAAACCTTGTGCTTCCAGTTCCTAGTTGGAAGCTCACCCGGCTCTGCTCTATACCAAACGTGAAAGTCAATGTGAGCACTAGCCTCGAAGTAAGGCCCTGATTATCCTGGCAAAATGGGAGGCGTGCAGCAGCTCCATGAGGCCTTCATCGCTGTTCTGCTTTAGTTTCACGGTAGTAAGCTTTCCAAGACTCCTAGGGACTTTGCTTAAGCAACCGTTTCGGTACCAGAACACTGCGTAGAGACAGTAAGCTCTGGTCCTGCGTGTATGCTGCGTGTCAACCTAGAAATTGGAGACTGATGGCATAAGGCTTCTTTTGCCATTATGAAAGCTCCGTTCATGCGGCCTCGAAGCTACCTGAAAAGCATTGTTGTTGCCGGTGTTTTCCTCACTGCCGGCATGGTTCTGAGAAGAAAATGAGTTTTCTCCTAAGAAACCTTGGGTTTCCAGTTCTTTGGTGGAAGCTCACCCTGCTCTGCGCTATACCTAAAGTGAAAGTCAACGTGAGCCCAAGCTTCGAAGTAAGGCCCTGATTATCCTTGCAAAACGAGAGGCGTGCAGCAGCTCCATGAGGCCTTCATCCTTGTTCTGCTTTAGTTTCAAGGTAGTAAGCTTTTCAACACTCCTAGGGGCCTTGCTTCAGCACCCGTTTCAGTACCAGAACACTGCGTAGAACCAGGAAGCTCTGCTCCTGCGTGTATGCTGCGTGTCAACCTAGAAATTAGAGGCTGACGGCACAAGGCTAGTTTTCCCATTATGAAAGCTCCGTTGATGCGGCCCCGAAGCTACCTGAAAAGCAATGTTGTTACCGTGCTTTTACTTACAGCCGGCATGGCACATAGAAGAAAATGAGTTTTCTCGAAAGAAACCTTGTGCTTCCAGTTCCTAGTTGGAAGCTCACCCTGCTCTGCTCTATACCAAACGTGAAAGTCAATGTGAGCACTAGCCTCGAAGTAAGGCCCTGATTATGCTGGCAAAACGGGAGGCGTGCAGCAGCTCCATGAGGCCTTCATCGCTGTTCTGCTTTAGTTTCACGGTAGTAAGCTTTCCAAGACTCCTAGGGACTTTGCTTAAGCAACCGTTTCGGTACCAGAACACTGCGTAGAGACAGTAAGCTCTGGTCCTGCATGTATGCTGCGTGTCAACCTAGAAATTGGAGACTGATGGCATAAGGCTTCTTTTCCCATTATTAAAGCTTCGTTCATGCGGCCTCGAAGCTACCTGAAAAGCATTGTTGTTGCCGGGGTTTTCCTCACTGCCGGCATGGTCCTGAGAAGAAAATGAGTTTTCTCCTAAGAAACCTTGGGTTTCCAGTTCCTTGTTGGAAGCTCACCCTGCTCTGCGCTATACCTAAAGTGAAAGTCAACGTGAGCCCAAGCTTCGAAGTAAGGCCCTGATTATCCTTGCAAAACGAGAGGCGTGCAGCAGCTCCATGAGGCCTTCATCGTTGTTCTGCTTTAGTTTCAAGGTAGTAAGCTTTTCAACACTCCTAGGGGCCTTGCTTCAGCACCCGTTTCAGTACCAGAACACTGCGTAGAACCAGGAAGCTCTGCTCCTGCGTGTATGCTGCGTGTCAACCTAGAAATTAGAGACTGACGGCACAAGGCTAGTTTTCCCATTATGAAAGCTCCGTGGATGCGGCCCCGAAGCTACCTGAAAAGCACTGTTGTTACCGTGCTTTTACTTACAGCTGGCATGGCACATAGAAGAAAATGTGTTTTCTCGAAAGAAACCTTGTGCTTCCAGTTCCTAGTTGGAAGCTCACCCGGCTCTGCTCTATACCAAACGTGAAAGTCAATGTGAGCACTAGCCTCGAAGTAAGGCCCTGATTATGCTGGCAAAACGGGAGGCGTGCAGCAGCTCCATGAGGCCTTCATCGCTGTTCTGCTTTAGTTTCACGGTAGTAAGCTTTCCAAGACTCCTAGGGACTTTGCTTAAGCAACCGTTTCGGTACCAGAACACTGCGTAGAGACAGTAAGCTCTGGTCCTGCGTGTATGCTGCGTGTCAACCTAGAAATTGGAGACTGATGGCATAAGGCTTCTTTTCCCATTATTAAAGCTCCGTTCATGCGGCCTCGAAGCTACCTGAAAAGCATTGTTGTTGCCGGGGTTTTCATCACTGCCGGCATGGTTCTGAGGAGAAAATGAGTTTTCTCCTAAGAAACCTTGGGTTTCCAGTTCTTTGTTGGAAGCTCACCCTGTTCTGCGCTATACCTAAAGTGAAAGTCAACGTGAGCCCAAGCTTCGAAGTAAGGCCCTGATTATCCTTGCAAAACAAGAGGCGTGCAGTAGCTCCATGAGACCTTCATCGTTTTCTGCTTTAGTTTCAAGGTAGTGAGCTTTTCAACACTCCTAGGGGACTTGCTTCAGCACCCGTTTCAGTACCAGAACACTGCGTAGAACCAGGAAGCTCTGCTCCTGCGTGTATGCTGCGTGTCAACCTAGAAATTAGAGAGTGACGGCACAAGGCTAGTTTTCCCATTATGAAAGCTCCGTGGATGCGGCCCCGAAGCTACCTGAAAAGCACTGTTGTTACCGTGCTTTTACTTACAGCTGGCATGGCACATAGAAGAAAATGAGTTTTCTCGAAAGAAACCTTGTGCTTCCAGTTCCTAGTTGGAAGCTCACCCGGCTCTGCTCTATACCAAACGTGAAAGTCAATGTGAGCACTAGCCTCGAAGTAAGGCCCTGATTATCCTGGCAAAACGGGAGGCGTGCAGCTCCATGAGGCCTTCATCGCTGTTCTGCTTTAGTTTCACGGTAGTAAGCTTTCCAAGACTCCTAGGGACTTTGCTTAAGCAACCGTTTCGGTACCAGAACACTGCGTAGAGACAGTAAGCTCTGGTCCTGCGTGTATGCTGCGTGTCAACCTAGAAATTGGAGACTGATGGCATAAGGCTTCTTTTGCCATTATGAAAGCTCCGTTCATGCGGCCTCGAAGCTACCTGAAAAGCATTGTTGTTGCCGGTGTTTTCCTCACTGCCGGCATGGTTCTGAGAAGAAAATGAGTTTTCTCCTAAGAAACCTTGGGTTTCCAGTTCTTTGGTGGAAGCTCACCCTGCTCTGCGCTATACCTAAAGTGAAAGTCAACGTGAGCCCAAGCTTCGAAGTAAGGCCCTGATTATCCTTGCAAAACGAGAGGCGTGCAGCAGCTCCATGAGGCCTTCATCGTTGTTCTGCTTTAGTTTCAAGGTAGTAAGCTTTTCAACACTCCTAGGGGCCTTGCTTCAGCACCCGTTTCAGTACCAGAACACTGCGTAGAACCAGGAAGCTCTGCTCCTGCGTGTATGCTGCGTGTCAACCTAGAAATTAGAGGCTGACGGCACAAGGCTAGTTTTCCCATTATGAAAGCTCCGTTGATGCGGCCCCGAAGCTACCTGAAAAGCAATGTTGTTACCGTGCTTTTACTTACAGCCGGCATGGCACATAGAAGAAAATGAGTTTTCTCGAAAGAAACCTTGTGCTTCCAGTTCCTAGTTGGAAGCTCACCATGCTCTGCTCTATACCAAACGTGAAAGTCAATGTGAGCACTAGCCTCGAAGTAAGGCCCTGATTATGCTGGCAAAACGGGAGGCGTGCAGCAGCTCCATGAGGCCTTCATCGCTGTTCTGCTTTAGTTTCACGGTAGTAAGCTTTCCAAGACTCCTAGGGACTTTGCTTAAGCAACCGTTTCGGTACCAGAACACTGCGTAGAGACAGTAAGCTCTGGTCCTGCGTGTATGCTGCGTGTCAACCTAGAAATTGGAGACTGATGGCATAAGGCTTCTTTTCCCATTATTAAAGCTTCGTTCATGCGGCCTCGAAGCTACCTGAAAAGCATTGTTGTTGCCGGGGTTTTCCTCACTGCCGGCATGGTCCTGAGAAGAAAATGAGTTTTCTCCTAAGAAACCTTGGGTTTCCAGTTCCTTGTTGGAAGCTCACCCTGCTCTGCGCTATACCTAAAGTGAAAGTCAACGTGAGCCCAAGCTTCGAAGTAAGGCCCTGATTATCCTTGCAAAACGAGAGGCGTGCAGCAGCTCCATGAGGCCTTCATCGTTGTTCTGCTTTAGTTTCAAGGTAGTAAGCTTTTCAACACTCCTAGGGGCCTTGCTTCAGCACCCGTTTCAGTACCAGAACACTGCGTAGAACCAGGAAGCTCTGCTCCTGCGTGTATGCTGCGTGTCAACCTAGAAATTAGAGACTGACGGCACAAGGCTTGTTTTCCCGTTTTGAAAGCTCCATTCATGCGGCCTCGAAGCTACCTGAAAAGCACTGTTGTTACCGTGCTTTTACTTACAGCCGGCATGGCACATAGAAGAAAATGAGTTTTCTCGAAAGAAACCTTGTGCTTCCAATTCCTAGTTGGAAGCTCACCCGGCTCTGCTCTATACCAAACGTGAAAGTCAATGTGAGCACTAGCCTCGAAGTAAGGCCCTGATTATGCTGGCAATACGGGAGGCGTGCAGCAGCTCCATGAGGCCTTCATCGCTGTTCTGCTTTAGTTTCACGGTAGGAAGCTTTCCAACATTCCTAGGGACTTTGCTTAAGCAACCGTTTCTTTACCAGAACACTGCGTAGAGACAGTAAGCTCTGGTCCTGCGTGTATGCTGCGTGTCAACCTAGAAATTGGAGACTGATGGCATAAGGCTTCTTTTGCCATTATGAAAGCTCCGTTCATGCGGCCTCGAAGCTACCTGAAAAGCATTGTTGTTGCCGGGGTTTTCCTCACTGCCGGCATGGTTCTCAGAAGAAACTGAGTTTTCTCCTAAGAAACCTTGGGTTTCCAGTTCCTTGTTGGAAGCTCACCCTGCTCTGCGCTATACCTAAAGTGAAAGTCAACGTGAGCCCAAGCTTCGAAGTAAGGCCCTGATTATCCTTGCAAAACGAGAGGCGTGCAGCAGCTCCATGAGGCCTTCATCGTTGTTCTGCTTTAGTTTCAAGGTAGTAAGCTTTTCAACACTCCTAGGGGCCTTGCTTCAGCACCCGTTTCAGTACCAGAACACTGCGTAGAACCAGGAAGTTCTGCTCCTGCGTGTATGCTGCGTGTCAACCTAGAAATTAGAGGCTGACGGCACAAGGCTAGTTTTCCCATTATGAAAGTTCCGTTGATGAGGCCCCGAAGCTACCTGAAAAGCATTGTTGTTACCCAGGTTTTACTTACAGCCGGCATGGCACATAGAAGAAAATGAGTTTTCTCGAAAGAAACCTTGTGCTTCCAGTTCCTAGTTGGAAGCTCACCCGGCTCTGCTCTATACCAAACGTGAAAGTCAATGTGAGCACTAGCCTCGAAGTAAGGCCCTGATTATCCTGGCAAAACTGGAGGCGTGCAGCAGCTCCATGAGGCCTTCATCGCTGTTCTGCTTTAGTTTCACGGTAGTAAGCTTTCCAAGACTCCTAGGGACTTTGCTTAAGCAACCGTTTCGGTACCAGAACACTGCGTAGAGACAGTAAGCTCTGGTCCTGCGTGTATGCTGCGTGTCAACCTAGAAATTGGAGACTGATGGCATAAGGCTTCTTTTGCCATTATGAAAGCTCCGTTCATGCGGCCTCGAAGCTACCTGAAAAGCATTGTTGTTGCCGGGGTTTTCCTCACTGCCGGCATGGTTCTGACAAGAAAATGAGTTTTCTCCTAAGAAACCTTGGGTTTCCAGTTCCTTGTTGGAAGCTCACCCTGCTCTGCGCTATACCTAAAGTGAAAGTCAACGTGAGCCCAAGCTTCGAAGTAAGGCCCTGATTATCCTTGCAAAACGAGAGGCGTGCAGCAGCTCCATGAGGCCTTCATCGTTGTTCTGCTTTAGTTTCAAGGTAGTAAGCTTTTCAACACTCCTAGGGGACTTGCTTCAGCACCCGTTTCAGTACCAGAACACTGCGTAGAACCAGGAAGCTCTGCTCCTGCGTGTATGCTGCGTGTCAACCTAGAAATTAGAGGCTGACGGCACAAGGCTAGTTTTCCCATTATGAAAGCTCCGTTGATGCGGCCCCGAAGCTACCTGAAAAGCAATGTTGTTACCGTGCTTTTACTTACAGCCGGCATGGCACATAGAAGAAAATGAGTTTTCTCGAAAGAAACCTTGTGCTTCCAGTTCCTAGTTGGAAGCTCACCATGCTCTGCTCTATACCAAACGTGAAAGTCAATGTGAGCACTAGCCTCGAAGTAAGGCCCTGATTATGCTGGCAAAACGGGAGGCGTGCAGCAGCTCCATGAGGCCTTCATCGCTGTTCTGCTTTAGTTTCACGGTAGTAAGCTTTCCAAGACTCCTAGGGACTTTGCTTAAGCAACCGTTTCGGTACCAGAACACTGCGTAGAGACAGTAAGCTCTGGTCCTGCGTGTATGCTGCGTGTCAACCTAGAAATTGGAGACTGATGGCATAAGGCTTCTTTTCCCATTATTAAAGCTTCGTTCATGCGGCCTCGAAGCTACCTGAAAAGCATTGTTGTTGCCGGGGTTTTCCTCACTGCCGGCATGGTCCTGAGAAGAAAATGAGTTTTCTCCTAAGAAACCTTGGGTTTCCAGTTCCTTGTTGGAAGCTCACCCTGCTCTGCGCTATACCTAAAGTGAAAGTCAACGTGAGCCCAAGCTTCGAAGTAAGGCCCTGATTATCCTTGCAAAACGAGAGGCGTGCAGCAGCTCCATGAGGCCTTCATCGTTGTTCTGCTTTAGTTTCAAGGTAGTAAGCTTTTCAACACTCCTAGGGGCCTTGCTTCAGCACCCGTTTCAGTACCAGAACACTGCGTAGAACCAGGAAGCTCTGCTCCTGCGTGTATGCTGCGTGTCAACCTAGAAATTAGAGACTGACGGCACAAGGCTTGTTTTCCCGTTTTGAAAGCTCCATTCATGCGGCCTCGAAGCTACCTGAAAAGCACTGTTGTTACCGTGCTTTTACTTACAGCCGGCATGGCACATAGAAGAAAATGAGTTTTCTCGAAAGAAACCTTGTGCTTCCAGTTCCTAGTTGGAAGCTCACCCGGCTCTGCTCTATACCAAACGTGAAAGTCAATGTGAGCACTAGCCTCGAAGTAAGGCCCTGATTATGCTGGCAATACGGGAGGCGTGCAGCAGCTCCATGAGGCCTTCATCGCTGTTCTGCTTTAGTTTCACGGTAGGAAGCTTTCCAACATTCCTAGGGACTTTGCTTAAGCAACCGTTTCTTTACCAGAACACTGCGTAGAGACAGTAAGCTCTGGTCCTGCGTGTATGCTGCGTGTCAACCTAGAAATTGGAGACTGATGGCATAAGGCTTCTTTTGCCATTATGAAAGCTCCGTTCATGCGGCCTCGAAGCTACCTGAAAAGCATTGTTGTTGCCGGGGTTTTCCTCACTGCCGGCATGGTTCTCAGAAGAAACTGAGTTTTCTCCTAAGAAACCTTGGGTTTCCAGTTCCTTGTTGGAAGCTCACCCTGCTCTGCGCTATACCTAAAGTGAAAGTCAACGTGAGCCCAAGCTTCGAAGTAAGGCCCTGATTATCCTTGCAAAACGAGAGGCGTGCAGCAGCTCCATGAGGCCTTCATCGTTGTTCTGCTTTAGTTTCAAGGTAGTAAGCTTTTCAACACTCCTAGGGGCCTTGCTTCAGCACCCGTTTCAGTACCAGAACACTGCGTAGAACCAGGAAGTTCTGCTCCTGCGTGTATGCTGCGTGTCAACCTAGAAATTAGAGGCTGACGGCACAAGGCTAGTTTTCCCATTATGAAAGTTCCGTTGATGAGGCCCCGAAGCTACCTGAAAAGCATTGTTGTTACCCAGGTTTTACTTACAGCCGGCATGGCACATAGAAGAAAATGAGTTTTCTCGAAAGAAACCTTGTGCTTCCAGTTCCTAGTTGGAAGCTCACCCGGCTCTGCTCTATACCAAACGTGAAAGTCAATGTGAGCACTAGCCTCGAAGTAAGGCCCTGATTATCCTGGCAAAACTGGAGGCGTGCAGCAGCTCCATGAGGCCTTCATCGCTGTTCTGCTTTAGTTTCACGGTAGTAAGCTTTCCAAGACTCCTAGGGACTTTGCTTAAGCAACCGTTTCGGTACCAGAACACTGCGTAGAGACAGTAAGCTCTGGTCCTGCGTGTATGCTGCGTGTCAACCTAGAAATTGGAGACTGATGGCATAAGGCTTCTTTTGCCATTATGAAAGCTCCGTTCATGCGGCCTCGAAGCTACCTGAAAAGCATTGTTGTTGCCGGGGTTTTCCTCACTGCCGGCATGGTTCTGACAAGAAAATGAGTTTTCTCCTAAGAAACCTTGGGTTTCCAGTTCCTTGTTGGAAGCTCACCCTGCTCTGCGCTATACCTAAAGTGAAAGTCAACGTGAGCCCAAGCTTCGAAGTAAGGCCCTGATTATCCTTGCAAAACGAGAGGCGTGCAGCAGCTCCATGAGACCTTCATCGTTGTTCTGCTTTAGTTTCAAGGTAGTAAGCTTTTCAACACTCCTAGGGGACTTGCTTCAGCACCCGTTTCAGTACCAGAACACTGCGTAGAACCAGGAAGCTCTGCTCCTGCGTGTATGCTGCGTGTCAACCTAGAAATTAGAGACTGATGGCACAAGGCTTGTTTTCCCGTTTTGAAAGCTCAATTCATGCGGCCTCGAAGCTACCTGAAAAGCACTGTTGTTACCGTGCTTTTACTTACAGCCGGCATGGCACATAGAAGAAAATGAGTTTTCTCGAAAGAAACCTTGTGCTTCCAGTTCCTAGTTGGAAGCTCACCCGGCTCTGCTCTATACCAAACGTGAAAGTCAATGTGAGCACTAGCCTCGAAGTAAGGCCCTGATTATGCTGGCAATACGGGAGGCGTGCAGCAGCTCCATGAGGCCTTCATCGCTGTTCTGCTTTAGTTTCACGGTAGGAAGCTTTCCAACATTCCTTGGGACTTTGCTTAAGCAACCGTTTCTTTACCAGAACACTGCGTAGAGACAGTAAGCTCTGGTCCTGCGTGTATGCTGCGTGTTAACCTAGAAATTGGAGACTGATGGCATAAGGCTTCTTTTGCCATTATGAAAGCTCCGTTCATGCGGCCTCGAAGCTACCTGAAAAGCATTGTTGTTGCCGGGGTTTTCCTCACTGCCGGCATGGTTCTCAGAAGAAACTGAGTTTTCTCCTAAGAAACCTTGGGTTTCCAGTTCCTTGTTGGAAGCTCACCCTGCTCTGCGCTATACCTAAAGTGAAAGTCAACGTGAGCCCAAGCTTCGAAGTAAGGCCCTGATTATCCTTGCAAAACGAGAGGCGTGCAGCAGCTCCATGAGGCCTTCATCGTTGTTCTGCTTTAGTTTCAAGGTAGTAAGCTTTTCAACACTCCTAGGGGCCTTGCTTCAGCACCCGTTTCAGTACCAGAACACTGCGTAGAACCAGTAAGTTCTGCTCCTGCGTGTATGCTGCGTGTCAACCTAGAAATTAGAGGCTGACGGCACAAGGCTAGTTTTCCCATTATGAAAGCTCCGTTGATGAGGCCCCGAAGCTACCTGAAAAGCATTGTTGTTACCGTGGTTTTACTTACAGCCGGCATGGCACATAGAAGAAAATGAGTTTTCTCGAAAGAAACCTTGTGCTTCCAGTTCCTAGTTGGAAGCTCACCCGGCTCTGCTCTATACCAAACGTGAAAGTCAATGTGAGCACTAGCCTCGAAGTAAGGCCCTGATTATCCTGGCAAAACTGGAGGCGTGCAGCAGCTCCATGAGGCCTTCATCGCTGTTCTGCTTTAGTTTCACGGTAGTAAGCTTTCCAAGACTCCTAGGGACTTTGCTTAAGCAACCGTTTCGGTACAGAACACTGCGTAGAGACAGTAAGCTCTGGTCCTGCGTGTATGCTGCGTGTCAACCTAGAAATTGGAGACTGATGGCATAAGGCTTCTTTTCCCATTATGAAAGCTCCGTTCATGCGGCCTCGAAGCTACCTGAAAAGCATTGTTGTTGCCGGGGTTTTCCTCACTGCCGGCATGGTTCTGAGAAGAAAATGAGTTTTCTCCTAAGAAACCTTGGGGTTCCAGTTCCATGTTGGAAGCTCACCCTGCTCTGCGCTATACCTAAAGTGAAAGTCAACGTGAGCCCAAGCTTCGAAGTAAGGCCCTGATTATCCTTGCAAAACGAGAGGCGTGCAGCAGCTCCATGAGGCCTTCATCGTTGTTCTGCTTTAGTTTCAAGGTAGTAAGCTTTTCAACACTCCTAGGGGCCTTGCTTCAGCACCCGTTTCAGTACCAGAACACTGCGTAGAACCAGGAAGCTCTGCTCCTGCGTGTATGCTGCGTGTCAACCTAGAAATTAGAGACTGATGGCACAAGGCTAGTTTTCCCATTATGAAAGCTCCGTTGATGCGGCCCCGAAGCTACCTGAAAAGCACTGTTGTTACCGTGCTTTTACTTACAGCTGGCATGGTTCATAGAAGAAAATGAGTTTTCTCGAAAGAAACCTTGTGCTTCCAGTTCCTAGTTGGAAGCTCACCCGGCTCTGCTCTATACCAAACGTGAAAGTCAATGTGAGCACTAGCCTCGAAGTAAGGCCCTGATTATCCTGGCAAAACTGGAGGCGTGCAGCAGCTCCATGAGGCCTTCATCGCTGTTCTGCTTTAGTTTCACGGTAGTAAGCTTTCCAAGACTCCTAGGGACTTTGCTTAAGCAACCGTTTCGGTACCAGAACACTGCGTAGAGACAGTAAGCTCTGGTCCTGCGTGTATGCCGCGTGTCAACCTAGAAATTGGAGACTGATGGCATAAGGCTTCTTTTCCCATTATTAAAGCTCCGTTCATGCGGCCTCGAAGCTACCTGAAAAGCATTGTTGTTGCCGGGGTTTTCATCACTGCCGGCATGGTTCTGAGGAGAAAATGAGTTTTCTCCTAAGAAACCTTGGGTTTCCAGTTCTTTGTTGGAAGCTCACCCTGTTCTGCGCTATACCTAAAGTGAAAGTCAACGTGAGCCCAAGCTTCGAAGTAAGGCCCTGATTATCCTTGCAAAACAAGAGGCGTGCAGCAGCTCCATGAGACCTTCATCGTTTTCTGCTTTAGTTTCAAGGTAGTGAGCTTTTCAACACTCCTAGGGGACTTGCTTCAGCACCCGTTTCAGTACCAGAACACTGCGTAGAACCAGGAAGCTCTGCTCCTGCGTGTATGCCGCGTGTCAACCTAGAAATTAGAGACTGACGGCACAAGGCTAGTTTTCCCATTATGAAAGCTCCGTGGATGCGGCCCCGAAGCTACCTGAAAAGCACTGTTGTTACCGTGCTTTTACTTACAGCTGGCATGGCACATAGAAGAAAATGAGTTTTCTCGAAAGAAACCTTGTGCTTCCAGTTCCTAGTTGGAAGCTCACCCGGCTCTGCTCTATACCAAACGTGAAAGTCAATGTGAGCACTAGCCTCGAAGTAAGGCCCTGATTATGCTGGCAAAACGGGAGGCGTGCAGCAGCTCCATGAGGCCTTCATCGCTGTTCTGCTTTAGTTTCACGGTAGTAAGCTTTCCAAGACTCCTAGGGACTTTGCTTAAGCAACCGTTTCGGTACCAGAACACTGCGTAGAGACAGTAAGCTCTGGTCCTGCGTGTATGCTGCGTGTCAACCTAGAAATTGGAGACTGATGGCATAAGGCTTCTTTTCCCATTATGAAAGCTCCGTTCATGCGGCCTCGAAGCTACCTGAAAAGCATTGTTGTTGCCGGGGTTTTCATCACTGCCGGCATGGTTCTGAGGAGAAAATGAGTTTTCTCCTAAGAAACCTTGGGTTTCCAGTTCTTTGTTGGAAGCTCACCCTGTTCTGCGCTATACCTAAAGTGAAAGTCAACGTGAGCCCAAGCTTCGAAGTAAGGCCCTGATTATCCTTGCAAAACGAGAGGCGTGCAGCAGCTCCATGAGGCCTTCATCCTTGTTCTGCTTTAGTTTCAAGGTAGTAAGCTTTTCAACACTCCTAGGGGCCTTGCTTCAGCACCCGTTTCAGTACCAGAACCCTGCGTAGAACCAGGAAGCTCTGCTCCTGCGTGTATGCTGCGTGTCAACCTAGAAATTAGAGGCTGACGGCACAAGGCTTGTTTTCCCATTATGAAAGCTCCGTTGATGCGGCCCCGAAGCTACCTGAAAAGCAATGTTGTTACTGTGCTTTTACTTACAGCCGGCATGGCACATAGAAGAAAATGAGTTTTCTCGAAAGAAACCTTGTGCTTCCAGTTCCTAGTTGGAAGCTCACCATGCTCTGCTCTATACCAAACGTGAAAGTCAATGTGAGCACTAGCCTCGAAGTAAGGCCCTGATTATGCTGGCAAAACGGGAGGCGTGCAGCAGCTCCATGAGGCCTTCATCGCTGTTCTGCTTTAGTTTCACGGTAGTAAGCTTTCCAAGACTCCTAGGGACTTTGCTTAAGCAACCGTTTCGGTACCAGAACACTGCGTAGAGACAGTAAGCTCTGGTCCTGCGTGTATGCTGCGTGTCACCTAGAAATTGGAGACTGATGGCATAAGGCTTCTTTTCCCATTATGAAAGCTTCGTTCATGCGGCCTCGAAGCTACCTGAAAAGCATTGTTGTTTCCGGGGTTTTCCTCACTACCGGCATGGTCCTGAGAAGAAAATGAGTTTTCTCCTAAGAAACCTTGGGTTTCCAGTTCCTTGTTGGAAGCTCACCCTGCTCTGCGCTATACCTAAAGTGAAAGTCAACGTGAGCCCAAGCTTCGAAGTAAGGCCCTGATTATCCTTGCAAAACGAGAGGCGTGCAGCAGCTCCATGAGGCCTTCATCGTTGTTCTGCTTTAGTTTCAAGGTAGTAAGCTTTTCAACACTCCTAGGGGCCTTGCTTCAGCACCCGTTTCAGTACCAGAACACTGCGTAGAACCAGGAAGCTCTGCTCCTGCGTGTATGCTGCGTGTCAACCTAGAAATTAGAGACTGACGGCACAAGGCTTGTTTTCCCGTTTTGAAAGCTCCATTCATGCGGCCTCGAAGCTACCTGAAAAGCACTGTTGTTACCGTGCTTTTACTTACAGCCGGCATGGCACATAGAAGAAAATGAGTTTTCTCGAAAGAAACCTTGTGCTTCCAGTTCCTAGTTGGAAGCTCACCCGGCTCTGCTCTATACCAAACGTGAAAGTCAATGTGAGCACTAGCCTCGAAGTAAGGCCCTGATTATGCTGGCAATACGGGAGGCGTGCAGCAGCTCCATGAGGCCTTCATCGCTGTTCTGCTTTAGTTTCACGGTAGGAAGCTTTCCAACATTCCTAGGGACTTTGCTTAAGCAACCGTTTCTTTACCAGAACACTGCGTAGAGACAGTAAGCTCTGGTCCTGCGTGTATGCTGCGTGTCAACCTAGAAATTGGAGACTGATGGCATAAGGCTTCTTTTGCCATTATGAAAGCTCCGTTCATGCGGCCTCGAAGCTACCTGAAAAGCATTGTTGTTGCCGGGGTTTTCCTCACTGCCGGCATGGTTCTCAGAAGAAACTGAGTTTTCTCCTAAGAAACCTTGGGTTTCCAGTTCCTTGTTGGAAGCTCACCCTGCTCTGCACTATACCTAAAGTGAAAGTCAACGTGAGCCCAAGCTTCGAAGTAAGGCCCTGATTATCCTTGCAAAACGAGAGGCGTGCAGCAGCTCCATGAGGCCTTCATCGTTGTTCTGCTTTAGTTTCAAGGTAGTAAGCTTTTCAACACTCCTAGGGGCCTTGCTTCAGCACCCGTTTCAGTACCAGAACACTGCGTAGAACCAGGAAGTTCTGCTCCTGCGTGTATGCTGCGTGTCAACCTAGAAATTAGAGGCTGACGGCACAAGGCTAGTTTTCCCATTATGAAAGCTCCGTTGATGAGGCCCCGAAGCTACCTGAAAAGCATTGTTGTTACCCAGGTTTTACTTACAGCCGGCATGGCACATAGAAGAAAATGAGTTTTCTCGAAAGAAACCTTGTGCTTCCAGTTCCTAGTTGGAAGCTCACCCGGCTCTGCTCTATACCAAACGTGAAAGTCAATGTGAGCACTAGCCTCGAAGTAAGGCCCTGATTATCCTGGCAAAACTGGAGGCGTGCAGCAGCTCCATGAGGCCTTCATCGCTGTTCTGCTTTAGTTTCACGGTAGTAAGCTTTCCAAGACTCCTAGGGACTTTGCTTAAGCAACCGTTTCGGTACCAGAACACTGCGTAGAGACAGTAAGCTCTGGTCCTGCGTGTATGCTGCGTGTCAACCTAGAAATTGGAGACTGATGGCATAAGGCTTCTTTTGCCATTATGAAAGCTCCGTTCATGCGGCCTCGAAGCTACCTGAAAAGCATTGTTGTTGCCGGGGTTTTCCTCACTGCCGGCATGGTTCTGAGGAGAAAATGAGTTTTCTCCTAAGAAACCTTGGGTTTCCAGTTCCTTGTTGGAAGCTCACCCTGCTCTGCGCTATACCTAAAGTGAAAGTCAACGTGAGCCCAAGCTTCGAAGTAAGGCCCTGATTATCCTTGCAAAACGAGAGGCGTGCAGCAGCTCCATGAGGCCTTCATCGTTGTTCTGCTTTAGTTTCAAGGTAGTAAGCTTTTCAACACTCCTAGGGGCCTTGCTTCAGCACCCGTTTCAGTACCAGAACACTGCGTAGAACCAGGAAGCTCTGCTCCTGCGTGTATGCTGCGTGTCAACCTAGAAATTAGAGACTGATGGCACAAGGCTTGTTTTCCCGTTTTGAAAGCTCAATTCATGCGGCCTCGAAGCTACCTGAAAAGCACTGTTGTTACCGTGCTTTTACTTACAGCCGGCATGGCACATAGAAGAAAATGAGTTTTCTCGAAAGAAACCTTGTGCTTCCAGTTCCTAGTTGGAAGCTCACCCGGCTCTGCTCTATACCAAACGTGAAAGTCAATGTGAGCACTAGCCTCGAAGTAAGGCCCTGATTATGCTGGCAAAACTGGAGGCGTGCAGCAGCTCCATGAGGCCTTCATCGCTGTTCTGCTTTAGTTTCACGGTAGGAAGCTTTCCAACATTCCTTGGGACTTTGCTTAAGCAACCGTTTCTTTACCAGAACACTGCGTAGAGACAGTAAGCTCTGGTCCTGCGTGTATGCTGCGTGTTAACCTAGAAATTGGAGACTGATGGCATAAGGCTTCTTTTGCCATTATGAAAGCTCCGTTCATGCGGCCTCGAAGCTACCTGAAAAGCATTGTTGTTGCCGGGGTTTTCCTCACTGCCGGCATGGTTCTCAGAAGAAACTGAGTTTTCTCCTAAGAAACCTTGGGTTTCCAGTTCCTTGTTGGAAGCTCACCCTGCTCTGCGCTATACCTAAAGTGAAAGTCAACGTGAGCCCAAGCTTCGAAGTAAGGCCCTGATTATCCTTGCAAAACGAGAGGCGTGCAGCAGCTCCATGAGGCCTTCATCGTTGTTCTGCTTTAGTTTCAACGTAGTAAGCTTTTCAACACTCCTAGGGGCCTTGCTTCAGCACCCGTTTCAGTACCAGAACACTGCGTAGAACCAGTAAGTTCTGCTCCTGCGTGTATGCTGCGTGTCAACCTAGAAATTAGAGGCTGACGGCACAAGGCTAGTTTTCCCATTATGAAAGCTCCGTTGATGAGGCCCCGAAGCTACCTGAAAAGCATTGTTGTTACCGTTGTTTTACTTACAGCCGGCATGGCACATAGAAGAAAATGAGTTTTCTCGAAAGAAACCTTGTGCTTCCAGTTCCTAGTTGGAAGCTCACCCGGCTCTGCTCTATACCAAACGTGAAAGTCAATGTGAGCACTAGCCTCGAAGTAAGGCCCTGATTATCCTGGCAAAACTGGAGGCGTGCAGCAGCTCCATGAGGCCTTCATCGCTGTTCTGCTTTAGTTTCACGGTAGTAAGCTTTCCAAGACTCCTAGGGACTTTGCTTAAGCAACCGTTTCGGTACAGAACACTGCGTAGAGACAGTAAGCTCTGGTCCTGCGTGTATGCTGCGTGTCAACCTAGAAATTGGAGACTGATGGCATAAGGCTTCTTTTCCCATTATGAAAGCTCCGTTCATGCGGCCTCGAAGCTACCTGAAAAGCATTGTTGTTGCCGGGGTTTTCCTCACTGCCGGCATGGTTCTGAGAAGAAAATGAGTTTTCTCCTAAGAAACCTTGGGTTTCCAGTTCCTTGTTGGAAGCTCACCCTGCTCTGCGCTATACCTAAAGTGAAAGTCAACGTGAGCCCAAGCTTCGAAGTAAGGCCCTGATTATCCTGGCAAAACTGGAGGCGTGCAGCAGCTCCATGAGGCCTTCATCGCTGTTCTGCTTTAGTTTCACGGTAGTAAGCTTTCCAAGACTCCTAGGGACTTTGCTTAAGCAACCGTTTCGGTACCAGAACACTGCGTAGAGACAGTAAGCTCTGGTCCTGCGTGTATGCTGCGTGTCAACCTAGAAATTGGAGACTGATGGCATAAGGCTTCTTTTCCCATTATGAAAGCTCCGTTCATGCGGCCTCGAAGCTACCTGAAAAGCATTGTTGTTGCCGGGGTTTTCATCACTGCCGGCATGGTTCTGAGGAGAAAATGAGTTTTCTCCTAAGAAACCTTGGGTTTCCAGTTCTTTGTTGGAAGCTCACCCTGTTCTGCGCTATACCTAAAGTGAAAGTCAACGTGAGCCCAAGCTTCGAAGTAAGGCCCTGATTATCCTTGCAAAACGAGAGGCGTGCAGCAGCTCCATGAGGCCTTCATCCTTGTTCTGCTTTAGTTTCAAGGTAGTAAGCTTTTCAACACTCCTAGGGGCCTTGCTTCAGCACCCGTTTCAGTACCAGAACACTGCGTAGAACCAGGAAGCTCTGCTCCTGCGTGTATGCTGCGTGTCAACCTAGAAATTAGAGGCTGACGGCACAAGGCTTGTTTTCCCATTATGAAAGCTCCGTTGATGCGGCCCCGAAGCTACCTGAAAAGCAATGTTGTTACTGTGCTTTTACTTACAGCCGGCATGGCACATAGAAGAAAATGAGTTTTCTCGAAAGAAACCTTGTGCTTCCAGTTCCTAGTTGGAAGCTCACCATGCTCTGCTCTATACCAAACGTGAAAGTCAATGTGAGCACTAGCCTCGAAGTAAGGCCCTGATTATGCTGGCAAAACGGGAGGCGTGCAGCAGCTCCATGAGGCCTTCATCGCTGTTCTGCTTTAGTTTCACGGTAGTAAGCTTTCCAAGACTCCTAGGGACTTTGCTTAAGCAACCGTTTCGGTACCAGAACACTGCGTAGAGACAGTAAGCTCTGGTCCTGCGTGTATGCTGCGTGTCAACCTAGAAATTGGAGACTGATGGCATAAGGCTTCTTTTCCCATTATTAAAGCTTCGTTCATGCGGCCTCGAAGCTACCTGAAAAGCATTGTTGTTGCCGGGGTTTTCCTCACTACCGGCATGGTCCTGAGAAGAAAATGAGTTTTCTCCTAAGAAACCTTGGGTTTCCAGTTCCTTGTTGGAAGCTCACCCTGCTCTGCGCTATACCTAAAGTGAAAGTCAACGTGAGCCCAAGCTTCGAAGTAACGCCCTGATTATCCTTGCAAAACGAGAGGCGTGCAGCAGCTCCATGAGGCCTTCATCGTTGTTCTGCTTTAGTTTCCAGGTAGTAAGCTTTTCAACACTCCTAGGGGCCTTGCTTCAGCACCCGTTTCAGTAGCAGAACACTGCGTAGAACCAGGAAGCTCTGCTCCTGCGTGTATGCTGCGTGTCAACCTAGAAATTAGAGACTGACGGCACAAGGCTTGTTTTCCCGTTTTGAAAGCTCCATTCATGCGGCCTCGAAGCTACCTGAAAAGCACTGTTGTTACCGTGCTTTTACTTACAGCCGGCATGGCACATAGAAGAAAATGAGTTTTCTCGAAAGAAACCTTGTGCTTCCAGTTCCTAGTTGGAAGCTCACCCGGCTCTGCTCTATACCAAACGTGAAAGTCAATGTGAGCACTAGCCTCGAAGTAAGGCCCTGATTATGCTGGCAATACGGGAGGCGTGCAGCAGCTCCATGAGGCCTTCATCGCTGTTCTGCTTTAGTTTCACGGTAGGAAGCTTTCCAACATTCCTAGGGACTTTGCTTAAGCAACCGTTTCTTTACCAGAACACTGCGTAGAGACAGTAAGCTCTGGTCCTGCGTGTATGCTGCGTGTCAACCTAGAAATTGGAGACTGATGGCATAAGGCTTCTTTTGCCATTATGAAAGCTCCGTTCATGCGGCCTCGAAGCTACCTGAAAAGCATTGTTGTTGCCGGGGTTTTCCTCACTGCCGGCATGGTTCTCAGAAGAAACTGAGTTTTCTCCTAAGAAACCTTGGGTTTCCAGTTCCTTGTTGGAAGCTCACCCTGCTCTGCACTATACCTAAAGTGAAAGTCAACGTGAGCCCAAGCTTCGAAGTAAGGCCCTGATTATCCTTGCAAAACGAGAGGCGTGCAGCAGCTCCATGAGGCCTTCATCGTTGTTCTGCTTTAGTTTCAAGGTAGTAAGCTTTTCAACACTCCTAGGGGCCTTGCTTCAGCACCCGTTTCAGTACCAGAACACTGCGTAGAACCAGGAAGTTCTGCTCCTGCGTGTATGCTGCGTGTCAACCTAGAAATTAGAGGCTGACGGCACAAGGCTAGTTTTCCCATTATGAAAGCTCCGTTGATGAGGCCCCGAAGCTACCTGAAAAGCATTGTTGTTACCCAGGTTTTACTTACAGCCGGCATGGCACATAGAAGAAAATGAGTTTTCTCGAAAGAAACCTTGTGCTTCCAGTTCCTAGTTGGAAGCTCACCCGGCTCTGCTCTATACCAAACGTGAAAGTCAATGTGAGCACTAGCCTCGAAGTAAGGCCCTGATTATCCTGGCAAAACTGGAGGCGTGCAGCAGCTCCATGAGGCCTTCATCGCTGTTCTGCTTTAGTTTCACGGTAGTAAGCTTTCCAAGACTCCTAGGGACTTTGCTTAAGCAACCGTTTCGGTAC
Organism: Eubalaena glacialis; assembly: GCF_028564815.1. Classification (NCBI taxonomy): domain Eukaryota; kingdom Metazoa; phylum Chordata; class Mammalia; order Artiodactyla; family Balaenidae; genus Eubalaena; species Eubalaena glacialis. The sequence goes on from NC_083725.1 coordinate 32,083,887, forward strand.
CAGAACACTGCGTAGAGACAGTAAGCTCTGGTCCTGCGTGTATGCTGCGTGTCAACCTAGAAATTGGAGACTGATGGCATAAGGCTTCTTTTGCCATTATGAAAGCTCCGTTCATGCGGCCTCGAAGCTACCTGAAAAGCATTGTTGTTGCCGGGGTTTTCCTCACTGCCGGCATGGTTCTGAGGAGAAAATGAGTTTTCTCCTAAGAAACCTTGGGTTTCCAGTTCCTTGTTGGAAGCTCACCCTGCTCTGCGCTATACCTAAAGTGAAAGTCAACGTGAGCCCAAGCTTCGAAGTAAGGCCCTGATTATCCTTGCAAAACGAGAGGCGTGCAGCAGCTCCATGAGGCCTTCATCGTTGTTCTGCTTTAGTTTCAAGGTAGTAAGCTTTTCAACACTCCTAGGGGCCTTGCTTCAGCACCCGTTTCAGTACCAGAACACTGCGTAGAACCAGGAAGCTCTGCTCCTGCGTGTATGCTGCGTGTCAACCTAGAAATTAGAGACTGATGGCACAAGGCTTGTTTTCCCGTTTTGAAAGCTCAATTCATGCGGCCTCGAAGCTACCTGAAAAGCACTGTTGTTACCGTGCTTTTACTTACAGCCGGCATGGCACATAGAAGAAAATGAGTTTTCTCGAAAGAAACCTTGTGCTTCCAGTTCCTAGTTGGAAGCTCACCTGGCTCTGCTCTATACCAAACGTGAAAGTCAATGTGAGCACTAGCCTCGAAGTAAGGCCCTGATTATGCTGGCAAAACTGGAGGCGTGCAGCAGCTCCATGAGGCCTTCATCGCTGTTCTGCTTTAGTTTCACGGTAGGAAGCTTTCCAACATTCCTTGGGACTTTGCTTAAGAAACCGTTTCTTTACCAGAACACTGCGTAGAGACAGTAAGCTCTGGTCCTGCGTGTATGCTGCGTGTTAACCTAGAAATTGGAGACTGATGGCATAAGGCTTCTTTTGCCATTATGAAAGCTCCGTTCATGCGGCCTCGAAGCTACCTGAAAAGCATTGTTGTTGCCGGGGTTTTCCTCACTGCCGGCATGGTTCTCAGAAGAAACTGAGTTTTCTCCTAAGAAACCTTGGGTTTCCAGTTCCTTGTTGGAAGCTCACCCTGCTCTGCGCTATACCTAAAGTGAAAGTCAACGTGAGCCCAAGCTTCGAAGTAAGGCCCTGATTATCCTTGCAAAACGAGAGGCGTGCAGCAGCTCCATGAGGCCTTCATCGTTGTTCTGCTTTAGTTTCAACGTAGTAAGCTTTTCAACACTCCTAGGGGCCTTGCTTCAGCACCCGTTTCAGTACCAGAACACTGCGTAGAACCAGTAAGTTCTGCTCCTGCGTGTATGCTGCGTGTCAACCTAGAAATTAGAGGCTGACGGCACAAGGCTAGTTTTCCCATTATGAAAGCTCCGTTGATGAGGCCCCGAAGCTACCTGAAAAGCATTGTTGTTACCGTGGTTTTACTTACAGCCGGCATGGCACATAGAAGAAAATGAGTTTTCTCGAAAGAAACCTTGTGCTTCCAGTTCCTAGTTGGAAGCTCACCCGGCTCTGCTCTATACCAAACGTGAAAGTCAATGTGAGCACTAGCCTCGAAGTAAGGCCCTGATTATCCTGGCAAAACTGGAGGCGTGCAGCAGCTCCATGAGGCCTTCATCGCTGTTCTGCTTTAGTTTCACGGTAGTAAGCTTTCCAAGACTCCTAGGGACTTTGCTTAAGCAACCGTTTCGGTACAGAACACTGCGTAGAGACAGTAAGCTCTGGTCCTGCGTGTATGCTGCGTGTCAACCTAGAAATTGGAGACTGATGGCATAAGGCTTCTTTTCCCATTATGAAAGCTCCGTTCATGCGGCCTCGAAGCTACCTGAAAAGCATTGTTGTTGCCGGGGTTTTCCTCACTGCCGGCATGGTTCTGAGAAGAAAATGAGTTTTCTCCTAAGAAACCTTGGGGTTCCAGTTCCATGTTGGAAGCTCACCCTGCTCTGCGCTATACCTAAAGTGAAAGTCAACGTGAGCCCAAGCTTCGAAGTAAGGCCCTGATTATCCTTGCAAAACGAGAGGCGTGCAGCAGCTCCATGAGGCCTTCATCGTTGTTCTGCTTTAGTTTCAAGGTAGTAAGCTTTTCAACACTCCTAGGGGCCTTGCTTCAGCACCCGTTTCAGTACCAGAACACTGCGTAGAACCAGGAAGCTCTGCTCCTGCGTGTAAGCTGCGTGTCAACCTAGAAATTAGAGACTGATGGCACAAGGCTAGTTTTCCCATTATGAAAGCTCCGTTGATGCGGCCCCGAAGCTGCCTGAAAAGCACTGTTGTTACCGTGCTTTTACTTACAGCTGGCATGGTTCATAGAAGAAAATGAGTTTTCTCGAAAGAAACCTTGTGCTTCCAGTTCCTAGTTGGAAGCTCACCCGGCTCTGCTCTATACCAAACGTGAAAGTCAATGTGAGCACTAGCCTCGAAGTAAGGCCCTGATTATCCTGGCAAAACGGGAGGCGTGCAGCAGCTCCATGAGGCCTTCATCGCTGTTCTGCTTTAGTTTCACGGTAGTAAGCTTTCCAAGACTCCTAGGGACTTTGCTTAAGCAACCGTTTCGGTACCAGAACACTGCGTAGAGACAGTAAGCTCTGGTCCTGCGTGTATGCCGCGTGTCAACCTAGAAATTGGAGACTGATGGCATAAGGCTTCTTTTGCCATTATGAAAGCTCCGTTCATGCGGCCTCGAAGCTACCTGAAAAGCATTGTTGTTGCCGGGGTTTTCATCACTGCCGGCATGGTTCTGAGGAGAAAATGAGTTTTCTCCTAAGAAACCTTGGGTTTCCAGTTCTTTGTTGGAAGCTCACCCTGTTCTGCGCTATACCTAAAGTGAAAGTCAACGTGAGCCCAAGCTTCGAAGTAAGGCCCTGATTATCCTTGCAAAACAAGAGGCGTGCAGCAGCTCCATGAGACCTTCATCGTTTTCTGCTTTAGTTTCAAGGTAGTGAGCTTTTCAACACTCCTAGGGGACTTGCTTCAGCACCCGTTTCAGTACCAGAACACTGCGTAGAACCAGGAAGCTCTGCTCCTGCGTGTATGCTGCGTGTCAACCTAGAAATTAGAGACTGATGGCACAAGGCTAGTTTTCCCATTATGAAAGCTCCGTTGATGCGGCCCCGAAGCTACCTGAAAAGCACTGTTGTTACCGTGCTTTTACTTACAGCTGGCATGGTTCATAGAAGAAAATGAGTTTTCTCGAAAGAAACCTTGTGCTTCCAGTTCCTAGTTGGAAGCTCACCCGGCTCTGCTCTATACCAAACGTGAAAGTCAATGTGAGCACTAGCCTCGAAGTAAGGCCCTGATTATCCTGGCAAAACTGGAGGCGTGCAGCAGCTCCATGAGGCCTTCATCGCTGTTCTGCTTTAGTTTCACGGTAGTAAGCTTTCCAAGACTCCTAGGGACTTTGCTTAAGCAACCGTTTCGGTACCAGAACACTGCGTAGAGACAGTAAGCTCTGGTCCTGCGTGTATGCCGCGTGTCAACCTAGAAATTGGAGACTGATGGCATAAGGCTTCTTTTCCCATTATTAAAGCTCCGTTCATGCGGCCTCGAAGCTACCTGAAAAGCATTGTTGTTGCCGGGGTTTTCATCACTGCCGGCATGGTTCTGAGGAGAAAATGAGTTTTCTCCTAAGAAACCTTGGGTTTCCAGTTCTTTGTTGGAAGCTCACCCTGCTCTGCGCTATACCTAAAGTGAAAGTCAACGTGAGCCCAAGCTTCGAAGTAAGGCCCTGATTATCCTTGCAAAACAAGAGGCGTGCAGCAGCTCCATGAGACCTTCATCGTTTTCTGCTTTAGTTTCAAGGTAGTGAGCTTTTCAACACTCCTAGGGGACTTGCTTCAGCACCCGTTTCAGTACCAGAACACTGCGTAGAACCAGGAAGCTCTGCTCCTGCGTGTATGCCGCGTGTCAACCTAGAAATTAGAGACTGACGGCACAAGGCTAGTTTTCCCATTATGAAAGCTCCGTGGATGCGGCCCCGAAGCTACCTGAAAAGCACTGTTGTTACCGTGCTTTTACTTACAGCTGGCATGGCACATAGAAGAAAATGAGTTTTCTCGAAAGAAACCTTGTGCTTCCAGTTCCTAGTTGGAAGCTCACCCGGCTCTGCTCTATACCAAACGTGAAAGTCAATGTGAGCACTAGCCTCGAAGTAAGGCCCTGAATATGCTGGCAAAACGGGAGGCGTGCAGCAGCTCCATGAGGCCTTCATCGCTGTTCTGCTTTAGTTTCACGGTAGTAAGCTTTCCAAGACTCCTAGGGACTTTGCTTAAGCAACCGTTTCGGTACCAGAACACTGCGTAGAGACAGTAAGCTCTGGTCCTGCGTGTATGCTGCGAGTCAACCTAGAAATTGGAGACTGATGGCATAAGGCTTCTTTTGCCATTATGAAAGCTCCGTTCATGCGGCCTCGAAGCTACCTGAAAAGCATTGTTGTTGCCGGGGTTTTCCTCACTGCCGGCATGGTTCTGAGAAGAAAATGAGTTTTCTCCTAAGAAACCTTGGGTTTCCAGTTCCTTGTTGGAAGCTCACCCTGCTCTGCGCTATACCTAAAGTGAAAGTCAACGTGAGCCCAAGCTTCGAAGTAAGGCCCTGATTATCCTTGCAAAACGAGAGGCGTGCAGCAGCTCCATGAGGCCTTCATCGTTGTTCTGCTTTAGTTTCAAGGTAGTAAGCTTTTCAACACTCCTAGGGGCCTTGCTTCAGCACCCGTTTCAGTACCAGAACACTGCGTAGAACCAGGAAGCTCTGCTCCTGCGTGTATGCTGCGTGTCAACCTAGAGATTAGAGACTGACGGCACAAGGCTAGTTTTCCCATTATGAAAGCTCCGTTGATGCGGCCCCGAAGCTACCTGAAAAGCACTGTTGTTACCGTGCTTTTACTTACAGCCGGCATGGCACATAGAAGAAAATGAGTTTTCTCGAAAGAAACCTTGTGCTTCCAGTTCCTAGTTGGAAGCTCACCATGCTCTGCTCTATACCAAACGTGAAAGTCAATGTGAGCACTAGCCTCGAAGTAAGGCTCTGATTATGCTGGCAAAAAGGGAGGCGTGCAGTAGCTCCATGAGGCCTTCATCGCTGTTCTGCTTTAGTTTCACGGTAGTAAGCTTTCCAAGACTCCTAGGGACTTTGCTTAAGCAACCGTTTCGGTACCAGAACACTGCGTAGAGACAGTAAGCTCTGGTCCTGCGTGTATGCTGCGTGTCAACCTAGAAATTGGAGACTGATGGCATAAGGCTTCTTTTCCCATTATGAAAGCTCCGTTCATGCGGCCTCGAAGCTACCTGAAAAGCATTGTTGTTGCCGGGGTTTTCTTCACTGCCGGCATGGTTCTGAGAAGAAAATGAGTTTTCTCCTAAGAAACCTTGGGGTTCCAGTTCCATGTTGGAAGCTCACCCTGCTCTGCGCTATACCTAAAGTGAAAGTCAACGTGAGCCCAAGCTTCGAAGTAAGGCCCTGATTATCCTGGCAAAACGGGAGGCGAGCAGCAGCTCCATGAGGCCTTCATCGTTGTTCTGCTTTAGTTTCACGGTAGTAAGCTTTCCAAGACTCCTAGGGACTTTGCTTAAGCAACCGTTTCGGTACCAGAACACTGCGTAGAGACAGTAAGCTCTGGTCCTGCGTGTATGCTGCGAGTCAACCTAGAAATTGGAGACTGATGGCATAAGGCTTCTTTTGCCATTATGAAAGCTCCGTTCATGCGGCCTCGAAGCTACCTGAAAAGCATTGTTGTTGCCGGGGTTTTCCTCACTGCCGGCATGGTTCTGAGAAGAAAATGAGTTTTCTCCTAAGAAACCTTGGGGTTCCAGTTCCTTGTTGGAAGCTCACCCTGCTCTGCGCTATACCTAAAGTGAAAGTCAACGTGAGCCCAAGCTTCGAAGTAAGGCCCTGATTATCCTTGCAAAACGAGAGGCGTGCAGCAGCTCCATGAGGCCTTCATCGTTGTTCTGCTTTAGTTTCAAGGTAGTAAGCTTTTCAACACTCCTAGGGGCCTTGCTTCAGCACCCGTTTCAGTACCAGAACACTGCGTAGAACCAGGAAGCTCTGCTCCTGCGTGTATGCTGCGTGTCAACCTAGAAATTAGAGACTGATGGCACAAGGCTTGTTTTCCCGTTTTGAAAGCTCCATTCATGCGGCCTCGAAGCTACCTGAAAAGCACTGTTGTTACCGTGCTTTTACTTACAGCCGGCATGGCACATAGAAGAAAATGAGTTTTCTCGAAAGAAACCTTGTGCTTCCAGTTCCTAGTTGGAAGCTCACCCGGCTCTGCTCTATACCAAACGTGAAAGTCAATGTGAGCACTAGCCTCGAAGTAAGGCCCTGATTATGCTGGCAATACGGGAGGCGTGCAGCAGCTCCATGAGGCCTTCATCGCTGTTCTGCTTTAGTTTCACGGTAGTAAGCTTTCCAACATTCCTGGGGACTTTGCTTAAGCAACCGTTTCGGTACCAGAACACTGCGTAGAGACAGTAAGCTCTGGTCCTGCGTGTATGCTGCGTGTCAACCTAGAAATTGGAGACTGATGGCATAAGGCTTCTTTTCCCATTATTAAAGCTTCGTTCATGCGGCCTCGAAGCTACCTGAAAAGCATTGTTGTTGCCGGGGTTTTCCTCACTGCCGGCATGGTCCTGAGAAGAAAATGAGTTTTCTCCTAAGAAACCTTGGGTTTCCAGTTCCTTGTTGGAAGCTCACCCTGCTCTGCGCTATACCTAAAGTGAAAGTCAACGTGAGCCCAAGCTTCGAAGTAAGGCCCTGATTATCCTTGCAAAACGAGAGGCGTGCAGCAGCTCCATGAGGCCTTCATCGTTGTTCTGCTTTAGTTTCAAGGTAGTAAGCTTTTCAACACTCCTAGGGGCCTTGCTTCAGCACCCGTTTCAGTACCAGAACACTGCGTAGAACCAGGAAGTTCTGCTCCTGCGTGTATGCTGCGTGTCAACCTAGAAATTAGAGACTGACGGCACAAGGCTAGTTTTCCCATTAGGAAAGCTCCGTTGATGCGGCCCCGAAGCTACCTGAAAAGCACTGTTGTTACCGTGCTTTTACTTACAGCCGGCATGGCACATAGAAGAAAATGAGTTTTCTCGAAAGAAACCTTGTGCTTCCAGTTCCTAGTTGGAAGCTCACCCGGCTCTGCTCTATACCAAACGTGAAAGTCAATGTGAGCACTAGCCTCGAAGTAAGGCCCTGATTATCCTGGCAAAACGGGAGGCGTGCAGCAGCTCCATGAGGCCTTCATCGCTGTTCTGCTTTAGTTTCACGGTAGTAAGCTTTCCAAGACTCCTAGGGACTTTGCTTAAGCAACCGTTTCGGTACCAGAACACTGCGTAGAGACAGTAAGCTCTGGTCCTGCGTGTATGCTGCGTGTCAACCTAGAAATTGGAGACTGATGGCATAAGGCTTCTTTTGCCATTATGAAAGCTCCGTTCATGCGGCCTCGAAGCTACCTGAAAAGCATTGTTGTTGCCGGGGTTTTCCTCACTGCCGGCATGGTTCTGAGAAGAAAATGAGTTTTCTCCTAAGAAACCTTGGGTTTCCAGTTCCTTGTTGGAAGCTCACCCTGCTCTGCGCTATACCTAAAGTGAAAGTCAACGTGAGCCCAAGCTTCGAAGTAAGGCCCTGATTATCCTTGCAAAACGAGAGGCGTGCAGCAGCTCCATGAGGCCTTCATCGTTGTTCTGCTTTAGTTTCAAGGTAGTAAGCTTTTCAACACTCCTAGGGGCCTTGCTTCAGCACCCGTTTCAGTACCAGAACACTGCGTAGAACCAGGAAGCTCTGCTCCTGCGTGTATGCTGCGTGTCAACCTAGAGATTAGAGACTGACGGCACAAGGCTAGTTTTCCCATTATGAAAGCTCCGTTGATGCGGCCCCGAAGCTACCTGAAAAGCACTGTTGTTACCGTGCTTTTACTTACAGCCGGCATGGCACATAGAAGAAAATGAGTTTTCTCGAAAGAAACCTTGTGCTTCCAGTTCCTAGTTGGAAGCTCACCATGCTCTGCTCTATACCAAACGTGAAAGTCAATGTGAGCACTAGCCTCGAAGTAAGGCTCTGATTATGCTGGCAAAAAGGGAGGCGTGCAGTAGCTCCATGAGGCCTTCATCGCTGTTCTGCTTTAGTTTCACGGTAGTAAGCTTTCCAAGACTCCTAGGGACTTTGCTTAAGCAACCGTTTCGGTACCAGAACACTGCGTAGAGACAGTAAGCTCTGGTCCTGCGTGTATGCTGCGTGTCAACCTAGAAATTGGAGACTGATGGCATAAGGCTTCTTTTCCCATTATGAAAGCTCCGTTCATGCGGCCTCGAAGCTACCTGAAAAGCATTGTTGTTGCCGGGGTTTTCTTCACTGCCGGCATGGTTCTGAGAAGAAAATGAGTTTTCTCCTAAGAAACCTTGGGGTTCCAGTTCCATGTTGGAAGCTCACCCTGCTCTGCGCTATACCTAAAGTGAAAGTCAACGTGAGCCCAAGCTTCGAAGTAAGGCCCTGATTATCCTGGCAAAACGGGAGGCGAGCAGCAGCTCCATGAGGCCTTCATCGTTGTTCTGCTTTAGTTTCACGGTAGTAAGCTTTCCAAGACTCCTAGGGACTTTGCTTAAGCAACCGTTTCGGTACCAGAACACTGCGTAGAGACAGTAAGCTCTGGTCCTGCGTGTATGCTGCGAGTCAACCTAGAAATTGGAGACTGATGGCATAAGGCTTCTTTTGCCATTATGAAAGCTCCGTTCATGCGGCCTCGAAGCTACCTGAAAAGCATTGTTGTTGCCGGGGTTTTCCTCACTGCCGGCATGGTTCTGAGAAGAAAATGAGTTTTCTCCTAAGAAACCTTGGGGTTCCAGTTCCTTGTTGGAAGCTCACCCTGCTCTGCGCTATACCTAAAGTGAAAGTCAACGTGAGCCCAAGCTTCGAAGTAAGGCCCTGATTATCCTTGCAAAACGAGAGGCGTGCAGCAGCTCCATGAGGCCTTCATCGTTGTTCTGCTTTAGTTTCAAGGTAGTAAGCTTTTTAACACTCCTAGGGGCCTTGCTTCAGCACCCGTTTCAGTACCAGAACACTGCGTAGAACCAGGAAGCTCTGCTCCTGCGTGTATGCTGCGTGTCAACCTAGAAATTAGAGACTGATGGCACAAGGCTTGTTTTCCCGTTTTGAAAGCTCCATTCATGCGGCCTCGAAGCTACCTGAAAAGCACTGTTGTTACCGTGCTTTTACTTACAGCCGGCATGGCACATAGAAGAAAATGAGTTTTCTCGAAAGAAACCTTGTGCTTCCAGTTCCTAGTTGGAAGCTCACCCGGCTCTGCTCTATACCAAACGTGAAAGTCAATGTGAGCACTAGCCTCGAAGTAAGGCCCTGATTATGCTGGCAATACGGGAGGCGTGCAGCAGCTCCATGAGGCCTTCATCGCTGTTCTGCTTTAGTTTCACGGTAGTAAGCTTTCCAACATTCCTGGGGACTTTGCTTAAGCAACCGTTTCGGTACCAGAACACTGCGTAGAGACAGTAAGCTCTGGTCCTGCGTGTATGCTGCGTGTCAACCTAGAAATTGGAGACTGATGGCATAAGGCTTCTTTTCCCATTATTAAAGCTTCGTTCATGCGGCCTCGAAGCTACCTGAAAAGCATTGTTGTTGCCGGGGTTTTCCTCACTGCCGGCATGGTCCTGAGAAGAAAATGAGTTTTCTCCTAAGAAACCTTGGGTTTCCAGTTCCTTGTTGGAAGCTCACCCTGCTCTGCGCTATACCTAAAGTGAAAGTCAACGTGAGCCCAAGCTTCGAAGTAAGGCCCTGATTATCCTTGCAAAACGAGAGGCGTGCAGCAGCTCCATGAGGCCTTCATCGTTGTTCTGCTTTAGTTTCAAGGTAGTAAGCTTTTCAACACTCCTAGGGGCCTTGCTTCAGCACCCGTTTCAGTACCAGAACACTGCGTAGAACCAGGAAGTTCTGCTCCTGCGTGTATGCTGCGTGTCAACCTAGAAATTAGAGACTGACGGCACAAGGCTAGTTTTCCCATTAGGAAAGCTCCGTTGATGCGGCCCCGAAGCTACCTGAAAAGCACTGTTGTTACCGTGCTTTTACTTACAGCCGGCATGGCACATAGAAGAAAATGAGTTTTCTCGAAAGAAACCTTGTGCTTCCAGTTCCTAGTTGGAAGCTCACCCGGCTCTGCTCTATACCAAACGTGAAAGTCAATGTGAGCACTAGCCTCGAAGTAAGGCCCTGATTATCCTGGCAAAACGGGAGGCGTGCAGCAGCTCCATGAGGCCTTCATCGCTGTTCTGCTTTAGTTTCACGGTAGTAAGCTTTCCAAGACTCCTAGGGACTTTGCTTAAGCAACCGTTTCGGTACCAGAACACTGCGTAGAGACAGTAAGCTCTGGTCCTGCGTGTATGCTGCGTGTCAACCTAGAAATTGGAGACTGATGGCATAAGGCTTCTTTTGCCATTATGAAAGCTCCGTTCATGCGGCCTCGAAGCTACCTGAAAAGCATTGTTGTTGCCGGGGTTTTCCTCACTGCCGGCATGGTTCTGAGAAGAAAATGAGTTTTCTCCTAAGAAACCTTGGGTTTCCAGTTCCTTGTTGGAAGCTCACCCTGCTCTGCGCTATACCTAAAGTGAAAGTCAACGTGAGCCCAAGCTTCGAAGTAAGCCCCTGATTATCCTTGCAAAACGAGAGGCGTGCAGCAGCTCCATGAGGCCTTCATCGTTGTTCTGCTTTAGTTTCAAGGTAGTAAGCTTTTCAACACTCCTAGGGGCCTTGCTTCAGCACCCGTTTCAGTACCAGAACACTGCGTAGAACCAGGAAGTTCTGCTCCTGCGTGTATGCTGCGTGTCAAGCTAGAAATTAGAGACTGACGGCACAAGGCTAGTTTTCCCATTATGAAAGCTCCGTTGATGCGGCCCCGAAGCTACCTGAAAAGCACTGTTGTTACCGTGCTTTTACTTACAGCCGGCATGGCACATAGAAGAAAATGAGTTTTCTCGAAAGAAACCTTGTGCTTCCAGTTCCTAGTTGGAAGCTCACCCGGCTCTGCTCTATACCAAACGTGAAAGTCAATGTGAGCACTAGCCTCGAAGTAAGGCCCTGATTATCCTGGCAAAACTGGAGGCGTGCAGCAGCTCCATGAGGCCTTCATCGCTGTTCTGCTTTAGTTTCACGGTAGTAAGCTTTCCAAGACTCCTAGGGACTTTGCTTAAGCAACCGTTTCGGTACCAGAACACTGCGTAGAGACAGTAAGCTCTGGTCCTGCGTGTATGCCGCGTGTCAACCTAGAAATTGGAGACTGATGGCATAAGGCTTCTTTTCCCATTATTAAAGCTCCGTTCATGCGGCCTCGAAGCTACCTGAAAAGCATTGTTGTTGCCGGGGTTTTCATCACTGCCGGCATGGTTCTGAGGAGAAAATGAGTTTTCTCCTAAGAAACCTTGGGTTTCCAGTTCTTTGTTGGAAGCTCACCCTGCTCTGCGCTATACCTAAAGTGAAAGTCAACGTGAGCCCAAGCTTCGAAGTAAGGCCCTGATTATCCTTGCAAAACAAGAGGCGTGCAGCAGCTCCATGAGACCTTCATCGTTTTCTGCTTTAGTTTCAAGGTAGTGAGCTTTTCAACACTCCTAGGGGACTTGCTTCAGCACCCGTTTCAGTACCAGAACACTGCGTAGAACCAGGAAGCTCTGCTCCTGCGTGTATGCCGCGTGTCAACCTAGAAATTAGAGACTGACGGCACAAGGCTAGTTTTCCCATTATGAAAGCTCCGTGGATGCGGCCCCGAAGCTACCTGAAAAGCACTGTTGTTACCGTGCTTTTACTTACAGCTGGCATGGCACATAGAAGAAAATGAGTTTTCTCGAAAGAAACCTTGTGCTTCCAGTTCCTAGTTGGAAGCTCACCCGGCTCTGCTCTATACCAAACGTGAAAGTCAATGTGAGCACTAGCCTCGAAGTAAGGCCCTGAATATGCTGGCAAAACGGGAGGCGTGCAGCAGCTCCATGAGGCCTTCATCGCTGTTCTGCTTTAGTTTCACGGTAGTAAGCTTTCCAAGACTCCTAGGGACTTTGCTTAAGCAACCGTTTCGGTACCAGAACACTGCGTAGAGACAGTAAGCTCTGGTCCTGCGTGTATGCTGCGAGTCAACCTAGAAATTGGAGACTGATGGCATAAGGCTTCTTTTGCCATTATGAAAGCTCCGTTCATGCGGCCTCGAAGCTACCTGAAAAGCATTGTTGTTGCCGGGGTTTTCCTCACTGCCGGCATGGTTCTGAGAAGAAAATGAGTTTTCTCCTAAGAAACCTTGGGTTTCCAGTTCCTTGTTGGAAGCTCACCCTGCTCTGCGCTATACCTAAAGTGAAAGTCAACGTGAGCCCAAGCTTCGAAGTAAGGCCCTGATTATCCTTGCAAAACGAGAGGCGTGCAGCAGCTCCATGAGGCCTTCATCGTTGTTCTGCTTTAGTTTCAAGGTAGTAAGCTTTTCAACACTCCTAGGGGCCTTGCTTCAGCACCCGTTTCAGTACCAGAACACTGCGTAGAACCAGGAAGCTCTGCTCCTGCGTGTATGCTGCGTGTCAACCTAGAGATTAGAGACTGACGGCACAAGGCTAGTTTTCCCATTATGAAAGCTCCGTTGATGCGGCCCCGAAGCTACCTGAAAAGCACTGTTGTTACCGTGCTTTTACTTACAGCCGGCATGGCACATAGAAGAAAATGAGTTTTCTCGAAAGAAACCTTGTGCTTCCAGTTCCTAGTTGGAAGCTCACCATGCTCTGCTCTATACCAAACGTGAAAGTCAATGTGAGCACTAGCCTCGAAGTAAGGCTCTGATTATGCTGGCAAAAAGGGAGGCGTGCAGTAGCTCCATGAGGCCTTCATCGCTGTTCTGCTTTAGTTTCACGGTAGTAAGCTTTCCAAGACTCCTAGGGACTTTGCTTAAGCAACCGTTTCGGTACCAGAACACTGCGTAGAGACAGTAAGCTCTGGTCCTGCGTGTATGCTGCGTGTCAACCTAGAAATTGGAGACTGATGGCATAAGGCTTCTTTTCCCATTATGAAAGCTCCGTTCATGCGGCCTCGAAGCTACCTGAAAAGCATTGTTGTTGCCGGGGTTTTCTTCACTGCCGGCATGGTTCTGAGAAGAAAATGAGTTTTCTCCTAAGAAACCTTGGGGTTCCAGTTCCATGTTGGAAGCTCACCCTGCTCTGCGCTATACCTAAAGTGAAAGTCAACGTGAGCCCAAGCTTCGAAGTAAGGCCCTGATTATCCTGGCAAAACGGGAGGCGAGCAGCAGCTCCATGAGGCCTTCATCGTTGTTCTGCTTTAGTTTCACGGTAGTAAGCTTTCCAAGACTCCTAGGGACTTTGCTTAAGCAACCGTTTCGGTACCAGAACACTGCGTAGAGACAGTAAGCTCTGGTCCTGCGTGTATGCTGCGAGTCAACCTAGAAATTGGAGACTGATGGCATAAGGCTTCTTTTGCCATTATGAAAGCTCCGTTCATGCGGCCTCGAAGCTACCTGAAAAGCATTGTTGTTGCCGGGGTTTTCCTCACTGCCGGCATGGTTCTGAGAAGAAAATGAGTTTTCTCCTAAGAAACCTTGGGGTTCCAGTTCCTTGTTGGAAGCTCACCCTGCTCTGCGCTATACCTAAAGTGAAAGTCAACGTGAGCCCAAGCTTCGAAGTAAGGCCCTGATTATCCTTGCAAAACGAGAGGCGTGCAGCAGCTCCATGAGGCCTTCATCGTTGTTCTGCTTTAGTTTCAAGGTAGTAAGCTTTTCAACACTCCTAGGGGCCTTGCTTCAGCACCCGTTTCAGTACCAGAACACTGCGTAGAACCAGGAAGCTCTGCTCCTGCGTGTATGCTGCGTGTCAACCTAGAAATTAGAGACTGATGGCACAAGGCTTGTTTTCCCGTTTTGAAAGCTCCATTCATGCGGCCTCGAAGCTACCTGAAAAGCACTGTTGTTACCGTGCTTTTACTTACAGCCGGCATGGCACATAGAAGAAAATGAGTTTTCTCGAAAGAAACCTTGTGCTTCCAGTTCCTAGTTGGAAGCTCACCCGGCTCTGCTCTATACCAAACGTGAAAGTCAATGTGAGCACTAGCCTCGAAGTAAGGCCCTGATTATGCTGGCAATACGGGAGGCGTGCAGCAGCTCCATGAGGCCTTCATCGCTGTTCTGCTTTAGTTTCACGGTAGTAAGCTTTCCAACATTCCTGGGGACTTTGCTTAAGCAACCGTTTCGGTACCAGAACACTGCGTAGAGACAGTAAGCTCTGGTCCTGCGTGTATGCTGCGTGTCAACCTAGAAATTGGAGACTGATGGCATAAGGCTTCTTTTCCCATTATTAAAGCTTCGTTCATGCGGCCTCGAAGCTACCTGAAAAGCATTGTTGTTGCCGGGGTTTTCCTCACTGCCGGCATGGTCCTGAGAAGAAAATGAGTTTTCTCCTAAGAAACCTTGGGTTTCCAGTTCCTTGTTGGAAGCTCACCCTGCTCTGCGCTATACCTAAAGTGAAAGTCAACGTGAGCCCAAGCTTCGAAGTAAGGCCCTGATTATCCTTGCAAAACGAGAGGCGTGCAGCAGCTCCATGAGGCCTTCATCGTTGTTCTGCTTTAGTTTCAAGGTAGTAAGCTTTTCAACACTCCTAGGGGCCTTGCTTCAGCACCCGTTTCAGTACCAGAACACTGCGTAGAACCAGGAAGTTCTGCTCCTGCGTGTATGCTGCGTGTCAACCTAGAAATTAGAGACTGACGGCACAAGGCTAGTTTTCCCATTAGGAAAGCTCCGTTGATGCGGCCCCGAAGCTACCTGAAAAGCACTGTTGTTACCGTGCTTTTACTTACAGCCGGCATGGCACATAGAAGAAAATGAGTTTTCTCGAAAGAAACCTTGTGCTTCCAGTTCCTAGTTGGAAGCTCACCCGGCTCTGCTCTATACCAAACGTGAAAGTCAATGTGAGCACTAGCCTCGAAGTAAGGCCCTGATTATCCTGGCAAAACGGGAGGCGTGCAGCAGCTCCATGAGGCCTTCATCGCTGTTCTGCTTTAGTTTCACGGTAGTAAGCTTTCCAAGACTCCTAGGGACTTTGCTTAAGCAACCGTTTCGGTACCAGAACACTGCGTAGAGACAGTAAGCTCTGGTCCTGCGTGTATGCTGCGTGTCAACCTAGAAATTGGAGACTGATGGCATAAGGCTTCTTTTGCCATTATGAAAGCTCCGTTCATGCGGCCTCGAAGCTACCTGAAAAGCATTGTTGTTGCCGGGGTTTTCCTCACTGCCGGCATGGTTCTGAGAAGAAAATGAGTTTTCTCCTAAGAAACCTTGGGTTTCCAGTTCCTTGTTGGAAGCTCACCCTGCTCTGCGCTATACCTAAAGTGAAAGTCAACGTGAGCCCAAGCTTCGAAGTAAGGCCCTGATTATCCTTGCAAAACGAGAGGCGTGCAGCAGCTCCATGAGGCCTTCATCGTTGTTCTGCTTTAGTTTCAAGGTAGTAAGCTTTTCAACACTCCTAGGGGCCTTGCTTCAGCACCCGTTTCAGTACCAGAACACTGCGTAGAACCAGGAAGCTCTGCTCCTGCGTGTATGCTGCGTGTCAACCTAGAGATTAGAGACTGACGGCACAAGGCTAGTTTTCCCATTATGAAAGCTCCGTTGATGCGGCCCCGAAGCTACCTGAAAAGCACTGTTGTTACCGTGCTTTTACTTACAGCCGGCATGGCACATAGAAGAAAATGAGTTTTCTCGAAAGAAACCTTGTGCTTCCAGTTCCTAGTTGGAAGCTCACCATGCTCTGCTCTATACCAAACGTGAAAGTCAATGTGAGCACTAGCCTCGAAGTAAGGCTCTGATTATGCTGGCAAAAAGGGAGGCGTGCAGTAGCTCCATGAGGCCTTCATCGCTGTTCTGCTTTAGTTTCACGGTAGTAAGCTTTCCAAGACTCCTAGGGACTTTGCTTAAGCAACCGTTTCGGTACCAGAACACTGCGTAGAGACAGTAAGCTCTGGTCCTGCGTGTATGCTGCGTGTCAACCTAGAAATTGGAGACTGATGGCATAAGGCTTCTTTTCCCATTATGAAAGCTCCGTTCATGCGGCCTCGAAGCTACCTGAAAAGCATTGTTGTTGCCGGGGTTTTCTTCACTGCCGGCATGGTTCTGAGAAGAAAATGAGTTTTCTCCTAAGAAACCTTGGGGTTCCAGTTCCATGTTGGAAGCTCACCCTGCTCTGCGCTATACCTAAAGTGAAAGTCAACGTGAGCCCAAGCTTCGAAGTAAGGCCCTGATTATCCTGGCAAAACGGGAGGCGAGCAGCAGCTCCATGAGGCCTTCATCGTTGTTCTGCTTTAGTTTCACGGTAGTAAGCTTTCCAAGACTCCTAGGGACTTTGCTTAAGCAACCGTTTCGGTACCAGAACACTGCGTAGAGACAGTAAGCTCTGGTCCTGCGTGTATGCTGCGAGTCAACCTAGAAATTGGAGACTGATGGCATAAGGCTTCTTTTGCCATTATGAAAGCTCCGTTCATGCGGCCTCGAAGCTACCTGAAAAGCATTGTTGTTGCCGGGGTTTTCCTCACTGCCGGCATGGTTCTGAGAAGAAAATGAGTTTTCTCCTAAGAAACCTTGGGGTTCCAGTTCCTTGTTGGAAGCTCACCCTGCTCTGCGCTATACCTAAAGTGAAAGTCAACGTGAGCCCAAGCTTCGAAGTAAGGCCCTGATTATCCTTGCAAAACGAGAGGCGTGCAGCAGCTCCATGAGGCCTTCATCGTTGTTCTGCTTTAGTTTCAAGGTAGTAAGCTTTTTAACACTCCTAGGGGCCTTGCTTCAGCACCCGTTTCAGTACCAGAACACTGCGTAGAACCAGGAAGCTCTGCTCCTGCGTGTATGCTGCGTGTCAACCTAGAAATTAGAGACTGATGGCACAAGGCTTGTTTTCCCGTTTTGAAAGCTCCATTCATGCGGCCTCGAAGCTACCTGAAAAGCACTGTTGTTACCGTGCTTTTACTTACAGCCGGCATGGCACATAGAAGAAAATGAGTTTTCTCGAAAGAAACCTTGTGCTTCCAGTTCCTAGTTGGAAGCTCACCCGGCTCTGCTCTATACCAAACGTGAAAGTCAATGTGAGCACTAGCCTCGAAGTAAGGCCCTGATTATGCTGGCAATACGGGAGGCGTGCAGCAGCTCCATGAGGCCTTCATCGCTGTTCTGCTTTAGTTTCACGGTAGTAAGCTTTCCAACATTCCTGGGGACTTTGCTTAAGCAACCGTTTCGGTACCAGAACACTGCGTAGAGACAGTAAGCTCTGGTCCTGCGTGTATGCTGCGTGTCAACCTAGAAATTGGAGACTGATGGCATAAGGCTTCTTTTCCCATTATTAAAGCTTCGTTCATGCGGCCTCGAAGCTACCTGAAAAGCATTGTTGTTGCCGGGGTTTTCCTCACTGCCGGCATGGTCCTGAGAAGAAAATGAGTTTTCTCCTAAGAAACCTTGGGTTTCCAGTTCCTTGTTGGAAGCTCACCCTGCTCTGCGCTATACCTAAAGTGAAAGTCAACGTGAGCCCAAGCTTCGAAGTAAGGCCCTGATTATCCTTGCAAAACGAGAGGCGTGCAGCAGCTCCATGAGGCCTTCATCGTTGTTCTGCTTTAGTTTCAAGGTAGTAAGCTTTTCAACACTCCTAGGGGCCTTGCTTCAGCACCCGTTTCAGTACCAGAACACTGCGTAGAACCAGGAAGTTCTGCTCCTGCGTGTATGCTGCGTGTCAACCTAGAAATTAGAGACTGACGGCACAAGGCTAGTTTTCCCATTAGGAAAGCTCCGTTGATGCGGCCCCGAAGCTACCTGAAAAGCACTGTTGTTACCGTGCTTTTACTTACAGCCGGCATGGCACATAGAAGAAAATGAGTTTTCTCGAAAGAAACCTTGTGCTTCCAGTTCCTAGTTGGAAGCTCACCCGGCTCTGCTCTATACCAAACGTGAAAGTCAATGTGAGCACTAGCCTCGAAGTAAGGCCCTGATTATCCTGGCAAAACGGGAGGCGTGCAGCAGCTCCATGAGGCCTTCATCGCTGTTCTGCTTTAGTTTCACGGTAGTAAGCTTTCCAAGACTCCTAGGGACTTTGCTTAAGCAACCGTTTCGGTACCAGAACACTGCGTAGAGACAGTAAGCTCTGGTCCTGCGTGTATGCTGCGTGTCAACCTAGAAATTGGAGACTGATGGCATAAGGCTTCTTTTGCCATTATGAAAGCTCCGTTCATGCGGCCTCGAAGCTACCTGAAAAGCATTGTTGTTGCCGGGGTTTTCCTCACTGCCGGCATGGTTCTGAGAAGAAAATGAGTTTTCTCCTAAGAAACCTTGGGTTTCCAGTTCCTTGTTGGAAGCTCACCCTGCTCTGCGCTATACCTAAAGTGAAAGTCAACGTGAGCCCAAGCTTCGAAGTAAGCCCCTGATTATCCTTGCAAAACGAGAGGCGTGCAGCAGCTCCATGAGGCCTTCATCGTTGTTCTGCTTTAGTTTCAAGGTAGTAAGCTTTTCAACACTCCTAGGGGCCTTGCTTCAGCACCCGTTTCAGTACCAGAACACTGCGTAGAACCAGGAAGTTCTGCTCCTGCGTGTATGCTGCGTGTCAAGCTAGAAATTAGAGACTGACGGCACAAGGCTAGTTTTCCCATTATGAAAGCTCCGTTGATGCGGCCCCGAAGCTACCTGAAAAGCACTGTTGTTACCGTGCTTTTACTTACAGCCGGCATGGCACATAGAAGAAAATGAGTTTTCTCGAAAGAAACCTTGTGCTTCCAGTTCCTAGTTGGAAGCTCACCCGGCTCTGCTCTATACCAAACGTGAAAGTCAATGTGAGCACTAGCCTCGAAGTAAGGCCCTGATTATCCTGGCAAAACGGGAGGCGTGCAGCAGCTCCATGAGGCCTTCATCGCTGTTCTGCTTTAGTTTCACGGTAGTAAGCTTTCCAAGACTCCTAGGGACTTTGCTTAAGCAACCGTTTCGGTACCAGAACACTGCGTAGAGACAGTAAGCTCTGGTCCTGCGTGTATGCTGCGTGTCAACCTAGAAATTGGAGACTGATGGCATAAGGCTTCTTTTGCCATTATGAAAGCTCCGTTCATGCGGCCTCGAAGCTACCTGAAAAGCATTGTTGTTGCCGGGGTTTTCCTCACTGCCAGCATGGTTCTGAGAAGAAAATGAGTTTTCTCCTAAGAAACCTTGGGTTTCCAGTTCCTTGTTGGAAGCTCACCCTGCTCTGCGCTATACCTAAAGTGAAAGTCAACGTGAGCCCAAGCTTCGAAGTAAGGCCCTGATTATCCTTGCAAAACGAGAGGCGTGCAGCAGCTCCATGAGGCCTTCATCGTTGTTCTGCTTTAGTTTCAAGGTAGTAAGCTTTTCAACACTCCTAGGGGACTTGCTTCAGCACCCGTTTCAGTACCAGAACACTGCGTAGAACCAGGAAGCTCTGCTCCTGCGTGTATGCTGCGTGTCAACCTAGAAATTAGAGACTGATGGCACAAGGCTTGTTTTCCCGTTTTGAAAGCTCCATTCATGCGGCCTCGAAGCTACCTGAAAAGCACTGTTGTTACCGTGCTTTTACTTACAGCCGGCATGGCACATAGAAGAAAATGAGTTTTCTCGAAAGAAACCTTGTGCTTCCAGTTCCTAGTTGGAAGCTCACCCGGCTCTGCTCTATACCAAACGTGAAAGTCAATGTGAGCACTAGCCTCGAAGTAAGGCCCTGATTATGCTGGCAATACGGGAGGCGTGCAGCAGCTCCATGAGGCCTTCATCGCTGTTCTGCTTTAGTTTCACGGTAGGAAGCTTTCCAACATTCCTTGGGACTTTGCTTAAGCAACCGTTTCTTTACCAGAACACTGCGTAGAGACAGTAAGCTCTGGTCCTGCGTGTATGCTGCGTGTTAACCTAGAAATTGGAGACTGATGGCATAAGGCTTCTTTTGCCATTATGAAAGCTCCGTTCATGCGGCCTCGAAGCTACCTGAAAAGCATTGTTGTTGCCGGGGTTTTCCTCACTGCCGGCATGGTTCTCAGAAGAAACTGAGTTTTCTCCTAAGAAACCTTGGGTTTCCAGTTCCTTGTTGGAAGCTCACCCTGCTCTGCGCTATACCTAAAGTGAAAGTCAACGTGAGCCCAAGCTTCGAAGTAAGGCCCTGATTATCCTTGCAAAACGAGAGGCGTGCAGCAGCTCCATGAGGCCTTCATCGTTGTTCTGCTTTAGTTTCAAGGTAGTAAGCTTTTCAACACTCCTAGGGGCCTTGCTTCAGCACCCGTTTCAGTACCAGAACACTGCGTAGAACCAGTAAGTTCTGCTCCTGCGTGTATGCTGCGTGTCAACCTAGAAATTAGAGGCTGACGGCACAAGGCTACTTTTCCCATTATGAAAGCTCCGTTGATGAGGCCCCGAAGCTACCTGAAAAGCATTGTTGTTACCGTGGTTTTACTTACAGCCGGCATGGCACATAGAAGAAAATGAGTTTTCTCGAAAGAAACCTTGTGCTTCCAGTTCCTAGTTGGAAGCTCACCCGGCTCTGCTCTATACCAAACGTGAAAGTCAATGTGAGCACTAGCCTCGAAGTAAGGCCCTGATTATCCTGGCAAAACTGGAGGCGTGCAGCAGCTCCATGAGGCCTTCATCGCTGTTCTGCTTTAGTTTCACGGTAGTAAGCTTTCCAAGACTCCTAGGGACTTTGCTTAAGCAACCGTTTCGGTACAGAACACTGCGTAGAGACAGTAAGCTCTGGTCCTGCGTGTATGCTGCGTGTCAACCTAGAAATTGGAGACTGATGGCATAAGGCTTCTTTTCCCATTATGAAAGCTCCGTTCATGCGGCCTCGAAGCTACCTGAAAAGCATTGTTGTTGCCGGGGTTTTCCTCACTGCCGGCATGGTTCTGAGAAGAAAATGAGTTTTCTCCTAAGAAACCTTGGGGTTCCAGTTCCATGTTGGAAGCTCACCCTGCTCTGCGCTATACCTAAAGTGAAAGTCAACGTGAGCCCAAGCTTCGAAGTAAGGCCCTGATTATCCTTGCAAAACGAGAGGCGTGCAGCAGCTCCATGAGGCCTTCATCGTTGTTCTGCTTTACTTTCAAGGTAGTAAGCTTTTCAACACTCCTAGGGGCCTTGCTTCAGCACCCGTTTCAGTACCAGAACACTGCGTAGAACCAGGAAGCTCTGCTCCTGCGTGTATGCTGCGTGTCAACCTAGAAATTAGAGACTGATGGCACAAGGCTAGTTTTCCCATTATGAAAGCTCCGTTGATGCGGCCCCGAAGCTACCTGAAAAGCACTGTTGTTACCGTGCTTTTACTTACAGCTGGCATGGTTCATAGAAGAAAATGAGTTTTCTCGAAAGAAAACTTGTGCTTCCAGTTCCTAGTTGGAAGCTCACCCGGCTCTGCTCTATACCAAACGTGAAAGTCAATGTGAGCACTAGCCTCGAAGTAAGGCCCTGATTATCCTGGCAAAACTGGAGGCGTGCAGCAGCTCCATGAGGCCTTCATCGCTGTTGTGCTTTAGTTTCACGGTAGTAAGCTTTCCAAGACTCCTAGGGACTTTGCTTAAGCAACCGTTTCGGTACCAGAACACTGCGTAGAGACAGTAAGCTCTGGTCCTGCGTGTATGCCGCGTGTCAACCTAGAAATTGGAGACTGATGGCATAAGGCTTCTTTTCCCATTATTAAAGCTCCGTTCATGCGGCCTCGAAGCTACCTGAAAAGCATTGTTGTTGCCGGGGTTTTCATCACTGCCGGCATGGTTCTGAGGAGAAAATGAGTTTTCTCCTAAGAAACCGTGGGTTTCCAGTTCTTTGTTGGAAGCTCACCCTGTTCTGCGCTATACCTAAAGTGAAAGTCAACGTGAGCCCAAGCTTCGAAGTAAGGCCCTGATTATCCTTGCAAAACGAGAGGCGTGCAGCAGCTCCATGAGGCCTTCATCGTTGTTCTGCTTTAGTTTCAAGGTAGTAAGCTTTTCAACACTCCTAGGGGCCTTGCTTCAGCACCCGTTTCAGTACCAGAACACTGCGTAGAACCAGGAAGTTCTGCTCCTGCGTGTATGCTGCGTGTCAACCTAGAAATTAGAGACTGACGGCACAAGGCTAGTTTTCCCATTAGGAAAGCTCCGTTGATGCGGCCCCGAAGCTACCTGAAAAGCACTGTTGTTACCGTGCTTTTACTTACAGCCGGCATGGCACATAGAAGAAAATGAGTTTTCTCGAAAGAAACCTTGTGCTTCCAGTTCCTAGTTGGAAGCTCACCCGGCTCTGCTCTATACCAAACGTGAAAGTCAATGTGAGCACTAGCCTCGAAGTAAGGCCCTGATTATCCTGGCAAAACGGGAGGCGTGCAGCAGCTCCATGAGGCCTTCATCGCTGTTCTGCTTTAGTTTCACGGTAGTAAGCTTTCCAAGACTCCTAGGGACTTTGCTTAAGCAACCGTTTCGGTACCAGAACACTGCGTAGAGACAGTAAGCTCTGGTCCTGCGTGTATGCTGCGTGTCAACCTAGAAATTGGAGACTGATGGCATAAGGCTTCTTTTGCCATTATGAAAGCTCCGTTCATGCGGCCTCGAAGCTACCTGAAAAGCATTGTTGTTGCCGGGGTTTTCCTCACTGCCGGCATGGTTCTGAGAAGAAAATGAGTTTTCTCCTAAGAAACCTTGGGTTTCCAGTTCCTTGTTGGAAGCTCACCCTGCTCTGCGCTATACCTAAAGTGAAAGTCAACGTGAGCCCAAGCTTCGAAGTAAGCCCCTGATTATCCTTGCAAAACGAGAGGCGTGCAGCAGCTCCATGAGGCCTTCATCGTTGTTCTGCTTTAGTTTCAAGGTAGTAAGCTTTTCAACACTCCTAGGGGCCTTGCTTCAGCACCCGTTTCAGTACCAGAACACTGCGTAGAACCAGGAAGTTCTGCTCCTGCGTGTATGCTGCGTGTCAACCTAGAAATTAGAGACTGACGGCACAAGGCTAGTTTTCCCATTATGAAAGCTCCGTTGATGCGGCCCCGAAGCTACCTGAAAAGCACTGTTGTTACCGTGCTTTTACTTACAGCCGGCATGGCACATAGAAGAAAATGAGTTTTCTCGAAAGAAACCTTGTGCTTCCAGTTCCTAGTTGGAAGCTCACCCGGCTCTGCTCTATACCAAACGTGAAAGTCAATGTGAGCACTAGCCTCGAAGTAAGGCCCTGATTATCCTGGCAAAACGGGAGGCGTGCAGCAGCTCCATGAGGCCTTCATCGCTGTTCTGCTTTAGTTTCACGGTAGTAAGCTTTCCAAGACTCCTAGGGACTTTGCTTAAGCAACCGTTTCGGTACCAGAACACTGCGTAGAGACAGTAAGCTCTGGTCCTGCGTGTATGCTGCGTGTCAACCTAGAAATTGGAGACTGATGGCATAAGGCTTCTTTTGCCATTATGAAAGCTCCGTTCATGCGGCCTCGAAGCTACCTGAAAAGCATTGTTGTTGCCGGGGTTTTCCTCACTGCCAGCATGGTTCTGAGAAGAAAATGAGTTTTCTCCTAAGAAACCTTGGGTTTCCAGTTCCTTGTTGGAAGCTCACCCTGCTCTGCGCTATACCTAAAGTGAAAGTCAACGTGAGCCCAAGCTTCGAAGTAAGGCCCTGATTATCCTTGCAAAACGAGAGGCGTGCAGCAGCTCCATGAGGCCTTCATCGTTGTTCTGCTTTAGTTTCAAGGTAGTAAGCTTTTCAACACTCCTAGGGGACTTGCTTCAGCACCCGTTTCAGTACCAGAACACTGCGTAGAACCAGGAAGCTCTGCTCCTGCGTGTATGCTGCGTGTCAACCTAGAAATTAGAGACTGATGGCACAAGGCTTGTTTTCCCGTTTTGAAAGCTCCATTCATGCGGCCTCGAAGCTACCTGAAAAGCACTGTTGTTACCGTGCTTTTACTTACAGCCGGCATGGCACATAGAAGAAAATGAGTTTTCTCGAAAGAAACCTTGTGCTTCCAGTTCCTAGTTGGAAGCTCACCCGGCTCTGCTCTATACCAAACGTGAAAGTCAATGTGAGCACTAGCCTCGAAGTAAGGCCCTGATTATGCTGGCAATACGGGAGGCGTGCAGCAGCTCCATGAGGCCTTCATCGCTGTTCTGCTTTAGTTTCACGGTAGGAAGCTTTCCAACATTCCTTGGGACTTTGCTTAAGCAACCGTTTCTTTACCAGAACACTGCGTAGAGACAGTAAGCTCTGGTCCTGCGTGTATGCTGCGTGTTAACCTAGAAATTGGAGACTGATGGCATAAGGCTTCTTTTGCCATTATGAAAGCTCCGTTCATGCGGCCTCGAAGCTACCTGAAAAGCATTGTTGTTGCCGGGGTTTTCCTCACTGCCGGCATGGTTCTCAGAAGAAACTGAGTTTTCTCCTAAGAAACCTTGGGTTTCCAGTTCCTTGTTGGAAGCTCACCCTGCTCTGCGCTATACCTAAAGTGAAAGTCAACGTGAGCCCAAGCTTCGAAGTAAGGCCCTGATTATCCTTGCAAAACGAGAGGCGTGCAGCAGCTCCATGAGGCCTTCATCGTTGTTCTGCTTTAGTTTCAAGGTAGTAAGCTTTTCAACACTCCTAGGGGCCTTGCTTCAG
This sequence comes from Eubalaena glacialis, assembly GCF_028564815.1. Classification (NCBI taxonomy): domain Eukaryota; kingdom Metazoa; phylum Chordata; class Mammalia; order Artiodactyla; family Balaenidae; genus Eubalaena; species Eubalaena glacialis. The sequence goes on from NC_083725.1 coordinate 32,108,491, forward strand.
CACCCGTTTCAGTACCAGAACACTGCGTAGAACCAGTAAGTTCTGCTCCTGCGTGTATGCTGCGTGTCAACCTAGAAATTAGAGGCTGACGGCACAAGGCTACTTTTCCCATTATGAAAGCTCCGTTGATGAGGCCCCGAAGCTACCTGAAAAGCATTGTTGTTACCGTGGTTTTACTTACAGCCGGCATGGCACATAGAAGAAAATGAGTTTTCTCGAAAGAAACCTTGTGCTTCCAGTTCCTAGTTGGAAGCTCACCCGGCTCTGCTCTATACCAAACGTGAAAGTCAATGTGAGCACTAGCCTCGAAGTAAGGCCCTGATTATCCTGGCAAAACTGGAGGCGTGCAGCAGCTCCATGAGGCCTTCATCGCTGTTCTGCTTTAGTTTCACGGTAGTAAGCTTTCCAAGACTCCTAGGGACTTTGCTTAAGCAACCGTTTCGGTACAGAACACTGCGTAGAGACAGTAAGCTCTGGTCCTGCGTGTATGCTGCGTGTCAACCTAGAAATTGGAGACTGATGGCATAAGGCTTCTTTTCCCATTATGAAAGCTCCGTTCATGCGGCCTCGAAGCTACCTGAAAAGCATTGTTGTTGCCGGGGTTTTCCTCACTGCCGGCATGGTTCTGAGAAGAAAATGAGTTTTCTCCTAAGAAACCTTGGGGTTCCAGTTCCATGTTGGAAGCTCACCCTGCTCTGCGCTATACCTAAAGTGAAAGTCAACGTGAGCCCAAGCTTCGAAGTAAGGCCCTGATTATCCTTGCAAAACGAGAGGCGTGCAGCAGCTCCATGAGGCCTTCATCGTTGTTCTGCTTTACTTTCAAGGTAGTAAGCTTTTCAACACTCCTAGGGGCCTTGCTTCAGCACCCGTTTCAGTACCAGAACACTGCGTAGAACCAGGAAGCTCTGCTCCTGCGTGTATGCTGCGTGTCAACCTAGAAATTAGAGACTGATGGCACAAGGCTAGTTTTCCCATTATGAAAGCTCCGTTGATGCGGCCCCGAAGCTACCTGAAAAGCACTGTTGTTACCGTGCTTTTACTTACAGCTGGCATGGTTCATAGAAGAAAATGAGTTTTCTCGAAAGAAAACTTGTGCTTCCAGTTCCTAGTTGGAAGCTCACCCGGCTCTGCTCTATACCAAACGTGAAAGTCAATGTGAGCACTAGCCTCGAAGTAAGGCCCTGATTATCCTGGCAAAACTGGAGGCGTGCAGCAGCTCCATGAGGCCTTCATCGCTGTTGTGCTTTAGTTTCACGGTAGTAAGCTTTCCAAGACTCCTAGGGACTTTGCTTAAGCAACCGTTTCGGTACCAGAACACTGCGTAGAGACAGTAAGCTCTGGTCCTGCGTGTATGCCGCGTGTCAACCTAGAAATTGGAGACTGATGGCATAAGGCTTCTTTTCCCATTATTAAAGCTCCGTTCATGCGGCCTCGAAGCTACCTGAAAAGCATTGTTGTTGCCGGGGTTTTCATCACTGCCGGCATGGTTCTGAGGAGAAAATGAGTTTTCTCCTAAGAAACCGTGGGTTTCCAGTTCTTTGTTGGAAGCTCACCCTGTTCTGCGCTATACCTAAAGTGAAAGTCAACGTGAGCCCAAGCTTCGAAGTAAGGCCCTGATTATCCTTGCAAAACAAGAGGCGTGCAGCAGCTCCATGAGACCTTCATCGTTTTCTGCTTTAGTTTCAAGGTAGTGAGCTTTTCAACACTCCTAGGGGACTTGCTTCAGCACCCGTTTCAGTACCAGAACACTGCGTAGAACCAGGAAGCTCTGCTCCTGCGTGTATGCCGCGTGTCAACCTAGAAATTAGAGACTGACGGCACAAGGCTAGTTTTCCCATTATGAAAGCTCCGTGGATGCGGCCCCGAAGCTACCTGAAAAGCACTGTTGTTACCGTGCTTTTACTTACAGCTGGCATGGCACATAGAAGAAAATGAGTTTTCTCGAAAGAAACCTTGTGCTTCCAGTTCCTAGTTGGAAGCTCACCCGGCTCTGCTCTATACCAAACGTGAAAGTCAATGTGAGCACTAGCCTCGAAGTAAGGCCCTGAATATGCTGGCAAAACGGGAGGCGTGCAGCAGCTCCATGAGGCCTTCATCGCTGTTCTGCTTTAGTTTCACGGTAGTAAGCTTTCCAAGACTCCTAGGGACTTTGCTTAAGCAACCGTTTCGGTACCAGAACACTGCGTAGAGACAGTAAGCTCTGGTCCTGCGTGTATGCTGCGTGTCAACCTAGAAATTGGAGACTGATGGCATAAGGCTTCTTTTCCCATTATGAAAGCTCCGTTCATGCGGCCTCGAAGCTACCTGAAAAGCATTGTTGTTGCCTGGGTTTTCCTCACTGCCGGCATGGTTCTGAGAAGAAAATGAGTTTTCTCCTAAGAAACCTTGGGGTTCCAGTTCCATGTTGGAAGCTCACCCTGCTCTGCGCTATACCTAAAGTGAAAGTCAACGTGAGCCCAAGCTTCGAAGTAAGGCCCTGATTATCCTTGCAAAACGAGAGGCGTGCAGCAGCTCCATGAGGCCTTCATCGTTGTTCTGCTTTAGTTTCAAGGTAGTAAGCTTTTCAACACTCCTAGGGGCCTTGCTTCAGCACCCGTTTCAGTACCAGAACACTGCGTAGAACCAGGAAGCTCTGCTCCTGCGTGTATGCTGCGTGTCAACCTAGAAATTAGAGACTGATGGCACAAGGCTAGTTTTCTCATTATGAAAGCTCCGTTGATGCGGCCCCGAAGCTACCTGAAAAGCACTGTAGTTACCGTGCTTTTACTTACAGCTGGCATGGTTCATAGAAGAAAATGAGTTTTCTCGAGAGAAACCTTGTGCTTCCAGTTCCTAGTTGGAAGCTCACCCTGCTCTGCTCTATACCAAACGTGAAAGTCAATGTGAGCACTAGCCTCGAAGTAAGGCCCTGATTATGCTGGCAATACGGGAGGCGTGCAGCAGCTCCATGAGGCCTTCATCGCTGTTCTGCTTTAGTTTCACGGTAGTAAGCTTTCCAACATTCCTGGGGACTTTGCTTAAGCAACCATTTCGGTACCAGAACACTGCGTAGAGACAGTAAGCTCTGGTCCTGCGTGTATGCTGCGTGTCAACCTAGAAATTGGAGACTGATGGCATAAGGCTTCTTTTCCCATTATTAAAGCTTCGTTCATGCGGCCTCGAAGCTACCTGAAAAGCATTGTTGTTGCCGGGGTTTTCCTCACTGCCGGCATGGTCCTGAGAAGAAAATGAGTTTTCTCCTAAGAAACCTTGGGTTTCCAGTTCCTTGTTGGAAGCTCACCCTGCTCTGCGCTATACCTAAAGTGAAAGTCAACGTGAGCCCAAGCTTCGAAGTAAGGCCCTGATTATCCTTGCAAAACGAGAGGCGTGCAGCAGCTCCATGAGGCCTTCATCGTTGTTCTGCTTTAGTTTCAAGGTAGTAAGCTTTTCAACACTCCTAGGGGCCTTGCTTCAGCACCCGTTTCAGTACCAGAACACTGCGTAGAACCAGGAAGCTCTGCTCCTGCGTGTATGCCGCGTGTCAACCTAGAAATTAGAGACTGACGGCACAAGGCTAGTTTTCCCATTATGAATGCTCCGTGGATGCGGCCCCGAAGCTACCTGAAAAGCACTGTTGTTACCGTGGTTTTACTTACAGCCGGCATGGCACATAGAAGAAAATGAGTTTTCTCGAAAGAAACCTTGTGCTTCCAGTTCCTAGTTGGAAGCTCACCCGGCTCTGCTCTATACCAAACGTGAAAGTCAATGTGAGCACTAGCCTCGAAGTAAGGCCCTGAATATGCTGGCAAAACGGGAGGCGTGCAGCAGCTCCATGAGGCCTTCATCGCTGTTCTGCTTTAGTTTCACGGTAGTAAGCTTTCCAAGACTCCTAGGGACTTTGCTTAAGCAACCGTTTCGGTACCAGAACACTGCGTAGAGACAGTAAGCTCTGGTCCTGCGTGTATGCTGCGTGTCAACCTAGAAATTGGAGACTGATGGCATAAGGCTTCTTTTCCCATTATGAAAGCTCCGTTCATGCGGCCTCGAAGCTACCTGAAAAGCATTGTTGTTGCCTGGGTTTTCCTCACTGCCGGCATGGTTCTGAGAAGAAAATGAGTTTTCTCCTAAGAAACCTTGGGGTTCCAGTTCCATGTTGGAAGCTCACCCTGCTCTGCGCTATACCTAAAGTGAAAGTCAACGTGAGCCCAAGCTTCGAAGTAAGGCCCTGATTATCCTTGCAAAACGAGAGGCGTGCAGCAGCTCCATGAGGCCTTCATCGTTGTTCTGCTTTAGTTTCAAGGTAGTAAGCTTTTCAACACTCCTAGGGGCCTTGCTTCAGCACCCGTTTCAGTACCAGAACACTGCGTAGAACCAGTAAGTTCTGCTCCTGCGTGTATGCTGCGTGTCAACCTAGAAATTAGAGGCTGACGGCACAAGGCTAGTTTTCCCATTATGAAAGCTCCGTTGATGAGGCCCCGAAGCTACCTGAAAAGCATTGTTGTTACCGTGGTTTTACTTACAGCCGGCATGGCACATAGAAGAAAATGAGTTTTCTCGAAAGAAACCTTGTGCTTCCAGTTCCTAGTTGGAAGCTCACCCGGCTCTGCTCTATACCAAACGTGAAAGTCAATGTGAGCACTAGCCTCGAAGTAAGGCCCTGATTATCCTGGCAAAACTGGAGGCGTGCAGCAGCTCCATGAGGCCTTCATCGCTGTTCTGCTTTAGTTTCACGGTAGTAAGCTTTCCAAGACTCCTAGGGACTTTGCTTAAGCAACCGTTTCGGTACAGAACACTGCGTAGAGACAGTAAGCTCTGGTCCTGCGTGTATGCTGCGTGTCAACCTAGAAATTGGAGACTGATGGCATAAGGCTTCTTTTCCCATTATGAAAGCTCCGTTCATGCGGCCTCGAAGCTACCTGAAAAGCATTGTTGTTGCCGGGGTTTTCCTCACTGCCGGCATGGTTCTGAGAAGAAAATGAGTTTTCTCCTAAGAAACCTTGGGGTTCCAGTTCCATGTTGGAAGCTCACCCTGCTCTGCGCTATACCTAAAGTGAAAGTCAACGTGAGCCCAAGCTTCGAAGTAAGGCCCTGATTATCCTTGCAAAACGAGAGGCGTGCAGCAGCTCCATGAGGCCTTCATCGTTGTTCTGCTTTAGTTTCAAGGTAGTAAGCTTTTCAACACTCCTAGGGGCCTTGCTTCAGCACCCGTTTCAGTACCAGAACACTGCGTAGAACCAGGAAGCTCTGCTCCTGCGTGTATGCTGCGTGTCAACCTAGAAATTAGAGACTGATGGCACAAGGCTAGTTTTCCCATTATGAAAGCTCCGTTGATGCGGCCCCGAAGCTACCTGAAAAGCACTGTTGTTACCGTGCTTTTACTTACAGCTGGCATGGTTCATAGAAGAAAATGAGTTTTCTCGAAAGAAACCTTGTGCTTCCAGTTCCTAGTTGGAAGCTCACCCGGCTCTGCTCTATACCAAACGTGAAAGTCAATGTGAGCACTAGCCTCGAAGTAAGGCCCTGATTATCCTGGCAAAACTGGAGGCGTGCAGCAGCTCCATGAGGCCTTCATCGCTGTTCTGCTTTAGTTTCACGGTAGTAAGCTTTCCAAGACTCCTAGGGACTTTGCTTAAGCAACCGTTTCGGTACCAGAACACTGCGTAGAGACAGTAAGCTCTGGTCCTGCGTGTATGCCGCGTGTCAACCTAGAAATTGGAGACTGATGGCATAAGGCTTCTTTTCCCATTATTAAAGCTCCGTTCATGCGGCCTCGAAGCTACCTGAAAAGCATTGTTGTTGCCGGGGTTTTCATCACTGCCGGCATGGTTCTGAGGAGAAAATGAGTTTTCTCCTAAGAAACCTTGGGTTTCCAGTTCTTTGTTGGAAGCTCACCCTGTTCTGTGCTATACCTAAAGTGAAAGTCAACGTGAGCCCAAGCTTCGAAGTAAGGCCCTGATTATCCTTGCAAAACAAGAGGCGTGCAGCAGCTCCATGAGACCTTCATCGTTTTCTGCTTTAGTTTCAAGGTAGTGAGCTTTTCAACACTCCTAGGGGACTTGCTTCAGCACCCGTTTCAGTACCAGAACACTGCGTAGAACCAGGAAGCTCTGCTCCTGCGTGTATGCCGCGTGTCAACCTAGAAATTAGAGACTGACGGCACAAGGCTAGTTTTCCCATTATGAAAGCTCCGTGGATGCGGCCCCGAAGCTACCTGAAAAGCACTGTTGTTACCGTGCTTTTACTTACAGCTGGCATGGCACATAGAAGAAAATGAGTTTTCTCGAAAGAAACCTTGTGCTTCCAGTTCCTAGTTGGAAGCTCACCCGGCTCTGCTCTATACCAAACGTGAAAGTCAATGTGAGCACTAGCCTCGAAGTAAGGCCCTGATTATGCTGGCAAAACGGGAGGCGTGCAGCAGCTCCATGAGGCCTTCATCGCTGTTCTGCTTTAGTTTCACGGTAGTAAGCTTTCCAAGACTCCTAGGGACTTTGCTTAAGCAACCGTTTCGGTACCAGAACACTGCGTAGAGACAGTAAGCTCTGGTCCTGCGTGTATGCTGCGTGTCAACCTAGAAATTGGAGACTGATGGCATAAGGCTTCTTTTCCCATTATGAAAGCTCCGTTCATGCGGCCTCGAAGCTACCTGAAAAGCATTGTTGTTGCCGGGGTTTTCATCACTGCCGGCATGGTTCTGAGGAGAAAATGAGTTTTCTCCTAAGAAACCTTGGGTTTCCAGTTCTTTGTTGGAAGCTCACCCTGTTCTGCGCTATACCTAAAGTGAAAGTCAACGTGAGCCCAAGCTTCGAAGTAAGGCCCTGATTATCCTTGCAAAACGAGAGGCGTGCAGCAGCTCCATGAGGCCTTCATCCTTGTTCTGCTTTAGTTTCAAGGTAGTAAGCTTTTCAACACTCCTAGGGGCCTTGCTTCAGCACCCGTTTCAGTACCAGAACACTGCGTAGAACCAGGAAGCTCTGCTCCTGCGTGTATGCTGCGTGTCAACCTAGAAATTAGAGGCTGACGGCACAAGGCTTGTTTTCCCATTATGAAAGCTCCGTTGATGCGGCCCCGAAGCTACCTGAAAAGCAATGTTGTTACTGTGCTTTTACTTACAGCCGGCATGGCACATAGAAGAAAATGAGTTTTCTCGAAAGAAACCTTGTGCTTCCAGTTCCTAGTTGGAAGCTCACCATGCTCTGCTCTATACCAAACGTGAAAGTCAATGTGAGCACTAGCCTCGAAGTAAGGCCCTGATTATGCTGGCAAAACGGGAGGCGTGCAGCAGCTCCATGAGGCCTTCATCGCTGTTCTGCTTTAGTTTCACGGTAGGAAGCTTTCCAAGACTCCTAGGGACTTTGCTTAAGCAACCGTTTCGGTACCAGAACACTGCGTAGAGACAGTAAGCTCTGGTCCTGCGTGTATGCTGCGTGTCAACCTAGAAATTGGAGACTGATGGCATAAGGCTTCTTTTCCCATTATTAAAGCTTCGTTCATGCGGCCTCGAAGCTACCTGAAAAGCATTGTTGTTGCCGGGGTTTTCCTCACTACCGGCATGGTCCTGAGAAGAAAATGAGTTTTCTCCTAAGAAACCTTGGGTTTCCAGTTCCTTGTTGGAAGCTCACCCTGCTCTGCGCTATACCTAAAGTGAAAGTCAACGTGAGCCCAAGCTTCGAAGTAAGGCCCTGATTATCCTTGCAAAACGAGAGGCGTGCAGCAGCTCCATGAGGCCTTCATCGTTGTTCTGCTTTAGTTTCAAGGTAGTAAGCTTTTCAACACTCCTAGGGGCCTTGCTTCAGCACCCGTTTCAGTACCAGAACACTGCGTAGAACCAGGAAGCTCTGCTCCTGCGTGTATGCTGCGTGTCAACCTAGAAATTAGAGACTGACGGCACAAGGCTTGTTTTCCCGTTTTGAAAGCTCCATTCATGCGGCCTCGAAGCTACCTGAAAAGCACTGTTGTTACCGTGCTTTTACTTACAGCCGGCATGGCACATAGAAGAAAATGAGTTTTCTCGAAAGAAACCTTGTGCTTCCAGTTCCTAGTTGGAAGCTCACCCGGCTCTGCTCTATACCAAACGTGAAAGTCAATGTGAGCACTAGCCTCGAAGTAAGGCCCTGATTATGCTGGCAATACGGGAGGCGTGCAGCAGCTCCATGAGGCCTTCATCGCTGTTCTGCTTTAGTTTCACGGTAGGAAGCTTTCCAACATTCCTAGGGACTTTGCTTAAGCAACCGTTTCTTTACCAGAACACTGCGTAGAGACAGTAAGCTCTGGTCCTGCGTGTATGCTGCGTGTCAACCTAGAAATTGGAGACTGATGGCATAAGGCTTCTTTTGCCATTATGAAAGCTCCGTTCATGCGGCCTCGAAGCTACCTGAAAAGCATTGTTGTTGCCGGGGTTTTCCTCACTGCCGGCATGGTTCTGAGAAGAAAATGAGTTTTCTCCTAAGAAACCTTGGGTTTCCAGTTCCTTGTTGGAAGCTCACCCTGCTCTGCACTATACCTAAAGTGAAAGTCAACGTGAGCCCAAGCTTCGAAGTAAGGCCCTGATTATCCTTGCAAAACGAGAGGCGTGCAGCAGCTCCATGAGGCCTTCATCGTTGTTCTGCTTTAGTTTCAAGGTAGTAAGCTTTTCAACACTCCTAGGGGCCTTGCTTCAGCACCCGTTTCAGTACCAGAACACTGCGTAGAACCAGGAAGTTCTGCTCCTGCGTGTATGCTGCGTGTCAACCTAGAAATTAGAGGCTGACGGCACAAGGCTAGTTTTCCCATTATGAAAGCTCCGTTGATGAGGCCCCGAAGCTACCTGAAAAGCATTGTTGTTACCCAGGTTTTACTTACAGCCGGCATGGCACATAGAAGAAAATGAGTTTTCTCGAAAGAAACCTTGTGCTTCCAGTTCCTAGTTGGAAGCTCACCCGGCTCTGCTCTATACCAAACGTGAAAGTCAATGTGAGCACTAGCCTCGAAGTAAGGCCCTGATTATCCTGGCAAAACTGGAGGCGTGCAGCAGCTCCATGAGGCCTTCATCGCTGTTCTGCTTTAGTTTCACGGTAGTAAGCTTTCCAAGACTCCTAGGGACTTTGCTTAAGCAACCGTTTCGGTACCAGAACACTGCGTAGAGACAGTAAGCTCTGGTCCTGCGTGTATGCTGCGTGTCAACCTAGAAATTGGAGACTGATGGCATAAGGCTTCTTTTGCCATTATGAAAGCTCCGTTCATGCGGCCTCGAAGCTACCTGAAAAGCATTGTTGTTGCCGGGGTTTTCCTCACTGCCGGCATGGTTCTGAGGAGAAAATGAGTTTTCTCCTAAGAAACCTTGGGTTTCCAGTTCCTTGTTGGAAGCTCACCCTGCTCTGCGCTATACCTAAAGTGAAAGTCAACGTGAGCCCAAGCTTCGAAGTAAGGCCCTGATTATCCTTGCAAAACGAGAGGCGTGCAGCAGCTCCATGAGGCCTTCATCGTTGTTCTGCTTTAGTTTCAAGGTAGTAAGCTTTTCAACACTCCTAGGGGCCTTGCTTCAGCACCCGTTTCAGTACCAGAACACTGCGTAGAACCAGGAAGCTCTGCTCCTGCGTGTATGCTGCGTGTCAACCTAGAAATTAGAGACTGATGGCACAAGGCTTGTTTTCCCGTTTTGAAAGCTCAATTCATGCGGCCTCGAAGCTACCTGAAAAGCACTGTTGTTACCGTGCTTTTACTTACAGCCGGCATGGCACATAGAAGAAAATGAGTTTTCTCGAAAGAAACCTTGTGCTTCCAGTTCCTAGTTGGAAGCTCACCCGGCTCTGCTCTATACCAAACGTGAAAGTCAATGTGAGCACTAGCCTCGAAGTAAGGCCCTGATTATGCTGGCAAAACTGGAGGCGTGCAGCAGCTCCATGAGGCCTTCATCGCTGTTCTGCTTTAGTTTCACGGTAGGAAGCTTTCCAACATTCCTTGGGACTTTGCTTAAGAAACCGTTTCTTTACCAGAACACTGCGTAGAGACAGTAAGCTCTGGTCCTGCGTGTATGCTGCGTGTTAACCTAGAAATTGGAGACTGATGGCATAAGGCTTCTTTTGCCATTATGAAAGCTCCGTTCATGCGGCCTCGAAGCTACCTGAAAAGCATTGTTGTTGCCGGGGTTTTCCTCACTGCCGGCATGGTTCTCAGAAGAAACTGAGTTTTCTCCTAAGAAACCTTGGGTTTCCAGTTCCTTGTTGGAAGCTCACCCTGCTCTGCGCTATACCTAAAGTGAAAGTCAACGTGAGCCCAAGCTTCGAAGTAAGGCCCTGATTATCCTTGCAAAACGAGAGGCGTGCAGCAGCTCCATGAGGCCTTCATCGTTGTTCTGCTTTAGTTTCAAGGTAGTAAGCTTTTCAACACTCCTAGGGGCCTTGCTTCAGCACCCGTTTCAGTACCAGAACACTGCGTAGAACCAGGAAGCTCTGCTCCTGCGTGTATGCTGCGTGTCAACCTAGAAATTAGAGACTGACGGCACAAGGCTTGTTTTCCCGTTTTGAAAGCTCCATTCATGCGGCCTCGAAGCTACCTGAAAAGCACTGTTGTTACCGTGCTTTTACTTACAGCCGGCATGGCACATAGAAGAAAATGAGTTTTCTCGAAAGAAACCTTGTGCTTCCAGTTCCTAGTTGGAAGCTCACCCGGCTCTGCTCTATACCAAACGTGAAAGTCAATGTGAGCACTAGCCTCGAAGTAAGGCCCTGATTATGCTGGCAATACGGGAGGCGTGCAGCAGCTCCATGAGGCCTTCATCGCTGTTCTGCTTTAGTTTCACGGTAGGAAGCTTTCCAACATTCCTAGGGACTTTGCTTAAGCAACCGTTTCTTTACCAGAACACTGCGTAGAGACAGTAAGCTCTGGTCCTGCGTGTATGCTGCGTGTCAACCTAGAAATTGGAGACTGATGGCATAAGGCTTCTTTTGCCATTATGAAAGCTCCGTTCATGCGGCCTCGAAGCTACCTGAAAAGCATTGTTGTTGCCGGGGTTTTCCTCACTGCCGGCATGGTTCTCAGAAGAAACTGAGTTTTCTCCTAAGAAACCTTGGGTTTCCAGTTCCTTGTTGGAAGCTCACCCTGCTCTGCACTATACCTAAAGTGAAAGTCAACGTGAGCCCAAGCTTCGAAGTAAGGCCCTGATTATCCTTGCAAAACGAGAGGCGTGCAGCAGCTCCATGAGGCCTTCATCGTTGTTCTGCTTTAGTTTCAAGGTAGTAAGCTTTTCAACACTCCTAGGGGCCTTGCTTCAGCACCCGTTTCAGTACCAGAACACTGCGTAGAACCAGGAAGTTCTGCTCCTGCGTGTATGCTGCGTGTCAACCTAGAAATTAGAGGCTGACGGCACAAGGCTAGTTTTCCCATTATGAAAGCTCCGTTGATGAGGCCCCGAAGCTACCTGAAAAGCATTGTTGTTACCCAGGTTTTACTTACAGCCGGCATGGCACATAGAAGAAAATGAGTTTTCTCGAAAGAAACCTTGTGCTTCCAGTTCCTAGTTGGAAGCTCACCCGGCTCTGCTCTATACCAAACGTGAAAGTCAATGTGAGCACTAGCCTCGAAGTAAGGCCCTGATTATCCTGGCAAAACTGGAGGCGTGCAGCAGCTCCATGAGGCCTTCATCGCTGTTCTGCTTTAGTTTCACGGTAGTAAGCTTTCCAAGACTCCTAGGGACTTTGCTTAAGCAACCGTTTCGGTACCAGAACACTGCGTAGAGACAGTAAGCTCTGGTCCTGCGTGTATGCTGCGTGTCAACCTAGAAATTGGAGACTGATGGCATAAGGCTTCTTTTCCCATTATGAAAGCTCCGTTCATGCGGCCTCGAAGCTACCTGAAAAGCATTGTTGTTGCCGGGGTTTTCCTCACTGCCGGCATGGTTCTGAGGAGAAAATGAGTTTTCTCCTAAGAAACCTTGGGTTTCCAGTTCCTTGTTGGAAGCTCACCCTGCTCTGCGCTATACCTAAAGTGAAAGTCAACGTGAGCCCAAGCTTCGAAGTAAGGCCCTGATTATCCTTGCAAAACGAGAGGCGTGCAGCAGCTCCATGAGGCCTTCATCGTTGTTCTGCTTTAGTTTCAAGGTAGTAAGCTTTTCAACACTCCTAGGGGCCTTGCTTCAGCACCCGTTTCAGTACCAGAACACTGCGTAGAACCAGGAAGCTCTGCTCCTGCGTGTATGCTGCGTGTCAACCTAGAAATTAGAGACTGATGGCACAAGGCTTGTTTTCCCGTTTTGAAAGCTCAATTCATGCGGCCTCGAAGCTACCTGAAAAGCACTGTTGTTACCGTGCTTTTACTTACAGCCGGCATGGCACATAGAAGAAAATGAGTTTTCTCGAAAGAAACCTTGTGCTTCCAGTTCCTAGTTGGAAGCTCACCCGGCTCTGCTCTATACCAAACGTGAAAGTCAATGTGAGCACTAGCCTCGAAGTAAGGCCCTGATTATGCTGGCAAAACTGGAGGCGTGCAGCAGCTCCATGAGGCCTTCATCGCTGTTCTGCTTTAGTTTCACGGTAGGAAGCTTTCCAACATTCCTTGGGACTTTGCTTAAGAAACCGTTTCTTTACCAGAACACTGCGTAGAGACAGTAAGCTCTGGTCCTGCGTGTATGCTGCGTGTTAACCTAGAAATTGGAGACTGATGGCATAAGGCTTCTTTTGCCATTATGAAAGCTCCGTTCATGCGGCCTCGAAGCTACCTGAAAAGCATTGTTGTTGCCGGGGTTTTCCTCACTGCCGGCATGGTTCTCAGAAGAAACTGAGTTTTCTCCTAAGAAACCTTGGGTTTCCAGTTCCTTGTTGGAAGCTCACCCTGCTCTGCGCTATACCTAAAGTGAAAGTCAACGTGAGCCCAAGCTTCGAAGTAAGGCCCTGATTATCCTTGCAAAACGAGAGGCGTGCAGCAGCTCCATGAGGCCTTCATCGTTGTTCTGCTTTAGTTTCAACGTAGTAAGCTTTTCAACACTCCTAGGGGCCTTGCTTCAGCACCCGTTTCAGTACCAGAACACTGCGTAGAACCAGTAAGTTCTGCTCCTGCGTGTATGCTGCGTGTCAACCTAGAAATTAGAGGCTGACGGCACAAGGCTAGTTTTCCCATTATGAAAGCTCCGTTGATGAGGCCCCGAAGCTACCTGAAAAGCATTGTTGTTACCGTGGTTTTACTTACAGCCGGCATGGCACATAGAAGAAAATGAGTTTTCTCGAAAGAAACCTTGTGCTTCCAGTTCCTAGTTGGAAGCTCACCCGGCTCTGCTCTATACCAAACGTGAAAGTCAATGTGAGCACTAGCCTCGAAGTAAGGCCCTGATTATCCTGGCAAAACTGGAGGCGTGCAGCAGCTCCATGAGGCCTTCATCGCTGTTCTGCTTTAGTTTCACGGTAGTAAGCTTTCCAAGACTCCTAGGGACTTTGCTTAAGCAACCGTTTCGGTACAGAACACTGCGTAGAGACAGTAAGCTCTGGTCCTGCGTGTATGCTGCGTGTCAACCTAGAAATTGGAGACTGATGGCATAAGGCTTCTTTTGCCATTATGAAAGCTCCGTTCATGCGGCCTCGAAGCTACCTGAAAAGCATTGTTGTTGCCGGGGTTTTCCTCACTGCCGGCATGGTTCTGAGAAGAAAATGAGTTTTCTCCTAAGAAACCTTGGGTTTCCAGTTCCTTGTTGGAAGCTCACCCTGCTCTGCGCTATACCTAAAGTGAAAGTCAACGTGAGCCCAAGCTTCGAAGTAAGGCCCTGATTATCCTGGCAAAACTGGAGGCGTGCAGCAGCTCCATGAGGCCTTCATCGCTGTTCTGCTTTAGTTTCACGGTAGTAAGCTTTCCAAGACTCCTAGGGACTTTGCTTAAGCAACCGTTTCGGTACCAGAACACTGCGTAGAGACAGTAAGCTCTGGTCCTGCGTGTATGCTGCGTGTCAACCTAGAAATTGGAGACTGATGGCATAAGGCTTCTTTTCCCATTATGAAAGCTCCGTTCATGCGGCCTCGAAGCTACCTGAAAAGCATTGTTGTTGCCGGGGTTTTCATCACTGCCGGCATGGTTCTGAGGAGAAAATGAGTTTTCTCCTAAGAAACCTTGGGTTTCCAGTTCTTTGTTGGAAGCTCACCCTGTTCTGCGCTATACCTAAAGTGAAAGTCAACGTGAGCCCAAGCTTCGAAGTAAGGCCCTGATTATCCTTGCAAAACGAGAGGCGTGCAGCAGCTCCATGAGGCCTTCATCCTTGTTCTGCTTTAGTTTCAAGGTAGTAAGCTTTTCAACACTCCTAGGGGCCTTGCTTCAGCACCCGTTTCAGTACCAGAACACTGCGTAGAACCAGGAAGCTCTGCTCCTGCGTGTATGCTGCGTGTCAACCTAGAAATTAGAGGCTGACGGCACAAGGCTTGTTTTCCCATTATGAAAGCTCCGTTGATGCGGCCCCGAAGCTACCTGAAAAGCAATGTTGTTACTGTGCTTTTACTTACAGCCGGCATGGCACATAGAAGAAAATGAGTTTTCTCGAAAGAAACCTTGTGCTTCCAGTTCCTAGTTGGAAGCTCACCATGCTCTGCTCTATACCAAACGTGAAAGTCAATGTGAGCACTAGCCTCGAAGTAAGGCCCTGATTATGCTGGCAAAACGGGAGGCGTGCAGCAGCTCCATGAGGCCTTCATCGCTGTTCTGCTTTAGTTTCACGGTAGTAAGCTTTCCAAGACTCCTAGGGACTTTGCTTAAGCAACCGTTTCGGTACCAGAACACTGCGTAGAGACAGTAAGCTCTGGTCCTGCGTGTATGCTGCGTGTCAACCTAGAAATTGGAGACTGATGGCATAAGGCTTCTTTTCCCATTATTAAAGCTTCGTTCATGCGGCCTCGAAGCTACCTGAAAAGCATTGTTGTTGCCGGGGTTTTCCTCACTACCGGCATGGTCCTGAGAAGAAAATGAGTTTTCTCCTAAGAAACCTTGGGTTTCCAGTTCCTTGTTGGAAGCTCACCCTGCTCTGCGCTATACCTAAAGTGAAAGTCAACGTGAGCCCAAGCTTCGAAGTAAGGCCCTGATTATCCTTGCAAAACGAGAGGCGTGCAGCAGCTCCATGAGGCCTTCATCGTTGTTCTGCTTTAGTTTCAAGGTAGTAAGCTTTTCAACACTCCTAGGGGCCTTGCTTCAGCACCCGTTTCAGTACCAGAACACTGCGTAGAACCAGGAAGCTCTGCTCCTGCGTGTATGCTGCGTGTCAACCTAGAAATTAGAGACTGACGGCACAAGGCTTGTTTTCCCGTTTTGAAAGCTCCATTCATGCGGCCTCGAAGCTACCTGAAAAGCACTGTTGTTACCGTGCTTTTACTTACAGCCGGCATGGCACATAGAAGAAAATGAGTTTTCTCGAAAGAAACCTTGTGCTTCCAGTTCCTAGTTGGAAGCTCACCCGGCTCTGCTCTATACCAAACGTGAAAGTCAATGTGAGCACTAGCCTCGAAGTAAGGCCCTGATTATGCTGGCAATACGGGAGGCGTGCAGCAGCTCCATGAGGCCTTCATCGCTGTTCTGCTTTAGTTTCACGGTAGGAAGCTTTCCAACATTCCTAGGGACTTTGCTTAAGCAACCGTTTCTTTACCAGAACACTGCGTAGAGACAGTAAGCTCTGGTCCTGCGTGTATGCTGCGTGTCAACCTAGAAATTGGAGACTGATGGCATAAGGCTTCTTTTGCCATTATGAAAGCTCCGTTCATGCGGCCTCGAAGCTACCTGAAAAGCATTGTTGTTGCCGGGGTTTTCCTCACTGCCGGCATGGTTCTCAGAAGAAACTGAGTTTTCTCCTAAGAAACCTTGGGTTTCCAGTTCCTTGTTGGAAGCTCACCCTGCTCTGCACTATACCTAAAGTGAAAGTCAACGTGAGCCCAAGCTTCGAAGTAAGGCCCTGATTATCCTTGCAAAACGAGAGGCGTGCAGCAGCTCCATGAGGCCTTCATCGTTGTTCTGCTTTAGTTTCAAGGTAGTAAGCTTTTCAACACTCCTAGGGGCCTTGCTTCAGCACCCGTTTCAGTACCAGAACACTGCGTAGAACCAGGAAGTTCTGCTCCTGCGTGTATGCTGCGTGTCAACCTAGAAATTAGAGGCTGACGGCACAAGGCTAGTTTTCCCATTATGAAAGCTCCGTTGATGAGGCCCCGAAGCTACCTGAAAAGCATTGTTGTTACCCAGGTTTTACTTACAGCCGGCATGGCACATAGAAGAAAATGAGTTTTCTCGAAAGAAACCTTGTGCTTCCAGTTCCTAGTTGGAAGCTCACCCGGCTCTGCTCTATACCAAACGTGAAAGTCAATGTGAGCACTAGCCTCGAAGTAAGGCCCTGATTATCCTGGCAAAACTGGAGGCGTGCAGCAGCTCCATGAGGCCTTCATCGCTGTTCTGCTTTAGTTTCACGGTAGTAAGCTTTCCAAGACTCCTAGGGACTTTGCTTAAGCAACCGTTTCGGTACCAGAACACTGCGTAGAGACAGTAAGCTCTGGTCCTGCGTGTATGCTGCGTGTCAACCTAGAAATTGGAGACTGATGGCATAAGGCTTCTTTTGCCATTATGAAAGCTCCGTTCATGCGGCCTCGAAGCTACCTGAAAAGCATTGTTGTTGCCGGGGTTTTCCTCACTGCCGGCATGGTTCTGAGGAGAAAATGAGTTTTCTCCTAAGAAACCTTGGGTTTCCAGTTCCTTGTTGGAAGCTCACCCTGCTCTGCGCTATACCTAAAGTGAAAGTCAACGTGAGCCCAAGCTTCGAAGTAAGGCCCTGATTATCCTTGCAAAACGAGAGGCGTGCAGCAGCTCCATGAGGCCTTCATCGTTGTTCTGCTTTAGTTTCAAGGTAGTAAGCTTTTCAACACTCCTAGGGGCCTTGCTTCAGCACCCGTTTCAGTACCAGAACACTGCGTAGAACCAGGAAGCTCTGCTCCTGCGTGTATGCTGCGTGTCAACCTAGAAATTAGAGACTGATGGCACAAGGCTTGTTTTCCCGTTTTGAAAGCTCAATTCATGCGGCCTCGAAGCTACCTGAAAAGCACTGTTGTTACCGTGCTTTTACTTACAGCCGGCATGGCACATAGAAGAAAATGAGTTTTCTCGAAAGAAACCTTGTGCTTCCAGTTCCTAGTTGGAAGCTCACCCGGCTCTGCTCTATACCAAACGTGAAAGTCAATGTGAGCACTAGCCTCGAAGTAAGGCCCTGATTATGCTGGCAATACGGGAGGCGTGCAGCAGCTCCATGAGGCCTTCATCGCTGTTCTGCTTTAGTTTCACGGTAGGAAGCTTTCCAACATTCCTAGGGACTTTGCTTAAGCAACCGTTTCTTTACCAGAACACTGCGTAGAGACAGTAAGCTCTGGTCCTGCGTGTATGCTGCGTGTCAACCTAGAAATTGGAGACTGATGGCATAAGGCTTCTTTTGCCATTATGAAAGCTCCGTTCATGCGGCCTCGAAGCTACCTGAAAAGCATTGTTGTTGCCGGGGTTTTCCTCACTGCCGGCATGGTTCTCAGAAGAAACTGAGTTTTCTCCTAAGAAACCTTGGGTTTCCAGTTCCTTGTTGGAAGCTCACCCTGCTCTGCACTATACCTAAAGTGAAAGTCAACGTGAGCCCAAGCTTCGAAGTAAGGCCCTGATTATCCTTGCAAAACGAGAGGCGTGCAGCAGCTCCATGAGGCCTTCATCGTTGTTCTGCTTTAGTTTCAAGGTAGTAAGCTTTTCAACACTCCTAGGGGCCTTGCTTCAGCACCCGTTTCAGTACCAGAACACTGCGTAGAACCAGGAAGTTCTGCTCCTGCGTGTATGCTGCGTGTCAACCTAGAAATTAGAGGCTGACGGCACAAGGCTAGTTTTCCCATTATGAAAGCTCCGTTGATGAGGCCCCGAAGCTACCTGAAAAGCATTGTTGTTACCCAGGTTTTACTTACAGCCGGCATGGCACATAGAAGAAAATGAGTTTTCTCGAAAGAAACCTTGTGCTTCCAGTTCCTAGTTGGAAGCTCACCCGGCTCTGCTCTATACCAAACGTGAAAGTCAATGTGAGCACTAGCCTCGAAGTAAGGCCCTGATTATCCTGGCAAAACTGGAGGCGTGCAGCAGCTCCATGAGGCCTTCATCGCTGTTCTGCTTTAGTTTCACGGTAGTAAGCTTTCCAAGACTCCTAGGGACTTTGCTTAAGCAACCGTTTCGGTACCAGAACACTGCGTAGAGACAGTAAGCTCTGGTCCTGCGTGTATGCTGCGTGTCAACCTAGAAATTGGAGACTGATGGCATAAGGCTTCTTTTGCCATTATGAAAGCTCCGTTCATGCGGCCTCGAAGCTACCTGAAAAGCATTGTTGTTGCCGGGGTTTTCCTCACTGCCGGCATGGTTCTGAGGAGAAAATGAGTTTTCTCCTAAGAAACCTTGGGTTTCCAGTTCCTTGTTGGAAGCTCACCCTGCTCTGCGCTATACCTAAAGTGAAAGTCAACGTGAGCCCAAGCTTCGAAGTAAGGCCCTGATTATCCTTGCAAAACGAGAGGCGTGCAGCAGCTCCATGAGGCCTTCATCGTTGTTCTGCTTTAGTTTCAAGGTAGTAAGCTTTTCAACACTCCTAGGGGCCTTGCTTCAGCACCCGTTTCAGTACCAGAACACTGCGTAGAACCAGGAAGCTCTGCTCCTGCGTGTATGCTGCGTGTCAACCTAGAAATTAGAGACTGATGGCACAAGGCTTGTTTTCCCGTTTTGAAAGCTCAATTCATGCGGCCTCGAAGCTACCTGAAAAGCACTGTTGTTACCGTGCTTTTACTTACAGCCGGCATGGCACATAGAAGAAAATGAGTTTTCTCGAAAGAAACCTTGTGCTTCCAGTTCCTAGTTGGAAGCTCACCCGGCTCTGCTCTATACCAAACGTGAAAGTCAATGTGAGCACTAGCCTCGAAGTAAGGCCCTGATTATGCTGGCAAAACTGGAGGCGTGCAGCAGCTCCATGAGGCCTTCATCGCTGTTCTGCTTTAGTTTCACGGTAGGAAGCTTTCCAACATTCCTTGGGACTTTGCTTAAGAAACCGTTTCTTTACCAGAACACTGCGTAGAGACAGTAAGCTCTGGTCCTGCGTGTATGCTGCGTGTTAACCTAGAAATTGGAGACTGATGGCATAAGGCTTCTTTTGCCATTATGAAAGCTCCGTTCATGCGGCCTCGAAGCTACCTGAAAAGCATTGTTGTTGCCGGGGTTTTCCTCACTGCCGGCATGGTTCTCAGAAGAAACTGAGTTTTCTCCTAAGAAACCTTGGGTTTCCAGTTCCTTGTTGGAAGCTCACCCTGCTCTGCGCTATACCTAAAGTGAAAGTCAACGTGAGCCCAAGCTTCGAAGTAAGGCCCTGATTATCCTTGCAAAACGAGAGGCGTGCAGCAGCTCCATGAGGCCTTCATCGTTGTTCTGCTTTAGTTTCAACGTAGTAAGCTTTTCAACACTCCTAGGGGCCTTGCTTCAGCACCCGTTTCAGTACCAGAACACTGCGTAGAACCAGTAAGTTCTGCTCCTGCGTGTATGCTGCGTGTCAACCTAGAAATTAGAGGCTGACGGCACAAGGCTAGTTTTCCCATTATGAAAGCTCCGTTGATGAGGCCCCGAAGCTACCTGAAAAGCATTGTTGTTACCGTGGTTTTACTTACAGCCGGCATGGCACATAGAAGAAAATGAGTTTTCTCGAAAGAAACCTTGTGCTTCCAGTTCCTAGTTGGAAGCTCACCCGGCTCTGCTCTATACCAAACGTGAAAGTCAATGTGAGCACTAGCCTCGAAGTAAGGCCCTGATTATCCTGGCAAAACTGGAGGCGTGCAGCAGCTCCATGAGGCCTTCATCGCTGTTCTGCTTTAGTTTCACGGTAGTAAGCTTTCCAAGACTCCTAGGGACTTTGCTTAAGCAACCGTTTCGGTACAGAACACTGCGTAGAGACAGTAAGCTCTGGTCCTGCGTGTATGCTGCGTGTCAACCTAGAAATTGGAGACTGATGGCATAAGGCTTCTTTTCCCATTATGAAAGCTCCGTTCATGCGGCCTCGAAGCTACCTGAAAAGCATTGTTGTTGCCGGGGTTTTCCTCACTGCCGGCATGGTTCTGAGAAGAAAATGAGTTTTCTCCTAAGAAACCTTGGGGTTCCAGTTCCATGTTGGAAGCTCACCCTGCTCTGCGCTATACCTAAAGTGAAAGTCAACGTGAGCCCAAGCTTCGAAGTAAGGCCCTGATTATCCTTGCAAAACGAGAGGCGTGCAGCAGCTCCATGAGGCCTTCATCGTTGTTCTGCTTTAGTTTCAAGGTAGTAAGCTTTTCAACACTCCTAGGGGCCTTGCTTCAGCACCCGTTTCAGTACCAGAACACTGCGTAGAACCAGGAAGCTCTGCTCCTGCGTGTAAGCTGCGTGTCAACCTAGAAATTAGAGACTGATGGCACAAGGCTAGTTTTCCCATTATGAAAGCTCCGTTGATGCGGCCCCGAAGCTACCTGAAAAGCACTGTTGTTACCGTGCTTTTACTTACAGCTGGCATGGTTCATAGAAGAAAATGAGTTTTCTCGAAAGAAACCTTGTGCTTCCAGTTCCTAGTTGGAAGCTCACCCGGCTCTGCTCTATACCAAACGTGAAAGTCAATGTGAGCACTAGCCTCGAAGTAAGGCCCTGATTATCCTGGCAAAACGGGAGGCGTGCAGCAGCTCCATGAGGCCTTCATCGCTGTTCTGCTTTAGTTTCACGGTAGTAAGCTTTCCAAGACTCCTAGGGACTTTGCTTAAGCAACCGTTTCGGTACCAGAACACTGCGTAGAGACAGTAAGCTCTGGTCCTGCGTGTATGCCGCGTGTCAACCTAGAAATTGGAGACTGATGGCATAAGGCTTCTTTTCCCATTATTAAAGCTCCGTTCATGCGGCCTCGAAGCTACCTGAAAAGCATTGTTGTTGCCGGGGTTTTCATCACTGCCGGCATGGTTCTGAGGAGAAAATGAGTTTTCTCCTAAGAAACCTTGGGTTTCCAGTTCTTTGTTGGAAGCTCACCCTGTTCTGCGCTATACCTAAAGTGAAAGTCAACGTGAGCCCAAGCTTCGAAGTAAGGCCCTGATTATCCTTGCAAAACAAGAGGCGTGCAGCAGCTCCATGAGACCTTCATCGTTTTCTGCTTTAGTTTCAAGGTAGTGAGCTTTTCAACACTCCTAGGGGACTTGCTTCAGCACCCGTTTCAGTACCAGAACACTGCGTAGAACCAGGAAGCTCTGCTCCTGCGTGTATGCCGCGTGTCAACCTAGAAATTAGAGACTGACGGCACAAGGCTAGTTTTCCCATTATGAAAGCTCCGTGGATGCGGCCCCGAAGCTACCTGAAAAGCACTGTTGTTACCGTGCTTTTACTTACAGCTGGCATGGCACATAGAAGAAAATGAGTTTTCTCGAAAGAAACCTTGTGCTTCCAGTTCCTAGTTGGAAGCTCACCCGGCTCTGCTCTATACCAAACGTGAAAGTCAATGTGAGCACTAGCCTCGAAGTAAGGCCCTGAATATGCTGGCAAAACGGGAGGCGTGCAGCAGCTCCATGAGGCCTTCATCGCTGTTCTGCTTTAGTTTCACGGTAGTAAGCTTTCCAAGACTCCTAGGGACTTTGCTTAAGCAACCGTTTCGGTACCAGAACACTGCGTAGAGACAGTAAGCTCTGGTCCTGCGTGTATGCTGCGAGTCAACCTAGAAATTGGAGACTGATGGCATAAGGCTTCTTTTGCCATTATGAAAGCTCCGTTCATGCGGCCTCGAAGCTACCTGAAAAGCATTGTTGTTGCCGGGGTTTTCCTCACTGCCGGCATGGTTCTGAGAAGAAAATGAGTTTTCTCCTAAGAAACCTTGGGTTTCCAGTTCCTTGTTGGAAGCTCACCCTGCTCTGCGCTATACCTAAAGTGAAAGTCAACGTGAGCCCAAGCTTCGAAGTAAGGCCCTGATTATCCTTGCAAAACGAGAGGCGTGCAGCAGCTCCATGAGGCCTTCATCGTTGTTCTGCTTTAGTTTCAAGGTAGTAAGCTTTTCAACACTCCTAGGGGCCTTGCTTCAGCACCCGTTTCAGTACCAGAACACTGCGTAGAACCAGGAAGCTCTGCTCCTGCGTGTATGCTGCGTGTCAACCTAGAGATTAGAGACTGACGGCACAAGGCTAGTTTTCCCATTATGAAAGCTCCGTTGATGCGGCCCCGAAGCTACCTGAAAAGCACTGTTGTTACCGTGCTTTTACTTACAGCCGGCATGGCACATAGAAGAAAATGAGTTTTCTCGAAAGAAACCTTGTGCTTCCAGTTCCTAGTTGGAAGCTCACCATGCTCTGCTCTAT
Organism: Eubalaena glacialis; assembly: GCF_028564815.1. Classification (NCBI taxonomy): domain Eukaryota; kingdom Metazoa; phylum Chordata; class Mammalia; order Artiodactyla; family Balaenidae; genus Eubalaena; species Eubalaena glacialis. Next base: position 32,130,789 of record NC_083725.1, read on the forward strand.
ACCAAACGTGAAAGTCAATGTGAGCACTAGCCTCGAAGTAAGGCTCTGATTATGCTGGCAAAAAGGGAGGCGTGCAGTAGCTCCATGAGGCCTTCATCGCTGTTCTGCTTTAGTTTCACGGTAGTAAGCTTTCCAAGACTCCTAGGGACTTTGCTTAAGCAACCGTTTCGGTACCAGAACACTGCGTAGAGACAGTAAGCTCTGGTCCTGCGTGTATGCTGCGTGTCAACCTAGAAATTGGAGACTGATGGCATAAGGCTTCTTTTCCCATTATGAAAGCTCCGTTCATGCGGCCTCGAAGCTACCTGAAAAGCATTGTTGTTGCCGGGGTTTTCTTCACTGCCGGCATGGTTCTGAGAAGAAAATGAGTTTTCTCCTAAGAAACCTTGGGGTTCCAGTTCCATGTTGGAAGCTCACCCTGCTCTGCGCTATACCTAAAGTGAAAGTCAACGTGAGCCCAAGCTTCGAAGTAAGGCCCTGATTATCCTGGCAAAACGGGAGGCGAGCAGCAGCTCCATGAGGCCTTCATCGTTGTTCTGCTTTAGTTTCACGGTAGTAAGCTTTCCAAGACTCCTAGGGACTTTGCTTAAGCAACCGTTTCGGTACCAGAACACTGCGTAGAGACAGTAAGCTCTGGTCCTGCGTGTATGCTGCGAGTCAACCTAGAAATTGGAGACTGATGGCATAAGGCTTCTTTTGCCATTATGAAAGCTCCGTTCATGCGGCCTCGAAGCTACCTGAAAAGCATTGTTGTTGCCGGGGTTTTCCTCACTGCCGGCATGGTTCTGAGAAGAAAATGAGTTTTCTCCTAAGAAACCTTGGGGTTCCAGTTCCTTGTTGGAAGCTCACCCTGCTCTGCGCTATACCTAAAGTGAAAGTCAACGTGAGCCCAAGCTTCGAAGTAAGGCCCTGATTATCCTTGCAAAACGAGAGGCGTGCAGCAGCTCCATGAGGCCTTCATCGTTGTTCTGCTTTAGTTTCAAGGTAGTAAGCTTTTCAACACTCCTAGGGGCCTTGCTTCAGCACCCGTTTCAGTACCAGAACACTGCGTAGAACCAGGAAGCTCTGCTCCTGCGTGTATGCTGCGTGTCAACCTAGAAATTAGAGACTGATGGCACAAGGCTTGTTTTCCCGTTTTGAAAGCTCCATTCATGCGGCCTCGAAGCTACCTGAAAAGCACTGTTGTTACCGTGCTTTTACTTACAGCCGGCATGGCACATAGAAGAAAATGAGTTTTCTCGAAAGAAACCTTGTGCTTCCAGTTCCTAGTTGGAAGCTCACCCGGCTCTGCTCTATACCAAACGTGAAAGTCAATGTGAGCACTAGCCTCGAAGTAAGGCCCTGATTATGCTGGCAATACGGGAGGCGTGCAGCAGCTCCATGAGGCCTTCATCGCTGTTCTGCTTTAGTTTCACGGTAGTAAGCTTTCCAACATTCCTGGGGACTTTGCTTAAGCAACCGTTTCGGTACCAGAACACTGCGTAGAGACAGTAAGCTCTGGTCCTGCGTGTATGCTGCGTGTCAACCTAGAAATTGGAGACTGATGGCATAAGGCTTCTTTTCCCATTATTAAAGCTTCGTTCATGCGGCCTCGAAGCTACCTGAAAAGCATTGTTGTTGCCGGGGTTTTCCTCACTGCCGGCATGGTCCTGAGAAGAAAATGAGTTTTCTCCTAAGAAACCTTGGGTTTCCAGTTCCTTGTTGGAAGCTCACCCTGCTCTGCGCTATACCTAAAGTGAAAGTCAACGTGAGCCCAAGCTTCGAAGTAAGGCCCTGATTATCCTTGCAAAACGAGAGGCGTGCAGCAGCTCCATGAGGCCTTCATCGTTGTTCTGCTTTAGTTTCAAGGTAGTAAGCTTTTCAACACTCCTAGGGGCCTTGCTTCAGCACCCGTTTCAGTACCAGAACACTGCGTAGAACCAGGAAGTTCTGCTCCTGCGTGTATGCTGCGTATCAACCTAGAAATTAGAGACTGACGGCACAAGGCTAGTTTTCCCATTAGGAAAGCTCCGTTGATGCGGCCCCGAAGCTACCTGAAAAGCACTGTTGTTACCGTGCTTTTACTTACAGCCGGCATGGCACATAGAAGAAAATGAGTTTTCTCGAAAGAAACCTTGTGCTTCCAGTTCCTAGTTGGAAGCTCACCCGGCTCTGCTCTATACCAAACGTGAAAGTCAATGTGAGCACTAGCCTCGAAGTAAGGCCCTGATTATCCTGGCAAAACGGGAGGCGTGCAGCAGCTCCATGAGGCCTTCATCGCTGTTCTGCTTTAGTTTCACGGTAGTAAGCTTTCCAAGACTCCTAGGGACTTTGCTTAAGCAACCGTTTCGGTACCAGAAAACTGCGTAGAGACAGTAAGCTCTGGTCCTGCGTGTATGCTGCGTGTCAACCTAGAAATTGGAGACTGATGGCATAAGGCTTCTTTTGCCATTATGAAAGCTCCGTTCATGCGGCCTCGAAGCTACCTGAAAAGCATTGTTGTTGCCGGGGTTTTCCTCACTGCCGGCATGGTTCTGAGAAGAAAATGAGTTTTCTCCTAAGAAACCTTGGGTTTCCAGTTCCTTGTTGGAAGCTCACCCTGCTCTGCGCTATACCTAAAGTGAAAGTCAACGTGAGCCCAAGCTTCGAAGTAAGCCCCTGATTATCCTTGCAAAACGAGAGGCGTGCAGCAGCTCCATGAGGCCTTCATCGTTGTTCTGCTTTAGTTTCAAGGTAGTAAGCTTTTCAACACTCCTAGGGGCCTTGCTTCAGCACCCGTTTCAGTACCAGAACACTGCGTAGAACCAGGAAGCTCTGCTCCTGCGTGTATGCTGCGTGTCAACCTAGAAATTAGAGACTGACGGCACAAGGCTAGTTTTCCCATTATGAAAGCTCCGTTGATGCGGCCCCGAAGCTACCTGAAAAGCACTGTTGTTACCGTGCTTTTACTTACAGCCGGCATGGCACATAGAAGAAAATGAGTTTTCTCGAAAGAAACCTTGTGCTTCCAGTTCCTAGTTGGAAGCTCACCCGGCTCTGCTCTATACCAAACGTGAAAGTCAATGTGAGCACTAGCCTCGAAGTAAGGCCCTGATTATCCTGGCAAAACGGGAGGCGTGCAGCAGCTCCATGAGGCCTTCATCGCTGTTCTGCTTTAGTTTCACGGTAGTAAGCTTTCCAAGACTCCTAGGGACTTTGCTTAAGCAACCGTTTCGGTACCAGAACACTGCGTAGAGACAGTAAGCTCTGGTCCTGCGTGTATGCTGCGTGTCAACCTAGAAATTGGAGACTGATGGCATAAGGCTTCTTTTCCCATTATGAAAGCTCCGTTCATGCGGCCTCGAAGCTACCTGAAAAGCATTGTTGTTGCCGGGGTTTTCCTCACTGCCAGCATGGTTCTGAGAAGAAAATGAGTTTTCTCCTAAGAAACCTTGGGTTTCCAGTTCCTTGTTGGAAGCTCACCCTGCTCTGCGCTATACCTAAAGTGAAAGTCAACGTGAGCCCAAGCTTCGAAGTAAGGCCCTGATTATCCTTGCAAAACGAGAGGCGTGCAGCAGCTCCATGAGGCCTTCATCGTTGTTCTGCTTTAGTTTCAAGGTAGTAAGCTTTTCAACACTCCTAGGGGACTTGCTTCAGCACCCGTTTCAGTACCAGAACACTGCGTAGAACCAGGAAGCTCTGCTCCTGCGTGTATGCTGCGTGTCAACCTAGAAATTAGAGACTGATGGCACAAGGCTTGTTTTCCCGTTTTGAAAGCTCCATTCATGCGGCCTCGAAGCTACCTGAAAAGCACTGTTGTTACCGTGCTTTTACTTACAGCCGGCATGGCACATAGAAGAAAATGAGTTTTCTCGAAAGAAACCTTGTGCTTCCAGTTCCTAGTTGGAAGCTCACCCGGCTCTGCTCTATACCAAACGTGAAAGTCAATGTGAGCACTAGCCTCGAAGTAAGGCCCTGATTATGCTGGCAATACGGGAGGCGTGCAGCAGCTCCATGAGGCCTTCATCGCTGTTCTGCTTTAGTTTCACGGTAGGAAGCTTTCCAACATTCCTTGGGACTTTGCTTAAGCAACCGTTTCTTTACCAGAACACTGCGTAGAGACAGTAAGCTCTGGTCCTGCGTGTATGCTGCGTGTCAACCTAGAAATTGGAGACTGATGGCATAAGGCTTCTTTTGCCATTATGAAAGCTCCGTTCATGCGGCCTCGAAGCTACCTGAAAAGCATTGTTGTTGCCGGGGTTTTCCTCACTGCCGGCATGGTTCTCAGAAGAAACTGAGTTTTCTCCTAAGAAACCTTGGGTTTCCAGTTCCTTGTTGGAAGCTCACCCTGCTCTGCGCTATACCTAAAGTGAAAGTCAACGTGAGCCCAAGCTTCGAAGTAAGGCCCTGATTATCCTTGCAAAACGAGAGGCGTGCAGCAGCTCCATGAGGCCTTCATCGTTGTTCTGCTTTAGTTTCAAGGTAGTAAGCTTTTCAACACTCCTAGGGGCCTTGCTTCAGCACCCGTTTCAGTACCAGAACACTGCGTAGAACCAGGAAGTTCTGCTC